>NC_133325.1:758856706-759204206 GCF_042186555.1 Aquarana catesbeiana | reverse complement strand
CACTGGTCATAACATTATGGCCACTGACAAGTAAAGTCAATATTGATTATCTCATTACAATCTGAAAGTCGATGGGATATATTAAGCAAGTGAACACGTTATTCCTGAAATTGATCTGTCCAAAGCAGAACAAGCATAAGGATTTGAACGACTTTGACATGGGCCAAATTGTAATGGCTAGAAGACTGGGTCAGAGCATCTCCAAAAACTGCAGGTCTTGTGGGATGTTCCCAGTCTGCAATGGTCAGGACGAACCAAAAGTGGTCCAAGGAAGGAAAACCATGAGTGGTTTCATTGATGCATGTTGGGAGCCCGTGTAGTCAGATCCAGTAGAACTACTGTAGCTCAAATTGCTGAAAAAGTTAATGCTTGGTTCTGATATTAAAGGTATCAGAACACACAGCGCATTACAGTTTGTTGTGTATGGGGCTGTGTAGCCACAAACCAGTCAGGGTGGCCATGCTGACCCGTGTCCACAGCCTAAAGTGCCTACAATGGACATGTGAGCATCAGAACTGGACCACGGAGAAACCAAAGGTGGTGGCCTGGTCTGATGAAGTCCAGAATGGTTTAAGGAACACAATGGGTTTGCAGTGTTGACCTGGCTTCCAAATTCTCCAGATTTCAATCCAATTGAACGTCTGTGGGATCTGCTGATAAAACAAGTGCGATTCACGGAGGCCCCAGCTTGCAGTTTACAGGACATAAAAGATCTCCTACTGGCAGCTTGGTGCCAGATACCCCAGCATACCGTCATAAGGTCTAATGAATGCCTCAAAAGGTTATGGTAGGTGGTCATAATGTTACTGCTGATCGGTGTATGTTAGCACCATAGGAGGACCATATGCAGTACAATAGGATTTTTGTGACGAGACCCTTTCTTAGAGTCCACTGAGGGACATGAGGGATGCTGGTAGGAGGAGGCCTAAGCTGGCCTTTAGTTTTGTACACTAGTCTTCAATCCTCTTGTAGGCAGCAGTACAATCTGAAGGTTCAATAATTTTATGGAAAGTACAAAGATCCTAATTTCTTTCTCTCCCACTGAGGGACACGAGAAGTCCTAACCCTTTGGATTATACTGCCACCTACAGGAAAATTAGACACTGCCAAACCAACAGTGTAAGACAGCCCAAGATGACTCCTCCTGCTACTACTAGATATGCCTCAGCTTTGTAGAAAACATGATCATAAACAGAGAGGGGTGGGACCCGAGTCCCTCAAAGCAATTCAAGAAAAGGATTGCACAGTGAGTACAAGATCCTATTTTTTTAAATTTTTTTATATCTTGCTTATTAATGGAGACAGGATGTTCACCCAAAGCTCTAGGATGTTGATCAGGAGGTGAGATTCCTCTGACAAATGGGTCCCCAGCACCAACAGAATACCCAGGACTGAAGATACTTCCGGGGTCCTTCAATGGACAACAAAGAAAACTTTTTTAAGCGGATAACTCTGCCACTGCTGCACTGGCGTTGCTAGCCCTGAGATCTTCCCTGCTAGGCTACAGAACACCTTCCCCAACTTCTCATCCTCGCAACACATGGGGGGGAGGGCGTGGTACAGTTGAGCAGGGGAGAATGCAGGTGGGGCTGACAACACCGATTGTCCTCTCACTACAGAGAGTTGGAGCTCACTGGATTTATGGCACAGCAACAGATATTTTACTGTGCTTACAGTGATTTTTTTTTTGAGAGAGACAAAGGCATAGGGAAATGTGTATGCATTGCAGAGATGTACTGAACTTTTTCTTTTGCTTTGCAAACACATACACTGGTCAACAGTGATCCAGGAAAATAATCCAAAAATCATGGTAAACATGTTTTTTCTTCCCCACTTCCATGTGCTGCAAAAGGTTTGTCTTTAAAGTGGATGTAAACCCGATTTTTTTTTTTTTTTTATGTCATAATGTAGAGTATAAGATTTCCTATCATTTGAGCCCAGTCTTGCCACAAAGAGTTAATCCATCTCTGAGCAATCCTCTTTTATTGTTCTGTGAGATAAAACTAACAAACTGAGAAAAACTTTGTCAAATCCTCCCCCTTGCTGTGAGTGACAGGTGATTTACATCTCATGCATTAGCCTAAGACACATGCAGTATTTTTAAATTCCCTCCCCCACTCCTTTCTTCAGCAGCTCTGCCAGGTTTGGATGTTCCACACCTCACCATGATTTGGCATGCTGAAGTCATGTGGTTACTTTCCTGTCTTTTCACTGGATGTTAGAGATCATAGCAGAAGTTCAGTGTAAGAAATACACAGGAGAAAATGCATATTGACAAGGGGAGTGTAGAGGTGGGCGGGGAGTCTACTGACATCACGACTCCACCCACTGAGCTCCAGACAACAGACCCGCCCACAGAATCTGCAGTTTTTCGGCTCTCATAACAGACAGAGGGGAGACATTTGACAGGTAAAGATACATGCAGGAGGCATGTATATCCTTATAGATAACCCCTATGGCAGGAGTTTAGAAAGGATGACATTGGGTTTACATCCACTTTAAGGATGACAGGCCGCGCATATGTGATGCTGGACGGCCGATGTTTTTGTACTAAAAGCTAAAAAATAAAATTTACCAGACACCCAGTGGGTGTTTCCCTGAAAGGTCAGTGTCCAATCACTTAAAAGGGTACAGGTCTATAATCTAGGGTCTATGAACACTTTGCCTGTGTCCTGTACTGTTTGATTAGGATAAAAAATAAAATAAAAATCTTCTGATTCAAGAAAAAAAAAAAGGAAAAATACTCCTTGAGTTGACAAAGTGAACTAAAGCAGTCTTGTAGAATGAAGTTACGGTCCCTAGCAATTTTTTATGTGCCTAGAGCCCACTTCTTTTGTAGGCAGCAATATAACCCGAGGTTGCGTACTGTGAAGCTGTCCCCCCCCCCCCCCCCCATTGACAAAAGAGAAAAGAAAAACTGCACACAAAAGTAATACTGTCCGATAACGAGATAAAGGCAAAATGCAAGATCTGGGCAATAAAGAGAGCACTTGGAAGCCATCACAAGATACGCCCTTCTCACCATCCAATGTACAGACAAGTCAGAAAAGAAAGATGGTGTGTAACAAGACGTCTGCAATCACAAGGATTCACAAGTCAGGGTTTATGGGGTGTACTTTGTGGTTATACGGTCCTCATTCTCCCACACAGGACAGGAAAGTCTTCTGGTAGCAGAGCGTGCTCTCGGCAGGTTGGACACGTACTCTGTGTGTTCAGCCACGTCTTAATACACTGCAAAGGAAGACAAAAGTCATCACAATGAGGATGTGTACAGAAAAAAAAACGGTGTTTATTTTCTCTTTTTAGATCATACATTGAGCTAAACCTTTATAATCTTATCAAGGGATGTCTTTGAAGCACACTTCTGTGTAGACCGATTATAATGGAACTTCATTAATTATGGTAGAGGCAGGTGACCTTTGTCTCTCAGCTACCATCTATCCCCAATATAACTAGAAAAACAACAGGTAAAACAACTACATCCCATTTTAAAGGGTTTGTTAACCCATCTATACAAAACTATGCCAGCCCCTCTATTAGAGCCCTGATTTTCGTGGTCTGTTTAGAGAGGGCATACAGAAAGTGGCAAGTTATGTTTTTTTTACAGTTTAGAGGGGAGGGGGGCAGATTACACGGCACAAACACTGTGTTGTTTAGTCTGCTTTAACTACTTGCTTACTGGGCACCCTAAACCCCCCTCCTGCCCAGACCAATTTGCACTGATGGGTGGCACTGATGGGCATTGATAGGTGGCAGTGATGGGCACTGGTAGGCAACACTGATTGGCACAACTGGTGGGCATTAATAGGTGGCATTTGTGGGCCTTGATAGGTGGCACTGATTTACTGGGCACTGTAACAGTGGGCACATATGAGGCAGCTTCGCCTCTCCCTGCTTGGGACTGGATGTCCCTTCAACAGAAGCAGGTGATCGGCTTTTTTTTCTCCTCACGCTGTCAGCATGAGGAGAAAAAAAAAACAATTACCGATCTTCTGTTTACATCACATAATCAGCTGTCATCGGCTGACAGCTGATCACGTGGTAAGGGGTCGGGATCGACCCCTTACTCCGATCTGTGATCACCTGAGTCTCATTGAGTCGGGTAATTACAGAGCGTGCCGTGCGCGCCCTGCAGGGGGCGTGGCAAGCTTGCAAAGGGGAGGACGTCTATTGACGCCCTGCCCGGCAAAGCAGATCTGCGCTGTAGCTGTCATTCGGCTATAGCGCGGATCTGAAGGAGTTAAGGGACCAGGATATACATATTTTTTTTTTTGTTGGGGTTAACAAACACTTTAAGATTAATTAACCTCATAATTTCAATTAATGTAGCAACGTACTATCTTCTGATATTGCTATGCACCCCTCTATTTCCAATCTGCAGCAATGAAAATCTGCACAGAGGCAAGAAATGGAACCATCATGTGATTACTAATCCGCAACCACTGGATCCAAATTGGGTAAACAAAAAAGACACTTACATGCTTGTGGAAGTAGTGGCCACAGTCCAGCTTGTGCACAGGATTCTGCTTCAGCTCATCGTGACAGATTATACAAGGGTCTTCATTAAAAGACTGTCAGAGGCGATAAAACAGTTAAAACATAATTAAAAATCGACCAATCACGCATGAACAAGCCTTCCCACCCCCCTTGGACTCCTCCCACCTCCCTCAAACAATTGGATTTTTTAAAATGTATTTACAATTTTGCTTGCTGTATCCCCAGGATGACTTATCCAGTTTCAAGTCTTGGCATATCCCATGCATGAGATTCACTGATCATGTTTAAGAGCTGGCAGAGACCCTTAGCGTGCCTATGAATAAGAGAAATCCTGCAATAACCCCACACATGCGCAGACATGTTGCACTTCTCTAGCACTCCCATAGACTGGAAGAAATTACAGGCTTTCTGTGCATGGATGGGGGTTCCTTGGATTTTGCATGCGCAGGCTGAGGGTCTCTGCCAGGTTTTGTAGACCTGGCAGGAAACCCACAGCGTATCTGCGCATGCTCAGGATATTGTTTCAAAATGGTCGTTCGGGAGCAAAGCTACAAAGAACAACTCTGAGTTGGAAGGCGGACTAGCAAGTATGTATTTTTTTTATTCTACATACAGGAACAATAATCAGGGATTAGATATAAGTAGTAAGGTAAGATGGACCTTCTCTTTAAATTTGCTAAATTTTACTCCAAAAAACAAATTAGTAACATTTTAAATCAAGAGGCTTCTCGGGACTCAGACGAGGAGAGGGAGTGGCAGTGCTAGCCAATCAGGTGTGCTGTATACACACATTTATTATAACCACTTTCCACCAATCGACGTGCCGGTACGTTGCTTGATTTTAAGTGGTTTTACCAGGATGATGCCTGTAAGAGCAATCAGAGCCATTGGATTGTAGCCAACTTTTGGGCAATTTTTAGGGATTTTGCCAAGCCATGAAGATATTCAAAGGCACCCTGGTTGAAAAATATACCTATACCATAGAGTTGATCAAGGACCTACCGGCTGGCTTAAGTTCAGGGTTCTCCAGTGGAATAGAGAACCTAAAGGCGCAACGATGGGCGCTACCCTTCCTGCCACCTTTAAAAGCAATCCAGCATCTAATTAGCCGCTAGGATGGCTTTTACTATAAAAAAAAACAAATACCAGGATGATGCCTGACGCTGCAGGCATCATCCCCGTATACCACTTGAAAGCCGCAATGTAAATATACATATTGTGGTCTTCAAGTTGATAAAGTTCTGCCTCTAAAAAGATGTCTGTTTTCAAACACATTGCTGAATGAGGCATGGTAAGTTAGTATTGGAGAAACACCAACAGTAGGGCTACCATCGGCAATGTAGGTGACTAGTCTTTTGCCCTCTGCCTAAACAGCTTCAGTTTAGCTCCTCTTTAAGCTACTTTGCTAGTATTCTTTACACATACAATATGTAAGTCCATACCTCCAAATCGTTCTGCCACTTGTTCTTGTTTCCCAAGTTGACCACTTTCCATGGCTGCTTAGCCTGGGGTGAAAGGGTCTGAGGCATGGCAGCTCCTGCTTTAAATACAGTCGAAGTCTATATAAGATAAAAAAACATCTATATAAGCTTATGACACCAGCAAATGAAAGAGCAAGAAGACATCAGTGACCACACAATGCTGAGATGAAGCAGCAGAAGAAACAAGACCAGAAGTTAATCTACTCACTGCTGATGTTGATGCTGGATTCCTGACTTGGATGTCCAGTATATATTCAGTGACTCTGCTTATGATATCTTCATGTGTGAGCCCAGAAAGAGTCCCATTATTTCGAACTCTAAAGTCCTTGATGAAAGCGGTGAGCTCAGCACTGCATGGCGAAACAAACAAAAATCAGTATGGAGGGTTGGTCTTACTTTTACTGCGAGTACAAGACATGCAACTAGTGGCTCAGGATTCACATTCAGTTCACAGCTCCCGTCTCTGTTTGGCTTACTGACATCCTCTAAGCAGGTGCTCAGGTCTTATTTCAACAATGTCCAATGTCTACAATTTCTTATTTCCTAAGGTAGTGGAACTGCTAAATGTGATCCCTTTCAATGGCAAAAAAAATTTAAGTTGCAACCAAAGTTCTGGAACTCTGAAATTCAGTATGTGTGACCCTTATTAGACATAATTTCATTCAATTTGCTTGTGTGGATGGGGGCATTTGTTCCCACCAACCTCTCTGCCACAGCCAATCAGAGGAGGGTCTCTGTGTTCATTCCAGTGGTGGCTGGTGCTGGAGGACTTTGGGGGGCCCTCCTACAGCGGGGCTCTCCTGGACTGTCCGACGCCGCAGCTTCTGTCTTCACCCGGTGTTCTGTCAGAATAGCGAACCTGTCAGATTAGGTAATGGAAGTGATGTGCCGTCAGCTGCGCATGCATACCACCGCTATCAGGTTTGCTAAACTGACAGAACACCTGCAGTCAGAAAGCGACAGCGGACATCTTACTACACCTAGCTACGTCTTGAATTTCAAAGTAATTTTATCAATAAAGTAAGCATAGATAAATACATTTACTATACTGACATCTGGGATGCTGTTTAGATGTTTAGATTTGAAAGCCTGAAAGGTTTAGCGCTGAGCAGTGCGGGGTGTACCAACATGGCCTCCGCCACCTTCCTACTGCTGGCGTCCAGCTTCTTTCAAAACGTAACATCAAAATAGCATCACAGATGTCAATATATATATATATTTTATATACACTCACTTTATTGCTAAAATTCAAGACGTAGCTGGGTGTAGTAAGATGTCCGCTGCTGCTGTTCTGTCAGATTAGCGAACCAGTTAGTAGTGGTGGAACGCACATGCAGCTGACGGAACGTCACTTGGGTGGGAGGGCTCAGTGTTCTAACAAACTTGCCAATTGGGGTCTCAGGATGTGGTCATGTGCCTGTGAGGGGGTAACAGAACTGATAGAAACCTATTGGTCCGGCGCCCCTCGCAGTGCAAGGCCACATAGATGGTGCAAGCTGGGGGGCGGTGCCCTACCGCCCATTGTGGTCTGGCCACCACTGTTTCATTCCGAGAATATAAAGCAGCCTATGAATGGCTGAGCAGCGCTCAGCCCAACTCAATTTTGTTCCGGATGTGGGATGGGAAGTTTGCATCCCACAGCTGGAACACAGTGCTGTATACTGTATATAGCAGAGGCTGAGCAGTTTACACAGCGTCCCCAGCGGGCGCACGTGTAGGAAATAGTTTGTTTGGGTGAGCTTGGTTAAAGTGTCAGTAAAATTGGAGATCAGCTTTAAATATGCAGTACTCAAATATATTTAGTCGTTCTGCCCTCTGGTGGACAAGGCAGGTACCTAACATTGACCAGCAAGATGAAGTTTGTATTCCCCTGTGCTTACTTCTTATAGTGAGGGAAGATATCATGAAGCTCGTGGATGATCTTATCAAACAATGTTGGCTTAGCAGGAGATGGCAGCGTTGGTTCAGGCTGCGCATGTGATTTTCTGTCTTGGCCAGCTATCCCCTGATTGGATGAAGCAGCAGGGGGTTGGTTCTTAGATTTAGTATCAACTGCAGGACACGGGGGAGCCTTCTTCAATTCTTTAGCTTGGACCTTTTTACTAGCGGCACCCTTCTTCCCTGGAGATTTGGCAGGCACAGGATTGGCAGGTTTAGCACACACAAGGCCTGAAGGAGGACTACTTGAGACTCGAGTTTGGTCTGGTGGAGACTGAATTTGTGGCTCCTGCAAAAACATAATCACCACTTTAAAAATAGGAACCCTAATCTAATTAAACAACAAAACAACAAGTTGTACAAGCAAATCTTTGAAGGCTTAGGCAGATCATTGATTATGCAAATTTCTTTCTTTCCACCACATGTGGAAGGAAAGAAAATTGCTGGATTCACCCCCCCCCCATCAACAAAGCCAACATTGATGAGGGAATCCCTCCTGCAGCGCTATGGTGTTCTGCCGACAGGGAGCGCAGGGAGACTTCCTTGCCAACAAAAACACAATCATTTGTGTTGCCAGCTATAGTCGGTGGCACTGATTGTTTGGGAAAAACACGACAGGCTGGTTGTAGACCAGTCGATTGATAGACTGACTTGTCCACAACCAGGGTGCCCATACATGGATTGAAATTTGGCCAAACCCTGCTGGACGAATTTCAATCCATGTATGGCCAGCTTTAGATAACCAACCTTAAGTAGCAGGAAGATCAGATTATATGTACTGCACAAGGACTCTTAGGAGGAGCACATCCTCTACTTAGCTAACAGGTTTCCAAGAACATAGGCAGTGTTGGGTTCTCCCAAAAGAAACCTCAGCATGCCGAGAAATAATTTATGTCTAAAATGATCTGTTAAAGATTTTGTATAATAATAAAAAAATTTAAACAATTCTACCAGCCCTGTGTCCCGGACTGTAGAATGTTCCTAGCATCTTCCACCACCCCCCCTCCTTCCCCCATGTTCTGCTCTCATCTCCTCTCTCTTGATGAGCTGCCCCATTGTAGCATCTCTGGGCTGACTCCAGCTGACAGGTCAGGTGCCAGAAAGGGTGGAAAATGGAAAGAGTATGGCACAACTGCAAACCTACCAAGACATGGCTGTCCACCTAAACTGACAGGCCGGCTAAGGAAAGCATTCATCAGAGAAGCAGCTAAGAGCCCCATGGTAACTCTGGAGGAGCTGCAGAGATCCACAGCTCAGGTGGGAGAATCTGTCCACAGGACAACTATTAGTCCTGCCCTCCACAAATCTGGCCTTTATGGAAAGAGTGGAAAGAAGAAAGCCATTGAAAGAAAGCTATAAGAAGTCCCATTTACAGTTTGTAAGAAGCCATGTGGGGGACACAGCAAACATGTGGAAGAAGATGCTCTGGTCAGATGGGACCAAAATGTAATTTTTTTTGGCCTAAAAGCAAAATGCTATGTGTGGCGGAAAACTAAAACTGAACATCACCCTGAACACACCATCCCCATCGTGAAACATGGTGGTGGCAGCATCATGTTGTGGGAATGCTTTTTTTCAGTAGAGACAGGGAAGCTGGTCAGAGTTGATGGGAAGATGGATGGAGCCAAATACAGGGCAATCTTAGAAGAAAACCTGTTGTCTGCAAAAGACTTGAGACTGGGGCGGAGGTTCACCTTCCAGCAGGACAACCACCCTAAACATACAGCCAGAGCTACAATGGAATGGTTTAGATCAAAGCATATTCATGTGTTAGAATGACCCAGTCTAAGACCAGACCTGAATCCAATTGAAAATCTGTGGCAAGACTTGAAAATTGCTGTCACAGATGCTCTCCATCCAATCTGACAGAGCTTGAGCTATTTTGCAAAGAATGGGCAAAAATTTCACTCTCTGGATGTGCAAAGCTGGTAGAGACATCCCCAAAAAGACTTGCAGCTGTAATTGCAGTGAAAGGTGGTTCTACAAAGTATTGACTCAGGGGGGCTGAATACAAATGCACACCACACTTTTCACATATTTGTAAAAACCATTTATCATTTTCTTGCCACTTCACAATTATGTGCCACTTTGTGTTGGTCTATCACATAAAATACAGACAAAATACATGTTTTTGGTCGTAACATGACAATATGTTACAAATTTCAAGGGGTATGAATACTTTAAGATATATATATATATATATATATATATATATATATATATATATATATATATATATATATATATATATATATATATATATATATTTTTTTTTAATAAAAAAACTTTGCTTTACAATATTTTTAAAACATAAAAATTATACAACCAAAATCCATTTAAAAAAAGAGGAAAGAGTAACTTCTATAATACACATCATGCACTCACATGGTCGCTGGGTGGGCTCTGGAGACTGGCCACAGGAGTCTCAGAGAGATTGTTTAGCTTCAAACCACTTTTGGCGGAGTTAATTTTCTCATCAAACTGAGCCTGGAAACACACATTGACATTAGTGTTAAGCTCCCTGTGTTAACTTAAAGCAGAATCAAACCCACTGATTTTACAAAAAAAAAAAAAAACTCAAGTTAGAAATATCTGATAAATGTTATTGAACCCATAACCACTGGAGTCCCAGCTGCCATTTTAAAATGACGGCCGGTCCATTGGCGGAGGTTGGCACTTGCACTGGAATCATGGGCTGATAGCAAGGGTCCAGTTTAAAGCCCATAAGTTCAAATACTGAGTTCCTGGGCTTCTGATGCTTTTACAGACTGCTCAATAAGAGCCCTCTGCATATCATCTGCACCCCTCACTGCTACAGTTCTCTAGCCACACATGTTGATCAGAACATGAGGAAAAATAAAAAAGGAAAAAAAAAAGTTTTCACAATCAATAAATCTTGAGGCTTGAAACCATCCCTCTATTCATGTTGTCTACAAGTTCCATAATGATATCTACAACCCTAACTGTCTCTTTACAGTCACCATATGCAAAATAAAAAGAAGTACAATTTTATCTAAAGCCAAAATGTATTTCCCCCTACTTTGAAAAAAAGAGTAGAGAAGGGTTAGAACCCATGTCTGATTTTTTGCTGACATTGCGTGTTTCACAACTGGGGAGATTCATTCGATTTGTCATGGTGACCCACTGTCACTGAGATAGCGAATAATACAAAATTTTACAGGTGTCACTGAAACTGCAACAGAGGGAAAAACTGATACGGAATTAACCCCCATGGTAGAATTCTCCTGTCTCCAGGACAGGAAGTGGAGAGAAATCTCCCTAATGGGACACAAAAAGCAAACAAAAACAAATCCTATTTAAAGTAATTGTAAACCTTTATTCTTTTAAACAAACATGTTATACTCAAATACTCTGTGCAAGGGTTTTGCACAGAGCAGCCCCAATCCTCCTGTTCTGGGGTCCCCCGACAGCACTCCTGGCTCTTCCTCTTCAGCGAGTGCCCCCATAGCAAGCACCTTCCCTACAGGGGCACTCGTGCGGGCTCGATTCTGAGCCACGTTGCCTGCGTCCATATGCACAGACAGCAGGGCTTGGCCCCGCCTTCTGCTCCCTTGTCACAGGATTTGATTGACAGCAGAAGAAACCAATGGCTCCCACTGCCATCAATCTGCCCGGTGAGGAAAGAGAGCAGAGGGAGATGCTGTTCTGGAGCACAGCTCTGGGTTGAGATCGGGTTCAGGTAGTTATAAATGTGGGGTGGGGGTGGGGTGGGGATCATGGACAGACTTTTTTTTACCTTCACGCAAAGAATGCATTAAGGTAAAAATAAATAAATAAATAAAAACCTTAGTGCTTTAGACCACTTTAAAAAAAAAAAAAGTTTTGCCTTTACAGGGACAGGAACTAACCTGTACAGATTGACTTCAAAGTACTTTAACAGCTTCAATACCGGGCACTTTCACCCCCTTCCTGCCCAGGCCAATTTTCAGCCTTCAGTGCTGTCACACTTTGAATGACAATTGCGCGGTCATGCTACACTGTACCTGTATGACATTTTTGTCAATTTTTCCCCACAAATAGAGCTTTCTTTTGGTGGTATCCGATCACCACTGTGGTTTTTTTTCTTTTTTTCAAAATTTAGCAAAAAATTACGTTTTTCTTCGTTTGTTATAAAATTTTCTAAATAAGTAATTTTTCTCCATCACTGGTGGGCACTAATATGCAGCGCTGAATGGCACTGATAGGCAGCACTAATATGCAGCACTGATCGGTATCACTGACGGGCATTGTGGATAGGGCTGCACTGATTATCAGTTCAGACCCCCCCCCCCATCAGGAGAGCCACTTATCGGTTCTCCTCTACTTACGCCCTTGTCAGTGTGAATAAAGGAATGCCGATAACAGACACTTCATAGTAACGCTGTGATTGGACTGATCATGTCGTAAAGAGGCTCTTCACTGTGATGGGAGATGTGGTGTGTCGGAATGATACACCGCACTACCGATCGCCAAGAGCAGCTTGTTCTGCTGGACATTATATGACGTCCAGTCAGAACGCTAGAGCCAGCGCCCGGTTGTCATTTTGCTATAGGGATGTGGTTAAAACATAACCTTTTCAGAGAATTACAGGTTCTCTTTCAGGTAAAAGTGAAATTCAGAACACCATGGCTGCAATGTTTCCAGAATAGTGCCAAAATACTACTATAGGATTAAACTTGCCCATCTTACCTCTAACATTTCCATTTCCTTCTTCAGCTTTAACTTAAGAGTCTGCATTTCCCGTAATTGCTGTATTATTTGAGGTGCTGGATTACTGTGAACCAGAAATACATATCAATGAGATCCAACAAGGAATGAGACAATAGATTGGTAAAGCAAAGCGGTGTAATCAAAAGGAAGATTTCAGCAGAGCAGCTCTCGGCAGTGGGAGAGGTATTTACTCTATTGTTTTGCAGGGAGAGTTTTGTTGCTAATTTTATTTACCTTACAGGATTTTATAAATGCCAAAAGATTTTACTTGGTCGCTGTAAGACACATTTTCCCATGGTTGTGCAACATTCCAGTGTAGTAATCCCCCTATCAGCTTTGTGACATGTTAGCAATGTCCAGCTGCCCATTAAAGTGCAACTTAAACAATATTGCAGTTTACCTGTTCTCAGATATGATGGCAGCATTGGTTTTCTTTACCTTTATTTTTACATGGTGATCCTGCCAGTAACACACTTTCTGTCCTAGGGCGACAACGCCCCCTCACCGTTATGTATGGAGGAGGCTATTCTATTGATTTGGACTACAAGCACCTCCTCCTCTCCATTACATAGGGCAATGGTCTCCTAACTATGGCCCGGCAAACACAGCAATGATGGGGCACTATGCCTCCCACTGACACCAATGATGGGGCACTATGCCTCCCACTGACACCAATGATGGGGCACTATGCCTCCCACTGACACCAATGATGGGGCACTATGCCTCCCACTGACACCAATGATGGGGCACTATGCCTCCCACTGACACCAATGATGGAGCACTATGCCTCCCACTGACACCAATGATGGGGCACTATTCCTCCCACTGACACCAATGATGGGGCACTATTCCTCCCACTGACACCAATGATGGGGCACTATTCCTCCCACTGACACCAATGATGGGGCACTATTCCTCCCACTGACACCAATGATGGGGCACTATTCCTCCCACTGACACCAATGATGGGGCACTATTCCTCCCACTGACACCAATGATGGGACACTATTCCTCCCACTGACGGGGCACTATTCTTCCCCATGAAAACAAAGACAAACAGCTGTGGCTGCAGTCAGCCTGTCATTGCATTGTACAGGCAGAGCGACCACAACTGTCTGCATACACCTGTACATCCAACTAAAGGAGTCCATTGGATTCTTGCTGCATCATGCACCTTTTTTGTTGTGTGAATGAGGCCTTAGTCTTAGAAAAACATTCATCAGCAAATCCATTGTCCCTCTCTCACTTACAGAACAGAAACAAAAACATCCAATAATAAGGCAGATACCTGAGGACTACAGGATTAAACATACTGATGTTCCGATCTACAGTGGCAACTCTGATCCTTATCTTTAAGAGTTCACATTGCTTCCTGTTCTCCAGCACAATCACCTACAGAGCAGAGACAAGTAAACACAATTAACCATCAACAATGGTAGGATTTAGGTTGAGGAAGCATTTAGTTCATAGCAACCAATCAGATGCAAGCTATCCGTTTTTGAGAATTTTTTTTTTTTTTTTTTTTTTTTAAAAAAGAACATGTTTATTATGAATAGAAAAGGTCAGCATACATTGATAGTTGCATGACATACAGACGTATGAAAGGATATTGTACATTGAATGCAGATGAATACAATGTATCTCATGGAGTGCGGCAGCGCATGTATACTTATAAGACTTTAAGTGACGGCAATTGGCATTTTCACAAGACATCACTACCAAAAATAGAAGTTGTAACATTTGATAAAGACTACAGTATATCACATTACGGCAATGTGTTGGATAGTTATCATGTCACTTATAGCGGGTGCACAGATTACTGTCGTAAATTAACTCACACATGTGTTGGCATTGTTTAACCATTTGTCCCATATTTTATGGTACTTGTTGGGGCATCCCCTGTGTTTGTACATAACCTTTTTGTGTGGTAATGATGCGTTCACTTCTCTAAGCCAAGACTGTATGGTGGGAGGGTCTGTACACAACCAATGTTTGGCAATTAATTTCCTGGCGCAAAATAATGATTCGCTGAGAAATATGATTAGGGATCTATCTGTAGTGGCATCTGGAAGTAGGCCGAGGAGGCATACTTTGGGGTCAAGTTGCACCGGTGATCCCATGTGGTCGTGGAGGAATTTTATAATCTGCGTCCAGTAACTTTGTATCTCCGGACATAGCCATAGTAGGTGGAAGAACGAGCATGGGTTACCAGAGCATCTCGGACAGTGCGGGTTTTGATGTGGGGAGAATTTGGCAATTCTAGAAGGCGTGAGATAGGATTTGTGTATTATATACAGTTGAGTTAGGCGTTCTGAAATCTTAGGTGACGTTTTTTTTACATTCTCGAGTATATCCTCCCAGTCTGATATGTCTATTGGCCCTACGTCCTCTTCCCATCTAATCCTTGCCGTGTCAGTGATCCTTGCTACCGACTTGTTTCGCAGTAAAGTGTAGAGGGTGGAGATAAGTTTGTCTGGGTTTGTTCCTGTTATTACGTCTACCAAAGACAGTGTCTGTGGGTTGGGGAGACCACTCGCAAACTGAGCCTGAAGCGCGTGTTTTAGTTGCATGTAGCTAAATTGCATGTGGGGGGGGAGGTCAAATTCCTCACATAGTGTTTGAAAATGTCTCACACCAAATATAGTAAGGACCTGGAATAGGAACACTATCCCCTTAGCGGCCCAGCTGGTAGCCCCAGGTAGGGATATCAGCTCATTCAGTTGAGGGTTGCGCCATAGAGGTGTGTGCGAGTGAAAGAAGTCAGCTCCGATAAGTTTGGACGCCCGTTCCCATATGCTTCTGTGTTGGGACAGTAACAGGTTTCGGTCTTCTCTTTTATGTCTTTTGTTCCCACCTCTAAGTAGGACTTGTAGTGGGGAGTACAAGTTACTATTAGCTTGTTTGCATACTAAGAATTGGTATCTTTCTCCATCAGTCTTGTGAATGTAATAAAAGTGTGAGAGCTGAGCTGCTATATAATAAGTGTATAAGTCCGGTAAAGCTGCACCTCCAGAGGAGGTCGGGTTCTTGAGCGTGTTCCAGGCCAATTTGTGTCTATGGGGGCCCCAAATAAAAGAATTAATGATTGTATCAATTGTTTTAAAGATTTTAAGGGGAATGAGTATTGGGGAGTTCCAGAGCACATAGAGGAACTTTGGCAGTAGTATCATCTTGAACAAGTTGACTCTACCCATTATTCCCAGTGGGAGTCTTGCCCATGTTTGTGTACGAGATTTTAAATAAGAGAAAAGTGGTTCTATATTGTTGGCGATAAAGTCCAGTGGGTGCCTAGTAATCTCTATACCTAGATATTTTATAGAGGCAACTCTCTGCAGGGGGAGGGAAGCTGCAGTGTGTGTTGGAGATGTCATATCAAGGGGGAGGATCTGGGATTTGGACCAATTCATACTGAGACCTGAGTGTTTACCAAATTCCTCGATGGTCGATAGAACTCCCTGCAGTGATGGGCCAGTATCCTCTAGATAGAGAAGCATGTCATCTGCATACAAACTTAACGTCTCTGTCACAGGTCCCACCCGTAGCCCCTGAATGTGTGGATTCTGCCTAAGGGATATGGCAAGGGGTTCCACCGCCAGGGCATACAGTAAAGGGGATAGTGGGCATCCCTGGCGAGTTCCTCTACCCAGAGGGAAGGGATCAGATGTCCATCCATTCACTACCACGCTAGCCGTAGGTGAGTAATATAGTAGTTGTACCCATTTTATAAAATTAGGTCCGAATCCATAGCCCCTGAGGCATTCCCAGAGGTATCCCCATTCCACCGAATCGAACGCCTTTGCGGCGTCAAGTGCTATGATCGCTCTATCACCCGTGTTCTCGTGGTCTGCTTGAATGTTCATGTAGAGGCGTCTGAGGTTCATTGCTGTGTTTTTACCAGGCATGAATCCCGTCTGATCAGGATGAATGAGGGAGAGAATACTCGTATTGAGGCGCATAGCTAGTATTTTGGCTAGTATTTTAATGTCAGCCTGGAGAAGCGAGATTGGGCGATATGATTCTGGTAGTTGGGGGTTTTTGCCTGGTTTGGGGATTACTATAATTACTGCCTGGCGAAGAGTTTTGGGTAGGGATTCTGTTTCAAAGATGTTATTATATAATTTCAGGAGCTCAGGAGCTAGTATGTCCAAGTATGCTGCGTAAAAGTCTAATGGTATACCATCTCCACCTGGTGCCTTGGATGGTGCTAACGAGGCTATAGCTAGGGCAATCTTGTCCACGGTAAGAGGGGCCTCTAGGTCTTGTAGTTGGGTCTCAGATAGTTGTGGAAAGGGGACATCTCGAAGAAACGCTCTAGTCTCCTGGGCAGTGACTCCCACCTTGGAGGAATATAAATCTAAATAGTATTTCCGAAATACTTCTGCAACTAAAGGGGGGTCGGAGAGTATGTCGTTATGAGGGCCTAGTAGGGTTACTACCACTGGGGGGTTAGTGTCCTGGTGAGCCAAGTATGCTAATAGTTTACCGGCTCTTTCCCCTTGTTCAAATATACGTTGTTTTAGAAAAAAAAGTTTTTTTTTTTAGCGTTTTCGTATTGCAAGTGGTCTAAGAGGCGGGTGTGTAGTTTGATTGCTGTTGCTCTGTCCTGAGTGGGGTCTTTGTGAAATTCTTTTACTAGTAAATCTGCTTTGTCTAAGGCTTGGTTAATAATTAGGGCGGAAGAGGCTTTTATTCTGTTTATACGTGAGGAGAGGACTGTGCGAACGTGTAACTTATAGGCTTCCCAAACGTGTCCCACAGAGGCAGTGTCTCTGTTGACATTTAGGTAGAATTGCCATTCTTTGTGTATATCCTCTTGGTCTTTCAGCATGGAGAGCCAGAAGGGGTGTAGACGCCAGGTGTGGGGTCCTGTGTTTTGGGCTAGTTGAAGGGTTGCCCAACATGGGGCATGGTCAGAAAGGGATCTAGTGTTGTAACCTGAGCCTGTTAGTCGGGGGGTTAGTGTGTCAGAGATTAGGATAAGGTCTATTCGGGACATGGAGGAGTGGGTTGCCGAGAAGCATGAATATATCTGATCATGGGGGTGTTTGTATCTCCATGCGTCAGTCAATGAAAATTCTTTTAGCGTGCGTCCTAGTCTAGTGGTGTCAGGGAGATGGGCATTCTGGCTTGATTGTATTCTATCCATCTGGGGGTTCAAAACCATATTGAAATCTCCCAACCAGATTGCTGGTATGTTGGGGTGCTGTGTCATGTAAAGTAAGCCTTCTGTGATTAGATTGGATTTGTATGGCGGGGGTATGTAGAATGCTAAAATCAAATATTGCGAGCCACATAGTGTGCAGTGTATGAAGATAAAGCTGCCTTGGGGGTCTGTACGCACCGAGATGATTGCAAAAGGGGTAGTTTTAGCAATGAGAACTGAAACCCCCCGAGAGTATGGAGAGTGGGTGGCATGGAACGCCCATCCTATCCAGGGCCGCTTCAGCGCAAGCTGGAGTTGTCCTGTAACGTGTGTCTCGACTAATACAGTTATATCTGCACGGTATGTTTTGAGGCAGGTAAAAATTGCCGTGCGTTTTAGTTTGTCTCTGATCCCTCGGACATTCCAGGTGAGGAATTTTAAGTTAGCCATACTTGAGGCACAGCAATTTTATAGAGAGAATATGAGCAAGATGTCTATTCGGGACCCATGCCGACCCTCTCCACACTAATACAAATGTACCTCCGCTTCTTCCTTTCCCGAAATAACATGTACATACGTTCATTTCAATGCATTGCAAATTATTATATATGTTCTTTATCTTAACATTAACCATAACATTTTCCCCTCCCACCCTCCCTGCCCTCAGTCGCCCAAACTTGACTGGGGCATATATCCCAAAACTTGTGCTATGTTTCACATTGAACATACCGGCAGTGACGGTAGCCTATTTGGCAGCGCCAGTGGCGGAACAACAATCTCCCAAAGGGGGGCGAACAAATACTGGGTAACAGTCCAGCGATGAAGCAAACACTGTAGGGGTTAGCAGTTAGTGCGGGAATCTCCCAGATCTGAATCTGTACTCCGCCGCAGCTTCTAGTAGATAGGGATGGGCAAAGTCTATAGCAGGTACCGCATATATGTTAAGATTCTAGACTGATGACATTTC
Organism: Aquarana catesbeiana; assembly: GCF_042186555.1. Classification (NCBI taxonomy): domain Eukaryota; kingdom Metazoa; phylum Chordata; class Amphibia; order Anura; family Ranidae; genus Aquarana; species Aquarana catesbeiana. Next base: position 759,185,470 of record NC_133325.1, on the reverse strand, counting down.
CCATATTCCGGTTTGGAGCAGTTAGTAACGTGGTGAGGGTTCAGGGAAAGTAAAATAAGAAAACTGGTCAAATGACACAAGAGGAGCGACTGCTCAAAACAGAAATGGAAGGTATGAGGGCAGTTTTAGGAGGATTTATGGGCTACGTGGGGTGGGTCACTTACATTTCGCACAGCCTTGAAGGCTCTTTGGTATCTTCAAGAAGTTGCCAAGTAATGAGTAGGGTCGCTTGCGACCAGGTTCAGGAGCATGCCGTGTAGTTATCAGTAACTCTCCAGTGGCATATAGTTTGGGATCACTGTAGGCACATCTATGGCCGTATGTTATGGCAGTCATAAAGGGTGGTGCATAGGGGGAGTTGTAGAGTAACACTCACGTATTATTGCCAGGCAAAGTGTGGTTTATGCAGGTCGGTTCTTTTGTGCGTCTTGTTGGTCCAGCCACGCTGAGGCCAGAGTTGGGTCTTCAAAAAAATGTACTCGATCTTCACCGACAATTCGAAGGCGGGCTGGGAACAGCATTGCATACTTAATGTGGTGTGCTCTCAGACGGCGTTTGACTTCAGTGAATCGCGCTCTTTGTCGTTGGACCTCCGCCGAGAAGTCCGGAAACGCTGAGATGGATCCGGATTGAAATGGGATGTTTCCCTTCAGTCTGGCTAGGCGTAGGACCGCGTCTCGGTCCCTGAAGTTTAATAATTTTGCAATGAAAGTTCGTGGGGGCGCCCCTTCAGGCGGGCGCCGAGCCGGCATGCGGTGGGCGCGCTCCACTACAAATGTTGCCGAGAAGGCCTCTCTGCCATATGTAGCAATCAAAAGCTGCTCAAGAAAGGTGGCTGGATCAGTACCCTCAGAACCCTCCGGTAGTCCAATAAACCGGAGGTTGGACCTGCGGGTCCGGTTCTCCAAGTCGTCATGCTTTTGTGCTAACTGTTGCAACTGGCGCTGCAGGTCTTCTTGTGAGTGCTGCATAGGGTATAGTGTGTCCTCTGCCCGCCCGAGCCTAGTCTCAGCTTCAGTGACCCGTTCCCTGAGTTTGGTCATGTCATGCCTTATGAGTGAAATGTCCATTTTTACCTCCTCTATCTTGGATGTCAGAGTGGATTGGCATAGGGATATTGCTTCCAATACCTTAGCAGTGCCGTCCGGCTCTTGAGCTGCAGGGGAAGCCGCGTGTGCTGCTGGCGCGGTGCCATCTTGTCCCTCAGAGTCCCGCTCCGTCCTCCGGTACCGCTCCAGCGAGGAAGAGGCAGCGGTATTCCGTCTCGGCGGAGACATAGTGTACCCGGGTTGGTGTGCCAGCTCCCAAGGGGTTTAGTATTCGATTGCAGTGTTTCTGAGGCAAAGGATGTAAGTAGAAGGATCTGCTGCGAGCGGAGCTTCAGTCACACACGTCTGCTCACATCGCTGTCCAGGCCACGCCCCCCCCCCCCCCCCGTTTTTGAGAATTTAAAAAAAAAAAAAAATCTTTATATAGCTCATATTCCCCCCAAAAAACAAAAATTTGACACGTTGCTTGGGCAAATGTATAAATTTATCTCCTTTGAACAGATATCATTTTAAATCACCAAATATACTTCTGTCTATTCACTGAAGAACTCAGCAGAACTTCATGATAGATGGGTTTGAGGTCGCCACTTGCAGGAACAGGACGCTAGGCACAACTAAACTAAAGTAAAAATATTCCCAGGGGGTGGCCCTCTGGTAGTGGACAGAGCGGGACCTCAGGTAAGCATTAGGGCGGCTGCTGCACACACAAGGCTTTTTAATCTTAATGCATAAAATTAAAAAAGCTTCTGCCTTTACAAACCCTTTAAGGTTTATGTAAACAGTAACAATACATTTTTATTTTGGTCTGTCAAATATGCCATTGAAAGCATTTGATTATAACTGTTCAGCAAAACAAAAAAATAGCTGTTCATCCAGTTGCAAATCTTGTGAGCTGATAACAGTCCCAGAGGCAGATCGTACAAGAAGTTATCGGTTAGCATCGTTCCCTGCTATCTCTGAGGACTACAAAGCACCTCCTCCTATTATGGAAAAGAGATGGAGGTGTTATGTAGTCCATACACACTCTCCAGTGTTATATACAAGGGAAAGTATTATATGCTTAAAGTGAATGTAAACCCTTTTTTTTTTTTTTTTTAATTCAAAATAACAAACATGTCTTAACTCCACTGTGCAGCTTGTTTTGCACAGAGTGCCCCCGATCATCCTCTTCTGGGGTCCCCCGGCGGCGCTGGTAGCTCCTCTCCGCATCAGATAACCCCCTAGGAGAAGCGCTCTCCTGGGGGGGTTACCTTGCGGGTGCTTTCCGAGTCCAGCATTCAGCGTCCATAGACACGAATGCCGGACTCGGCCCCGCCCCCGCGTCATTGGATTTGATTGACAGCAGCGGGAGCCAATGGCTGTGCTGCTATCAATATATTCAATCAAGACCCCATGCAGAGAGGAACACCGCATCTCCACTGAGGGAACAATAGGGCTCAGGTAAGTAAAAGGGGAGGGCCGGTCACTGCCAAGTGTTTTTTCACCTTAATGCATTGGTTGCATTAAGGTGAAAAAAAAAACAAGGGTTTACAACCCCTTGTGTGAATTTGCTTATGAAATTTGCTTACGAAACGTCGCATAGGGCTGAGCGACGTGATCGCGTCCCCTCCCACCGATGTTGTGATACCATCAGGACGGGCTGTCTGTGAGCATCCGGCCGGTGCTCCAGACTTTTTCCAAGAGCGCTTATTTCCGATTTTACATGTGAGTGTATACTTTATTTGTTTTTAATAAAGCCTTAAGATTTTACACTATTGGAGCCCCCCTTCTTTTCCATACATGGTTATATCACTCTGCTAAGAGCCCGATTTTCCGTTGATCCATCTTGGCTTTATGGTGGTCCGGAGCAATAAGATCCAACAGCTCACTCAGACCCTCTGTAACGGGGGGCCATGGGTCTCTGGTAAGCGGCCAGTCACTCTACATATGGTGGTGGACCCAAGCACTTGTGTTCTCATACAACAGGACCTTCACTTCATTTAATATAATACTCGGGTGTTCACATATGGACTCACACTAATTTTTCTTTATTGCTGCACATTAGACTGTAGCTTTGATGCTAGTCTTATTATTTTTTTATTGCACATGCTTATCTATATGATATACGATCATACATATATTTGGATTCAGTCTAAAGGCGATGTCTTATCACTTTTATACATATTTGTTTGTCACTAGCGCGATTCAAGAGTTTTATAATCATCCATGTTGTGTGTTTGTGTCACATATAGGAATTCGCAGCTCTTATCATTTATAATTTTTCATTTATTTGCTATTTCTACTCGATTTTTTGACTACTTATTCTCACTGATGCGCAGTTAATCCCTCCCCTATTTTTTTCTAACCCCTTTTAATCACCTTTCAAATTTAAATGATTCCTATAGATGGCTTTTGTTATGGGTCTTCCCAAACTTAGAACTGGTTTTCTAGAAAGAAGAGTTCTCACCTCAGCAGCTATGGCCCTCTGTCTGGTCTCCTCCCATTCCTCCTCACACTTCTTTACATGCTTCTCCAGCGTTGCTTTTTCTTTATCAAATTTACTGTAACTAAATACACAGACATATATTCAGCTATACGGGAAACTTAGCAGCTAATGTACACAGAATAATAAATTATTAAATACTGTTGATAAAAAAACAAAAACAAACACACAACTTAGGATATTATATAAGAAAATAGCAATTGCTGTGGACTTTGATTAAAGGTTATACTACAAATGGAAGTACAGATTGTAAAAACTTTTCCCCTTGCCACACACATTTGGGCAATTCAAACTTAGCATGTGATGTTAAAAGTGGAAACTACAGTCAAAATGATCCAATAAATCCAGATCAATAGGCAGCTGAAGTTATTTCCAAATCCAGAAATTTCGTGTAGCTGTCATGTTTAGTCCAACTCAAGCCCTTTTCCCAAATCTCCTACTGGTCAATGAGGCTACTCATCATATTAACCACTTGCCTACAGGGCACTTACACCCCCTTCCTGCCCAGGCCATTTTTCAGCTTTCAGCGTTGTCGCACTTTGAATGACAATTGCGCGGTCATGCTACACTGTACCCAAACAAATTTTTTATCATTTTCTTCACACAAATAGAGCTTTCTTTTGGTGGTATTTAATCACTGCTGGGTTTTTTATTTTTTAGACCAAAAATTAAAAAAAAAAAAAAGTTTACTTTTTTTCTGTCAGTAAATTTTGTAACCAAGTAATTTTTCGCCTTCACTGATGTGCGCTGATGAGGCGGCACAGATAGGCTGAACTGGTGGGCATTGATGAGGTGGCACTTATGGGCACTGATGAGGCAGCACTGATGAGGAGGCACTAATATGCTGCACTTATGGACACAAATATGTGGAACTGATGAATACTGATAGGCGGCACTGGTAGGCGGCGCGGATAGGCGGTACTGATGGGCAGAACTGACTGGCATCGCTAATGGGCACTGATTGCTGCCACTGGTGGGCACTGATTGCTGGCATTGGTGGGCAATGATTTGTGACACTATATTGCAATCAGGGCATTGATAATCAGTGCCCCGATTATATTCCTAGATATCCCCCTGCATGGAGATGCCGCTGATCGTCTCTCCTCGCCACACACACTGTCAGTGTGAGGCGAGGAGAGCCGATTACTGGCATCTCCGTGTTTACATGTGACCGGCTGTGATTGGACACAGCCGATCACATGGTTAAAGAGCCGCGGATGCGGCTCTTTACAGAGATCGGGGTCGCGCCGTGTCCTAGCAGCACGGCCGCGATCTCCGCAGGCGCGCGAGAGCGGCCGTTCTGAGACGCCGTCATATGACGGCGTCCCAGAATGAGAGCCGCACCACCCCGTCATCATTTGACGGTGGGCGGACGGCAAGCGGTTAAAGGGCCAAAAGAGGCTTTGGATGCTGGGAGGTGCTGGGGGCAGTGCCATGCATCGTCCAGATATGTGCACATTGTCAGCTGTCCATATATATCTGGACCTACTGATCATTTTGGTGTAAACATATAGTCCCTTGAAAAAGTATTTATACCCCTAGAAATTTTCTACAACCAAAAACTTAAATGTATTTTATTGGGATTTTATGTGATAGACCAACACAAAGTGGCACATAATTGTAAAGTGAAAGGGAAATGATAAATGGTTTTCAAAAGTTTTACAAATAAATATGTGAAAAGTGTGGCGTCCATTTGTATTCAGCCCCCCGGAGTCAATACTTTGTAGAACCTCCTTTTGCTGCAATTACATCTGCAAGTCTTTTTTGGGGATGTCTCTACCAGCTTTGCACATCTAGAGAGTGAAATGTTTTCCTATTCTTCTTTGCAAAATAGCTCAAGCTCTGTCAGATTGGATGGAGAACGTCTGCGAGCAGCAATTTTCAATTGGATTTAGGTCTGGACTTTGACTGGGCCATTCTAACACATGAATATGCTTTGATCAAAACAATTCCATTGTAGCTCTGGCTGTATGTTTAGGGTCGTTGTCCTGCTGGAAGGTGAACCTCCTCCCCAATCTCAGGTCTTTGTGGGGTACAAACACATAACAAAAGTCATAACAAAAACCACTTACTGTATCTTAGCAAAATCCTTTATATATGCTTCATACTGCTTTTTCTTTTCTTCAATGCTTCTAGAACACCTTTGAGGGGAGAAATAAAAGAAAAATCCTGTTAATTATAAAACGTAAACTCATGAAGGCAGAGAAAAGCAAGCAAAAAAACTGATGCAGGAAAATGGCAATTGAACATATGATCGAACAAAATTTCAATTGGACTACACTGATGTTGCAGAGGTCAGCGCCTAAGTAATTAGACAAGCTCATAAACAAATTGATATGCATTTGTACTGATATCATAAGATAGGCTCTACAATAAATTTCTACACCGCTGGGCACATTAATAAATCAGACCATTACTGAAGAATTTTGAATATTTTTGGCAGCTCTAAAGAAAATCACTGGCAGCTGTGGTTTGATAAGGTGATTTTTAATAACACTATCACACCGCGGCTTTTGTACCAACTATATTGTGTTTAGGTATTTTGTGTATATCGTGTTTAGGTATTTTGGTCTTTAATCTAGTTTTAGTGAAAATAAATTTTTTTTTTACTGCAAACAGAAACCTTCAGGGCACATTATTATGAAGTTAAACTTAACCGCTTCCAGGCCAGCTGTCGCAGTTATACTGTGGCAGGTTGGCACCCCTGGGCGAGCGGTCATAGCTGTACGTCGGCTCCTTAAGACGCTGTAGGAGGCACGCCCTGCAGTGTGTCTCCGGAGCCGATGCGAGCGCCTGGCAGTCGCGATTACCACCGGGCACCCGCGATCACTTGTGACAGAGCGAGAACCAGGATTTGTATGTTTACTAAGTATGAACACCGATTGGTCTCCTCCCCTTAGTCAGTCCCACCAGCCCAGAACACACCTAGGGAACACAGTTAACCCCTTGATCGCCCCCTAGTGTTAACCCCTATTTTGTAGACGCTATAACTTTTGTGTAAACCAATCAATATACACTTTTTGTGACTTTTTTTACCAAAAATATGAAAATACATATCGGCCTAAACTGAGGGAAATTTTTTTTTTTTTTTAAATTGTATATTTCTTTTAGCAAAAAGTAAAAGATAGTGTTTTTTTCAAAATTGTCGCTCTTCTTTTGTTTATAGCGCAAAAAAAAAAAACGCAGAGGTGATCAAATACCACCAAAAGAAAGCTCTATTTGTGGGGGAAAAAAAAAAGGACGTAAATTTTGTTTGGGTACAGCATCGCATGACCGCGCAATTGTCAGTTAAAGCGACGCAGTGCCAAATTGCAAAAAATGGCCTAGTCAGGAAGGGGGCAAATACTTCCAGGGCTGAAGTGGGTAAACAATGGCTCTAAATCTAAGTGTGTGTGTGTTAAGTTAAATTATACAATTCTGAATGCATTTTCTGTTTAATTTCATTTCATTACTATCACAAGGGGACTCCTAAGTCACTGATGTGACTGTACACAAGAAGTCACAGGTTACTCTTTATGGAGACATCAGAGCTATAATGCAATCCTGATGCCTCTAGACCATACAGATCAGGGACACGGAGTCCTAGATCTACTGCCAGGGATTCGAAGTTCTGAATCCAGAATTAGTCAGGCATGAGCACATTTCTGGGTTCATTAAGTCTTTGTCCTTGTGTTCTCCATCCTGAATGCCCCATCAGAGGCCCTTTCTCACACACAGAAGCTGGGTGAGCCTAGGTACTATAAAGAGAGATCAGGAGGTGAAGATGTGCAGAAGACAAGTGGCCGTCAAAAACAGCTGGGCAGATTTCTTTATTAAAAAACCCTTATGAGAACACTAGAATAAATAGACGAAAAATAGTTGAGATTACATGCCACACCGATAAATAGTGTGATTTTCCAATTCTGATTATGTACAGATAAGTAAATGCCAAGTCCTCACCTGTCACTGGCATCTGTTGTCATCTTAATGTTATTTTTAAGAGCCTTAATCTTCTCCTGGTTTTCCTTCTTCTCTTGATGCCATTTCTTGGCCTTATTTTCTTGATCTTGCTGAAGCGCATTCAGGTCTAGTTTTGCAATCTGCAGGAGGAAAACAAGTATTGGGAATGAAAACTGGTAAGATACAGGTAAGAAGGCAATTACAGAACTTTATATGTACAACCGTCCACAGCAGGCTGCTCAGAACATGAAGTTCCCCAGGCCAACTCATCATTGGGAGCTGTGAGAAGATATGCAGTTGAAGGATAGGTTGACCTTCTGAACATCTTATATGTTACACTCGCATTTAGGGTGCAACATACAACATGCTCCAGAACACAACCCACCCCCCTCCATTACAGAAAGCGGTGATTCCTCTCCCCCGTAGCCACGGTCACATTTAACCACTTCGCATCCAGGCCATTTCTGACACTTCGCTCCTACATGTCAAAAATCATCATTTCTTTGCTATAAAATTAGATAGAACCCCCAAACATTATATATGTTTTTTTAGCAGAGACCCTAGAGAATACAATGGCAGTCATTGCAACTTTTTATCTTGCACGGTATTTGCGCAGCAATTTTTCAAACGCGTTTTTTTTGAAAAAAAAACAGTTTCATGCTTTAAAAAAAAACAAAACAGCAAAGTTAGCCAAATTGTTTTGCATTGTGTGAAAGATGAAGTTATGCCGAGTAAATAGATACCTAACATGTCACGCTTCAAAATTGCACACGCTCGTGGAATGGCGCCAAACTTTGGTACTTAAAAATCCCCATAGGCGACGCTTTAACATTTTTTACTGGTTACATGTTTTGAGTTACAGAGGAGGTCTAGGGCCAAAATTATTGCTCTCACTCTAACGTTCGCGGCGATACCTCACATGTGTGGTTTGAACACCGTTTTCATATGTGGGCGGGACTTACGTATGCGTTCGCTTCTGCGTGCGAGCTCACGGGGACAGGGGCGCTTTAAAAATTTTTTTTTTTTTTTTTATTGTTAATTTTACTTAAAAATTTTTATTTTTACACTTTAAAAAAAATTTTTTTTTTTTTGATCACTTTTATTCCTATTACAAGGAATGTAAACATCCCTTGTAATAGGAATATGACACGATCAGTCCTCTTTACAGTGAGATATGGGGTCAATAAGACCCCACATCTCACCTCTAGGCTGGGAAGCCTAAAATCAAAAAAAAAAAAAAATAAAACGATCGCCGCTTCACAGCTAAAGCGGCGCCGTTTTTTTGAATGCAGAGGCCGGGCGTGACGTCATAACATCGCGCCCGGCCTCCGAACGATCATAGAGACTCCGGCGACCATCTGGTCCGCCGGAAATCTCTATGGTGAACATCCGGCGCCGGCGGATCCGCTATCCGACTCACCGATCGCTGAGGTGAGTCGGTAGTAGCACCGGAGGGCGGCGGGAGGGGGGGGACGTCCCCTCCCGCCGCCCGTAAGAATGATCAAGCGGCGGAACAGCCGCTATGATCGTTCTTATGGTGTACGGAATCGCCGGCTGAAAATGCCGGTATCTGAATGATGTCTGTAGCCTCAGACATCATTCAGATATAAGCCCCGAAAGTCGAGGACGTCATATGACGTCCTCCGGATGTCAAGCGGTTAAATATGGTGCAAAGGTGCAGGGCTCTGCTCATACAACTGCAGTATTCATTAACAGAGATCTGCAAATGAATAAACCAGTCCCGTCTTGTAGTTCTCAATGGACTACGAATGCGATGATCAGTGAATTTAAAGTGATTGTAAAGTGTTTTTTTTTTTTTTAACAACAAACATGTTATACTTACCTCCTCTGTGCAGTTGGTTTTGCACAGAGCAGCCCGGAACCTCCACTTCTTGGGTCCCTCTTTGCTGCTCCTGGCCCCTCCCTTCTATTGAGTGCCCCCAGAGTCAGCAGCTTCCTATGGGGGCACTGGAGCCGAGTCACAGCTCCGTGTATCCATTCAGACACAGAGCCCCGCCCCGGCCCCGCCCCCTCTCTTCCCTGATTGGCTTCATCCTTCACCCATAGTCCGTTAAATTCTAAATCATGCCAACACGTATTTGTTAGTTTTGGACAAAGTTGGGGCTCATTGACACAGGGGCAGAGCCCCGCACAGCTTAGAGAGCTGTTTGTTTGTCTTTAGGGACCAACGTGGAATTGTGTACTAGTCCCATTTGCTTTCAATTAAAATTACACATGCCATTTTATGTTTTTGTGCGATTCCAGCAAAAAATAAAAAAAAATGAAAAACACTCAGATACCTTACTATACTCTACAGTCATCTTTATCTCCGCTTCTAGGGAAACAATCTCCTCTTGAAAGCGGCTCTTCAAGCTCTCGTATTTCTCAGTTGCTTCTTTGAGTTGCTCTATTAGTGCTGTCTGCTCCTTTTCCATACGCAAAATATCCCCCTGAAATAAGAACTCACAACCATTGATATTAATCTGGAAGATTAGTAAATGCCAATGACTAGCTTTCTGCCAGTGTCACACAGCGGTGGGTGACGTCTCAATGGCACAAGTTTACATTAAACATACGATCTCATATTGTACATGGGTTTCTGTGAAGCAAGAAAATTAATTCTGCAGGCAAGTTGTCCCAGAGTCAAAGTACTGCATATGTGCCTTGCCGCAGATAGAAAACATCTAGTGATTAATCACTAGATTAGTACTGTAGACTTGGATGCTGGGACCCTGCAACAGAAAGACACATCGAGATTTGCAAAGAGCAGAAACACGTACCAGCGAATTGTATCACACTTTTTTTTTGAAGTGACAGAAAGAGAATCTCTCTTTGTTCAAGCATTTCCACTAATGGTTACTGACTTTATGGGTGTTAAAATAATACATCTTGGCTGCTGATATCTCCAGTGATGGGGCCTTCCTGTATTAGTGGACCTTTCTCACCCAATGGCACATACAGTACATCTGTAAAGTATTCACAGCGCTTCACTTTTTCCACATTTTATGTTACAGCCATATTCCAAAATGGATTAACCACTTACAGACCGAAAGATTTGGCTGCTTAATGACCAGGCCATTATTATTTGCGATACGGCACTGCGTTGCTGTAACTGAAAATTGCGTGGTCGTGCGACGCTGTACCCAAACAAAATTAGTTTGTTTAAAATCATTGCCAGTTTATTAAAAAAAGATCACCTGTACATAAGTATTCACAGCCTTTGCTCAATACTGTGTTGAATCACCTTTGGCACCAATTACAACCTCCAGTCTTTTTGAGTATGATGCTACAAGCTTGACACATATTTTTGGGCAGTTGCTCCCATCCGTCTTTGCAGGACCTCTCAAGGTCTATCAGGTTGGATGGGGAGCGTCGGTGTACAGCCATTTTCAGATCTCCCCAGAGATATTCAATCGGGTTCAAATCTGGGCTCTGCTGGGTCACTCAAGGACATTCACAGAGTTGTCCCGTAGCCACGCCTTTGTTTTCTTGGCTGTGTGCTTAGGGTCATTGTCCTGTTGGAAGATGAACCTTCGCCCAGTCTGAGATCCAGAGCGCTCTGGAGCAGGTTTTCATTAAAAATTTCTCTGTATATTGCTGCATTCATCTTTCCCTCAATCCTGACTAGTCTCCCAGTTCCTGCAGCTGAAAAACATCCCCACAGCATGATGCTGCCACCACCATGCTTCACGGTACTGGCCAGGTGATGAGTGGTGCCTGCTTTCCTCCAGACAGGACCCTTGCCATTCAGGCCAAAGTGTTCAATCTTTGTTTCATCAGACCAGAGAATTTTGTTTCTCATGGTCTGAGAGCCCTTCAGGTGCCTTTTGGCAAACTCGAGGCGGGCTGTCATGTGCCTTTTACTGAGGAGCGGCTTCCGTCTGGCCTCTCTACCACACAGGCCTGATTGGTGAACTGCTGCAGCAATGGCTGTTCTTCTGGAAGGTTCTCCTCTCCCCACAGAGAAAGGATGGAGCTCTTCCAGAGTGACCATCGGGTTCTTGGTCACCTCCCTGACTAAGGTCCTGCTCCTCCCCCGAATGCTCAGTTTGGCCAGGCGGCCCACTCTAGGAAGAGTCCTGGTGGTTCCAAACTTCTTTCATTTATGGATGATGGAGGACACTATGCTCACTGGGACCTTCAATGCTGCACATGTTTTTCTGTACCCTTCCCCAGATCTGTGCCTCCATACAATCCTGTCTCGGAGGTCTACAGACAATTTCTTGGACTTCATGGCTTGGTTTGTGCTCTGACATGCACTGTTAACTGTGGGGCCTTATATGGACAGGTGTGTGTCTTTCCAAATCATGTCCAATCAACTGAATTTACCACAGGTTGACGCCATTCAAGTTGTAGAAACATCTCAAGGATGATCAGTGGAAACAGGATGCACCTGAACTCAATTTTGAGTGTAATGGCAAAGGCTGTAAATACTTATGTACATGGGATTGTTTTTATTTTTAATAAATTTGCAAAAATGTCTAAGAAACTTCTTTCACGTTGTCATTATGGGGTATTGTTTGTAGAATTTTGATGCAAATAATGAATTTAATCCATTTTGGAATAAGGCTGTAACATAACAAAATGTGGAAAAAATGAAGCGCTGTGAATACTCTCCAGATGCACTATACTTAATTTTCAGAGTAATAGCTACAATTTTGCCTTTACATTGGGTTGATGATACATCTCTCTGTTTTTATAGCACCAAGGAGCAGAGGCCTGAGGACCACTGTCACATAATTCAATATTTTTATATTTAGACCTCTTTCACACTGAGGCATTTTTCAGGTGCTTATGGGCTAAAAATAGCGCCTGTAAAGCGCCTGAAAAGCGCCTCCACTGCAGTCCCAGTGTGAAAGCCAGAGTGCTTTCAGACTGGGGCGCTGCACTGGCAGGACGTTAAAAAAAAGTCCTGCAAGCAGCATCTTTGGAGTGGTGGAGGAACAGTGTATACACCGCTCCTCCACCGCTCCAAAGATGCTGCTTGCAGGACTTTTTATTAACGTTCTGCCAGTGCAGCGCCTCACATCGCTCCTGCCCATTGGAATGAATAGGCAGCGGCGCTACACGGTCGTATTTAACCCTTTATTCCGCCGCTAGCGGGGGTTAAAATCGCCCTGCTTGCGGCCGAAAAGCGCTGCTAAAATGACGGTAAAGAGCCACTAAAACTAGAGCCGTTTTACCGTCAACACCTGCATGCCCCAGTGTGAAAGCAGCCTTATGCTACAACTATGGATTTGGCTACACAGGGCAAAATGCACAGTGTGGTATGTTAGCTTCAAGCATCAGCAGGAGTATTTACTTGCAGGTTGCTTAAACTTGAGCTCCAAAAAAAAAAAAAAAAAAAAAAAAAAAAAGTATACCATACCTTTCCAACAACCCTGCCCTCTCGTCCCATCCCCAAAGGAGTATTCTGAAGGGGTCAAAAGGTCCTCATCTCCTAAAAATACCAGTGCTCATTTATCGATACGAACAAGCCACTCGGTGCATAAGCACGAGAAATAGGAGGTTCAATGATCCTGGGTATCATTCAACCTCAAAGAGGAGCATCATTGGCTGGAGGAACAAACCTTCTGCTAGGGAAAGCAGCAGATTAAAGAAAAATGTTTTTTTTTTCCTTTAATACTGCTGGAGAACGCTCAAATTTTTTAAAATTGGTGTTCTCCTTTAAGTGTCAGAGTAAAAAATGTAAGTGTCTCTTATGATAAGAGAGAGTCTCTAATCCTTCAAATGGAACCAAGCAAACAGGTAACTACTGGCTGAAATACGTAAAAATTCAAGTTAGACTTACCGGTAACTTGTTTTCCTTGAGTCTTTCAGGACAGCACTTGAGAGAGTGACTCCTCCCCTTGCCAACAGGAAACACCTCTTCCACCAAACTTTAAAAGGAGGCTCCTTTCCACACATTGTCAGTAGTAGTAGAGAACCTCCGGCCCCAAACTGGAACACATAATCGAGATATGATTAGTCACAGTATATATATGAAAAAACAATAGGGCGGGATGCTGCTGTCCTGAAAGACTCAAGGAAAACAAGTTACCGGTAAGTCTAACTTGAATTTTCCCTTATCGTCTTTCAGGACAGCACTTGAGAGGATAATAGAGACTTACCCCCCTAGGGAGGGACCACAGCCTGCAGAACCTTTCTGCCAAAAGCCTGATCACCTGCTGATAGGAGATCCAGTCTGTAATGACGGACAAACGTTAAGTAGCTTGACCACGTAGCCGCCTTACAAATCTGATCTGGGGTGGCACCAGCTCTTTCTGCCCATGTAGTGGCCTGGGCTCTTGTTGAATGAGCCCTAATTCCCAGCGGGGAAGATAAACCCATTTGAGAATAGGCTACAGAAATAGCTGTCTTAAGCCATCTAGCCAATGATGCTTTTGATGCTTGTTGGCCTTTCTTGTTTCCAGAGAAAAGAACAAATAATGAATCTGAAACTCTAAACCCTCCTGTTACTTCCAAATACTGTAATAGGATACGTCTTACGTCTAAATTGTGAAACTGCTCTTCCTTTGCACCCGAAGGGTTAGCAGAAAAGGTTGGTAGAGTAATCTCTTGAGACCTGTTACTAAAGCTTGCCACTTTTGGCAAAAACCCCGGATCTACTTTAAGGACAACTCTATCAGGAAAAACTGACAAAAAAGGCTCTTTTACTGATAGGGCGTGCAGTTCACTAATCCTTCTTGCTGAAGTAATTGCGACCAGAAAAATAGTCTTCAAAGTTAAATTCTTTAGGGATATGGCCTGTAAAGGCTCAAATGGTTCTTTTGCCAGAGCCTGCAGAACCACCGAGAGATCCCAATTTGGGAAATGCTTCACCGGTACCGGTCTCGACCTGGAAAGTGCTTTGAAAAATCTCATGATCAGAGTTTCTGAAGATAAGGATCTCTCCAGATAAACTCCCAAGGCAGCCACCTGCACCTTAAGAGTGCTGACCGCCAGATTCTTGTCTGCACCCTTTTGCAAAAATTCCAGCACTGAAACTAGGTCTTTAACCCCCCTATGTTCGGAATGACAGAAAGAAACATAGACTTTCCATACTTTGGCGTAAATATCCCTGGTTACCTTTTTCCTACTGGAAAGCAACGTAGCAGTTAAACGTTCTGAAAAGCCTTTGCTTCTCATTAATTGCTCCTCAGATACCAGGCAGTGAGCTTTAACCTGTCTACCCCTGGATGAAGCACTGGCCCCTGAATCAACAGATCCTGACTGAGCGGGAGATGCCAACATGGTTTGATTGCCAACTGCAGAATCGTGGAAAACCAAGCTCTCTTTGGCCAATATGGAGTAATCAAAATGATTGATACTCTCTCTTTCAGTATTTTCCTCAACACTAGAGGGATTAATTGAAATGGAGGAAAAGCATACCCCAGGTGAAAATCCCACGGATGTGCCAGAGCATCTATCCCCTGAGAGCAAATGTCTCTCTGAAGGGAGAAAAAATTCGGGAGCTGCGTGTTTTGTTTTGAAGCAAACAGATCTACCTGCGGAAGGCCCCAAACACTGGTGATTAATGCAAACACCTTCCTGTTCAGACTCCACTCTGATTCCTGAACTTTTTGTCGGCTCAGATAATCCGCTACTTCGTTCAATGTGCCTTTTAGATGGACTGCGGATAGAGATAGTAAGTGGTTCTCCGCCCACTCCAGAATCTCTACTGACAGTAAGTGAAGGGCCCTGCTTCTTGTGCCTCCCTGTTTGTTCAGGTAGGCTATGGCCGTGGCATTGTCCGACAAAATCTGGACATGGCAACCTATGAGGTTTTGAGAGAAGAAAGCTAATGCTAGGGCAACTGCCTTCAGCTCTCTCCAATTTGAGGATCTTTGGGCCTCGAACTGGGACCATGTTCCCTGCGCTAAGGCTTGACCCATGTGGGCCCCCCATCCCTGCAAACTGGCGTCTGTTGTGACCACTTTCCCGGTCGGAAAAGACCAAAGAAGACCTCTTTGCAGTACCACCTGACTTTTCCACCACCAAAGTGAACGTTTGACTCTGGTGGGAATCTTTACTTTTGTATCCAAACTCTCCGTCCTGTGGTTCCATGTCCTTAGAAGGAACCTCTGGAGAGTCCTGAAATGCAGCCTTGCCCATTGGATGGCTGGCATTGAAGAGGTTAATGTCCCCAGAGCCGACATAACCTTTCGGACTGAAATCAGTTGATTTGTTTGTAGTGCCGTTATTACCCTTTGGACCTTGATCTTTTTCTCTTCTGGGAGAAAAATCTTTTGCTCCACTGAATCTATCAAATAACCCAGAAACAGTACTTGCTGAGCTGGGATGAAATTTGATTTTTGAACATTCACTATCCACCCTAGTGACTCCAAATGACTGCGGGATTTGTTCAAATCCTCCTGCAACTTTTCCCTGGATGGGGCAAAAAAGAGGAGGTCGTCCAGATATGGAATTACCGCAATCCCCTGGAGTCGAAGAGGGGCGAGAGCTTCCGCCATTATCTTCGTAAAAATACGAGGAGCTGACGACAGGCCGAAGGGAAGGGCCCTGAACTGAAGATGTATAATCCCCTTGCCCATATTCACCGCAAACCTCAGGAACTTCTGGGACTGAGGTGCTACAGGAATATGAAGATAAGCATCCCTCAGATCGATTGATGCCATAAAACAATCTTTTGTCAGAATGTCTCTGACCGTGAAAATTGAGTCCATACAAAACTTTTTGTATAGGACTGACTTGTTCAGGGGTTTTAGGTTGAGGATAAGACGGAAGTTTCCGGATGGTTTTCTTATCAGAAAGATGTGTGAATAGAAACCCTGACCCTGTTCTTCTGGGGATACTGGTATCACTACCCTCTGGTGCCTCACATCCTTTAAAAGGTTCTTCATGGCCAGAGCCTTTGTTAGATCCCTTGGTAGGTTTGTTACAAAGAATCTTTCTGGCGGGCGATCCGAAAACTCTATCCTGTAACCTTGGGACAGCATGTCCAAAATATATAGACTTTCTGTCATGCTGGCCCAAAGGGGGAGGAAACTTTGAAGCCTTCCCCCCACTGGTACGCACAAGTCATTGCGCTTTACCGGAGGCTGCAGGAGGATGGAAAAGGACATTTCCTTTGCCTTTACCCTTCTGCAATGCCCAATTTTTTCTTTTCTCCTGGGGTTTGGTTTGTTCTTGAGCCCTTTGGGAACGAAAAAACCGTTTAACTGGCTGCTTTTTCTTTTTGATGGGAAAAGACTTCTTTTTATCAGCAGTTCTATCTAGAACCGCATCTAAATCAGGTCCAAAAAGCAAGTCACCCAGGAACGGTATCCCACACAGCTTGTTTTTGGATGCCGCGTCCCCCGGCCAAGTTTTCAACCACAGAGCCCTTCTGGCTGAGTTGGCTAGGGCAGCAGATCTAGCTGTCATTTTAATTGATTCCGCTGAAGCATCCGATATAAATGCGACAGCGGCAGACAGAGTTGAAAATGAATCCAAAATTTCTTGTTTTGGTGAGTCTGCTGAGATATGGGCCTTAAATTGCTCTAACCAGAACTCCATATTTCTGGATACCACTGTAGTTGCCATAGTAGGTTTAAGATTTCCCATGATGGATTGCCAAGCCCTCTTTAGTAGCTGGTCCATCCTTTTATCCATGGGATCTCTCAACACCCCCATGTCCTCGAATGCCAAATCTGTAGACCTCGAGACCTGGGAAAACGCGGCATCTAGTTTGGGGTTTTTGTTCCAAACCGCCGCTGGATCTTCATCAAAAGGGAAACGCCTTTTTAAGGCTTTGGGAAAGAAAGGCTTTCTCTCTGGCTCTGCCCACTCTTTCTTAATAGCTTCAGAAATAACAGAGTGTACTGGGAAATTGCGATTTTTGTGCTCGCTAAGCCCTGCATACATTTTATCATGCAGAGATAACTCCTTTCTTTCCTCCTCCAGACCCAGTGTGGTATAGATTGCTTTTAACAGGCCATCTACCTGTTCTAAAGACAATTTAAATCTTGAAGGTAAATTTTCTCCTTCCTCACCCTCATCAGAATCCTCAGATTGAGAGGGGGAATGTCCCTCTGGGGTAGGAGATGCCTCAGTCTCCATCACCGGGACTATAAGTGAGCCTTGGGAGGACTGTGAGGTAGTAGGCTGACTCAGGGATGGGTTTGCTAGGGAAGAGCGAAATGATTGAATAGTCGCATCAAGTTCCTTTTTAACTGATGCAATCAAGTCGCTGCAAGCGGAAGAAGCTTCTTCTTTAACTAGCAAATCAATACAAGCTTGACATAACGTCTTCTTCCATCCTTCAGGTAGCTTGGATTTACATGAAGGACATTTTCTTTTTGCCACTGGATCAGAGCTCTTGGCCTGCCATGAGACAAAAGAAGAAACCATCCCAGTGAGACAACCTGTCCTATACCCAAGGATGCTCACCACAGGTGCACAGTAAGAGCTAACTGCTTTATGTGCCCAGACAGGCCCCTGCCACCGGGGGGGGGGGGGGATAGAGAGAGAGAGAGACCCCACAGTACAGGGAAGACAGTATACAACTGCACCTTACCTGGGCCTTGCTGGTGCCTGTGCCTGTCCCACTCGCTGCCGCCATCGATTCCATCGAGGAGCGCTTGCTGTGTTTGTGTGGCTAAAACGCCGGTTCCGGACTCCAATAGCGCCAGTGCGCCGGACCAGAACCGCTAAATAAGCACCAGCCCCGTTCCTCCCCTTTCCCTCTGCGATTTCCGGCGGAAATGACGCCGCACGCCTGTTCCGTGGGCGCCGCCCCCTCCGGATGCCTCACTTCCGGCGGATGGAGCCCCGCTGCCATCCCCAATATGGCGGCGGTGCAATGAGCAACAGGCGGTGGACCTGAGAAAAAAATACAGTAAACGGCCACCGCCTGTCTTGCCGCCGCCTAGGAGCGATGCCCACGACAGTCGGACTCACCCTGAGCCCATATGAAGAGGGAGAGGGAGCCCAGCCAGCAGCACTTCACCTCAGCTGTGGAATGGGAGGAACAGCTCTCATGAGGTAAAAGGTGTTTGATGAAAAAAACCAGGAAACCTGAGCTCCCAGGACAGCACCTGAGAGCCCTGACTTCCCCACGAAGTGTTCCCTCCGGAGGAAACACAAAAACTGACAATGTGTGGAAAGGAGCCTCCTTTTAAAGTTTGGTGGAAGAGGTGTTTCCTGTTGGCAAGGGGAGGAGTCACTCTCTCAAGTGCTGTCCTGAAAGACGATAAGGGAAAAACTATTTTATCTGCCAAAGGATTTGCAAGTTTGGCTAGTCATTCTTGGGAATTGCTCAGCACTTCTACTTCATAAGCTCACTCTATGCTATTACAGGCATTTCTACAGTGTAGTGCCAAAAATGTACACAGCACTTTACAAACTGTATATTCGCATCAGTGCCTACTCTCAAGGAGCTTACAATCTAAAGTCCCTACTGCACATGACTGCATACACACACACCAGCGCCAATTTAGACTGGAGCCACTTAACCTACCAGCATGTCTTTTAAAAGAGAAGTATGGGAATGTGAAAAAAAAACAAACAAGCAAACTTACCTACATAGCTGCAGCACCGATCTCAGCTGCAGCTGTCCCTCCCGCTGGCTCTACACAGAGAATTGAGCGATCAAAGATGGCTCAGTTATCGGTATACATTAGGGATCTTTCCAGAGCCTGGACCAGCTGAGTGACATCAGCCAACAGCAGATTTTGGCTCATTGTCTGCTGAAAACAAGTGACAGGAGTGCAGAACTGAGTGCACTTCTGTCTGGAGATGGTAGGGTAAAAGATAGAAAAGTCAAGTTATAAGGAAAACAAAGCCTGGGTTCTGTCCATGAAGAAACTGCTTACCTGCTGAGACTCAAAGGGCTGAAAAGCATCTGTATTTACTTCACAATGTGACATTTCTATGTTTACCTGAAATAACAAAGAAAAAAATATATTAGTATAAACTTTAAAGAACTTGCTTCTAGTTGAAAAAAAACGAAAGCCTCGTTTCCACTGAGCGGATCGGTTCGGTACAGTTTGGAAGGCCTAGAATGGTCCGGCCTATTCAGGTGAGCATTTCCACTGCAAGTCAGGGCCAGGGGCCATACGTGGGTTTAGAAAAATGCCTAGCATGGCGTCACATGTCCGCCAATCAGTGGAATGTATCGTAGCTCCGCCCTAACCGAACTGTACCATTTTCTATGGCCCCACATCTGAAGCAGGATCCTGAATGGTTCGGTTCGGTTGTATGGGCCACTTTCATAATGTAAACACTCAAAATAGCGTACCTTCCCGAACCGCTCAGTGGAAACGCATTTGTGAGTTCAGGCACTGATGTGGTCGAAAAAGCCTGGCTTGTAGTCTCCGCTCTAATTCATCCCAAAGGGGTTCTATCTGCTTGAGGTCAGGACTCTGTGCAGGCCAGTCAAGTTCCTCCACCCCAAACTTGCTCATCCATGTCTTTATGGACCTTGCTTTGTGCACTGGTGTGCAGTCATGTTGAAACAGGAAGGGGCCATCTCCAAACTGTTCCCACAAAGTTGGGAGCATGAAATTGTCCAAAATGTCTTGGTATGCTGACGCCTTAGGAGTTCCCTTCACTGGAACAAAGGGGCCAAGCCCAACCCCCGAAAAACAAAGCCACATCATAATCCCCCCTCCACCAAATGATTTGGGCCAGTGCACAAAGCAAGGTCCATAAAGACTAGCCCAGCCAGTCGCAGCGCGGCTCGCGCATGTCAGCAGATGCAGTATTTGTAGCTGCTGACTTTTAATTCTTTTGTTTTAGTTGGAACTCCGCTTTAAGAAACATCCTGGGGGTATAAGCTTGGGAATATAAAAAAATACATATAGTCTGTGAATAACACTGTTGGGAATATCAAGACTGCCTCTCAGAGCGGGCTGGGAACCCGAACACTGTTACTTACCTTCAACACACTCCTCTGACACAGATCACCAGCCAGAGCTATAGGAAACTGGTAAATCGGGGTATGATGTAGCATGAGACCTTCTCCTGTTCCTCCCATGATGCAGTGCT
Source organism: Aquarana catesbeiana (assembly GCF_042186555.1). Taxonomy (NCBI): domain Eukaryota; kingdom Metazoa; phylum Chordata; class Amphibia; order Anura; family Ranidae; genus Aquarana; species Aquarana catesbeiana. Next base: position 759,165,031 of record NC_133325.1, on the reverse strand, counting down.
CAGTGTTTAATTGGCCAATTGCCAAGCCTGGGCATGGTCACGAGGGGGCAGGGTGAAGATCCTCAGACCTGTGTAATCTCTCATACACAGCAACCCTGAACTTACACAGGGCTTTCTACTTAGGTGCCTGGCAGGTGAAAAGGGTGGTAAACTAATCATGAAAAACTGGATTTCAGAAGAGCTTCCTGCTCTTAAAGAATGGATCAATGCTGTTTGGGAAATGTTAAGAAAAGACAAAGTAATTTACCAACATAGAGGCTGCCCGCAGAAGTTTGAGAAACTCTGGGGACCATGGCTGAATGTTCCGGGGCTTGCCCCGGGTGATTTGGTCGTGGGCAGACTGCTGGGTTTGGGGACATGAGGCCTTGAATGTTAGACAGTTTAGGCCTCCTTTGCTAGGTGTGGTTCCTTATGTGGTTTAACTATTTCCTTTGCTTATGATAAAGTTGGAGTCCTCAATTGGTTTATAATATGCCTGTGTAATAAATAGACTGATAATGTTTGGTTAAGTTGGTGACTTAAGACATGCTGGTTAAATAATGCAGCCCGTAGGGCATACAAATGTGCAACGACTAGTGGAAATATGTACTACTGAATGCAACTGTGAAGTCGGTATGTGTATGTTTTTATATGTTTTTCTCAATAAAATATTTTTCTGGATAAAAAAAAAAGAAAAGGGTGGTAGGGGAACACAGGACAGCCAAGTATCAGCAAGAAATTAGTCTATCAAATGAACCTGTCACTTTATCCTGAATGGGAAAAAGCTGAACATTCACTTCAACAACATAGATCTTTGTATTGTTTTCAAAACAACATGGTATAAATTTAAATTCCCTTTAGGCCTCTTTCACACGGACTGTCCGTTCAGGTCCGCCTGTCAGTTTTTTAGGCGGACCTGAACGGACGCTCCATTGACCTCTATGGAGCGTCGGATGTCAGCGGTGACATGTCCGCTGACATCTGACCCACTCTGATCCAAAAAAGTGTGACAGAGGAAAAACCTACTTTTCCATCCGTCTGTGGATTGGATTGGGTGACGAAGGACTCTACGGTCTGTCATCTTCCGATCCCCCATAGGGGAGAGCGAAACTCTGACAGGTCCGTCGCTGCATGGACATGTCATATTCCTGCTCATCGGGGATCGACGGAGCGATCCCCCGCTGAGCAGAGCGGGCTCCGTACACGGACACGTCCATGTGAAGGAGCCCTTAGGCTGCATTCACACCTGAGTGTTTTCAGTTCATAAAACGCTCGTAAAACGCCCAAAGAAAGCCTGAAAAAAACACCCAACAGGCAAAATCCCATTCATTTCAATGGCACCTGTTCAAATCTGAGCGTTTTGTCACCTGAAGCAAAACGCCTGAAAAACACCTTAAGCTCAAAAAAGAACACAAGCTTCTTTGCAGCAGATTAGTCATTTTTCCGCTTTTTACATTGGTGACCTGTACAAAATCGAGGCTAAAAAAACGCAGTAAAAATTGCGGCAAAAACGCGTGACTTTGAAACGCTCAGGTGTGAACGCAGACTTAAAGTCAAATTCCGGCTATATACTTAACTAGCCTTACAATTGTCCCCTCTCCTCTAACACCTATGCTAACGAACCTGTGTAAGAAAGATCTGAATACCTAGCCGTTTTCAGCTGGCTCTGTTGCAGTGTTGGGGATTGGGGGGGGGGGGGGGGGGTAACAACACAATATTAAGGCTAGTTAGGTGTATAGCTGGAGATTCATTGTAACTATTCTTAGTCTTGGACAAGCAATGAAGCCTCCTTACCTGTACAGATACTATAGCGGTCCGTTTATTCCTTGGCTGACTTTTACTGTCAAAGGACTGACTTATGTTAGAGTCCAGCTCACCCATATGAAGATTTTCTTGGCTTAATGATGTAGTTTCACTAACTGTTATATCTTGATCGATAGAAGATGATGATTCAGAGTCACTGCTACTTGTGCTACTTTCATCCGTATCATCATCAGAGTCCTGGTCGATATCTGAGGTGGGATTGTCAGGCGAGTCTAAAGTTCGCTGATCAAAATTATTATGTATATCAGAATATTCAGCATAATTAAAGGTTATATCACTATGTGGGATTGAAGGACGACTTGTATCAGCTGATCCAGAACTAGAATATTTAGGTTCAGGCTGACTGGGGTCAGAATATAAGTCAATATTATCGGGCACAGGTCTAGAGAATGAAGGCGTAAACTCGTCAGCGGTTGGGTTCAGTTGGTATCCACCTCCACCGTGCTCCAAGTATGGAATGTCATAACCTGTTAGCGTAACCATGTCTCCCTCCATGGAAAACAATAATGACTCCAGGAGAAAATCTTTTAGTCCACCGGATGCTTCTACCATCCTTTTAGTTTCCTCTGGAAAATTTTTGTACTCCCCGATCAGAATTTCATCATCTAAGTTGAGGGGTCCATGTTCTTCCAAAATTTGAGAAAAGTACCTAAACAGGAGGGAAACCCCACATACACATTTAAAATACTGTTGCATTTCCTCACAACCCCCCCCACCACCACCAAATCAAGTGCATAGACTAACTTCTGGCAGGTCATAATGTGACTTGAGACAGAAATGGATTTTACACTAGCTGGTGACAGAGTGAAAGGCAGCAGATAAAGGGCTGAGCTGTGTCAGATTGTGATGGATTTTTACACTGGCCTGGCCACGGACAAAAAGCAAAGTGATTGGAGATGGGTCTATGCAGTAACGACCGAGATAACCTTTCTCCCCATGGAATTCTCACTAGCGCAATACCTTCTGCATCTCTCCAAAATTCCCCACAAAAGATACTACAAGTCGGTAGCCATGCATATGATTAATGCCACTAGGTTATGCTTGCCTGTCCATTGGAAGTCCAAATTACCCCCTTCCATGAAGGAATGGACACTCCCAATCAACCACATAGCATCGAAAGAGGAGCTGATTCACGCCGCACAGGATAGAATATCGCACTTTTCGACTACATGGTCTCCCTGGCTTGAATATCAGAACTCACAATGATATCTTAATCTGACACAGGAGAGCACTTGACTCCTGTAATCTGGGTCTATGCCCCTTCGGTGATATGGATCCAAAGAATGGTAGAATCTGTACATCACATACAGCACCTGGAGAGGGTAGTTGGTGGCTCCCCCCCGCCCCCTCCCCATACAGCCCCCTCGTGGTCTGCTCCCTCCCTGGATGTCCACCTCCTTCAACAAACCCCCCCCCCTCCTCCTCTCTAATCTAGTCTCTCTTTTTTTTTTTCTTTCTTCCTCTATCCCCTCGCTACACCGATTTACTTCTAGGAAAGAGCTGTGGTAGCGAAAGAGTCGGAAGCTACCCATTTTCTTCATATGACTAATAGTACAACCAAACACTGCCTTATGCTCCCTTACTGGCCTTCTGCACACAGTAACACTAATAAGCTATAGGGCACTGCAGCAACACCTCCCTACTTGAATAGGCCCTGTCAAAAATTCCAGGAAACATGGGGCTAGTTTCCTACCAGATCTACTATGGTGGGAGTGTGAGGGACACTAAACATTGGCTCGTTTATTTACAAATGTTTGAATTATAATGCCTTCTTGATGCCAAAATACACATACCTCGATATGTTCTTTATTGTACTTTCTGTATTTCCTATGAAACTTTTCAATAAAATTTTTATGGATAAAAAAAAAAAAAAAAAAAAAAGTAAGGTGACTAATCTGTGTCAGATTGTGATGTTTTTTTTCACTGACTGAACAAAAAGTGAACAAAAAGGAAAGAAAAGCACCACTATCCAATTGTATCATTTATTACAACAAAAACCGTATTTAATATATACTTTAAAGTAAATAGTGGCGCTAATTCCTAAATGATAAACACCCAGTGACAAGTGTTAGTCACTATATCAACAGTGACTGCAATGATAGTCCGTGATTAAATGGTCCATAAATAGGCCTTAATGGCTCAAAAAAGAAATCAATAGGAATTGTGATCCTCCAAATCTTCCACCACACCGTGTGTAATTGGCGATTCCACTCCCTTTTAGAAACGCACTCCCCATATATAGATGCCTTGCACTCTCATGCTTAGCAAACAAACATCAACCCACATAGTGTTAAATCATCCAACGATATCCAATCGTGTATAGGGTGTCATGTCCTCTATGAGTGTAGCAGGGATGTGTCCCTGGATCGGATCGATGTGTCGGAGCTTCGCTCGGTAGGCCGACACTTAGAGAGGACATGCACCCTATACAAGATTAGATATCGTTGGATGATTTAACACTATGTGGGTTGATGTTTGTTTTCCAAACATGAAAGTGCAAGGCATCTATATCTGGTGAGTGCATTTCTAAAAGGGAGGGGAATCACCAATTGCACACAGTGTGGTGGAAGATTTGGAGGATCACAATTCCTATCGATTTAATTTTTGAGCCATTAAGGCCTATTTATGAACTATTTAATCACGGACTATCATTACAGTCACTGTTGATATAGTGACTAACACTTGTCACTGGGTGTTTATTGTTTATTATTTAGGCATTAGCGCAACTATTTACTAAAGTATAGGGTAAATACGGTTTATATTTGTTTTATTTTAAGTGGCAGCTTTTTTCACTTGTTTATTTTTCCTGGCGCAGTGGTGGGACTTCAAGTGTTGGCGTGTTAATCTTGTAGACCAGGGATATGCAATTAGCGGACCTCCAGCTGTTGCAGAACTACAACTCCCATGAGGCATAGCAAGACTCTGACAGCCACAAGCATGACACCCAGAGGCAGAGGCATGATGGGACTTGTAGTTTTGCAACAGCTGGAGGTCCACTAATTGCATATCCCTGTTGTAGACCATCAGATTTTATACATAAAAATATACTTATGAAACAGTAAATATGCACTCACATTTACAAGATATTAAAAAACATATCAATAAGTCTCCAGCAGGTGGCGACCTTCCATGATGAGCAAGCCCCTCCGCACATTTACATCACATATGACATCATCAGGGCTCATGCGCCTGAAACACTTCCTTGCTGTCCATAGTGGTTCTCATCCATGTGATATACACAGACAGTCTGCTTCTGTTGGCTCTTCCTGGTGTTCCCTTGGTTAACTTCCTGGTTCCATGCACCTTACATCTAGGGTCGCCACCTGTCCAGGATTCACCCGGATGGTCCGGGTTTCAGTCCGTCTGAAACCCGGCCACAATATTCAGACAAAAATGTGGCTCAGAAAAGGGCCTGACAAAAGGGTGAGGGGGCACTATGCACGCCACATTGCTATTCTCTTTGGCGCATCCAAAAGGTGTCCCAGGTCTGTTACAATCCTATAGTGTATGTAAAAAAAAAAAAATTGCTGTGAGCCGCTAAAGTGTTCAGGTTTGGCTTGAAGAAAAAGTGGCAACCCTGCTTACATCACATTCACCCAGAGGGGCTTGCTCACCATTGACCACCTAGAAGGTTGCCACCTGCTGGAGACTTATTGAGACGTCTTTTTAAATCTTGTAAATGTGAGTGCATATTTATTGTTTTTCAGTTCATATTTCATTTTTATATGGACTTTCCTCAAGGACTAAAAAAGACTTATTCTTTTCACGTAATCATGGCTGATCACAAAGTTACAGGCAGCAGTAGAGTAGGGATAAGCTGTGCAAAATATGTCCACACACTTCCAAAAACATAAAGACGACTGCAAAGGCACAAGCGTTTACATGTCATCTATAAAGCAACAATTCAGTCAAGAAAGTAGATGCTGACCCTGGGTAATATGCCTGGGCAAAAATGTAGCACCCTTCTGGGGAGAAAGATACATTTGTCATGGTAAGTGCAGTCATCTCTTTGAGGTGTACTAATTACTTGGGGAATGGTTTGCAAGTTACTCAGCCTTCAAGCACTTAACATAAAAAAACGATATCTGATGTCAAGGCCAAACTGGACTTTTTTAATATTAATATTCTCCAGACCCTGGCTGAAATATGCAAAACAAATACGGTAGGTTGCAGTAAAGACTTACTCATAAAGAGTTAACCGAACAGGGTCCATGGGATCATCAAACTGCACTGGATATCTGTTCACGAACATCCCTGGATCAAAGAAGCCCTGAAACTCATCTATGTCTCGACGCAGAAATTCAGGTATTAGAAAGGGCTCATTAGGGTCCAAAAGGCTTCTAAAACAAAACAAAAAAAAAAAAAACTAGTATTCAGTGAAAATACACCAATTTTCTTATGAACCTAAAACAGACCTTCACTCAGGGGTGAAATTTCTAAAGGCAAATAGACTGTGCACTTTGCAAAGCGCAGCTGCTCCAGGACATAATAAATGAAGGCTTCACTTTGCAAAAATTACCTAATTACGTGCAAGGAAAATAAAAAAGCATGTTTGCTTGCACATGATTGGATGATGGAAGTTAGCAGAGCTTCTGCCCATTTACTAAGCTCTAGAGCAACCACACTTACAGAGTGCAACTGCACTTTGCAAAGTGTAGTCTATTTGCCTTTAGTAAATCCACCCCTCTAGCTTCCTCAGACTTCTTCCTAACCCTCCCCCTGCCTGTTACACATTTGGATATAGTTTTTTTTTTTTTTCATTTTGTTAGCAAGCCCTTTTCAGCAGGTAACTGTCCCCACTTCCTTATGCCTCTCGCTAGGATGATGTTGAGCCAAGTCCACCCTCTCCACCTGCAGCCTCCTGGAATCAAGTCACACATCCCAGTAGGCTACAGGACCAGTCTACTAAAGCTGTCTGAACTTGTGCATACGCAGTGGGGAGCCAGCTGTGAGTCATCAGGAAGAGACAGCCAGCTTCTGAATCCAAGATGGTGCAATAGGAACCCAACATAGCTGTGAAGACTCCGGGTGCAAAGAAGACAAAGCTAGGCCGCAAACAGGTCCTTCTTAAAAGGCAGAAGCTACAGTACTTGTAGCTCCTGACTTTTAATTTTTGTAAAGATGAGTGAAGGAGGAGGAGCCAGATATGGCAATCTATTGCTGGACGTGGGAGCAAATACCTGTATTAGACAGGTATCTGCTTCCCCCCTCCCCCTGAAAGGTGCCAAATGTGACACCGGAGGGGGGGGGACCGGAGAAGCGGAAGTTCCATTTTTGGGTGGAACTCCGCTTTAATGCATCCAGCGATGTTGCACTAAAGACTCGGCTGTCCAGGACTCTCCTTCCTGATTGGCTGAGAAACACAGCGGGCGCCACTGGCTCCCGGTGCTGCTGTCAAAGTCAAGTCAGTGAGCCAATGAGGAGAGAGAGAGGGGGCAGGGCCGAGCCACGGCTCAGTGTCTGAATAGACACACAGAGCAGCGGCTCGGCTCGAGTGCCCTCATAGAAAGCTGCTTGCTGTGGGGTTAGGAGGGAGGGACAAGGAGTGCTGACGGGGGACCCGAAAAGAGGAGGATCTGGGCTGCTTTGTGCAAAACCATTACACAGAGCAGGCAAGTAGAACGTGTTTGTTATTTTAAAAGAAAAAAAAAAATAAAGACTTAAGTATCATTTTAAGTTTTAGATAAAAGAAGGCAAGAGAATCACCCTCTGTCCTGATGACCACTGTCACTAGGACAGAAAAATGGTGGGAAACCCAAAATTTTACAATAGTATACAAAACTGGGATAGGAAACCTTACAAAAGGGAACATTTGCTATGGTAATAACTGTCTAAAGCCCCCTTTATCCCTTAAACCACCAGGGGGAATTGTGAATTTATCCAGCTGCTGGGGAGGCCGATTGTGGGACACTTGGGCGCTAATAAGATTTAATCAATGTCTAAATCCCGGTACACACGTACTGAAAACCGGACAAATTTAGGTATGTGTGTACAGCTGTTTGTTCAACTGAAGCTGGTCTAACGAGTACCCCCTGTCAGAATACAATAGAACAGTGGAAGAGATAAATGAATCAACATTGCTTGTGTGGATGCAGGGATCTGGAAGTTTTTTTTTTTCTTTTAACCTACTGATTGAACGAAAAAAAAAAAAATTGTGTGCGCATGCGCGCGGGCACGGGAGCAGACATGTTCTGACCTGCTCCGCACGCCGCCGGCCTTTCAAAGCTAAAACGAGCCGGAGGGAAGCCGCAACACTCGCTGCCGGATTGCGGATCGAGCGATGAATCGCAGAGGAGGGGGTACAGTTAAGAAAAAGCCCCCACAAACCAGCTATTCGTTCCGTTCTGGGAACACAGCAGCGCGGACCCCCCCATCCAAGATGGCGACCGGCAGGAGGACAGATATACATGCAGCGAAGCAGGTGAGCGGGGCGAAGAACGCTCAATCCCCCCCTGCAAGAACCTCCTTTCAAGCTTCTGCGTCTGCAGAAATGGATGAAGCACGAGACCCCTTCTCTTCCCAATCACAGGAAGATTTGACCAGGCCGCAGAAGGGTGAGTCCCCACACTTCTCTCTTTCCCCCTCCCATTCTTATCAGGGAGAGGGAATAGATGGTGCAACCTCCCCAGCGTCCTCCATGGAGAGAAATATGGCTGAAATAGCTGAACTTGCCTTGAGCCAAAACAGCACAGCAAGTGAACAGCCTCCCCCACCTCCAGCACCATACTCAGGAGATTCTGTCCTCCTTGCTCGCTTTTCAGCTCTATTACAACAAGAACTGACCAAAGCATGTCAATCAATCACCGCTGAAATGAAGCATGACTTTAATGATATAGGAGAGAGGCTGGATCATATTGAATCTAAAATGGATGGCACAGTTCGGAGAGTTAACCAGAACTCAAATATGATATCCTCACTGCAGGAGCAATTAGATGAAGCCAACGCCAAAATCGAAGATCAAGAAAATAGATCCAGGCGTCATAACTTCCGCATTCGCGGACTACCAGAAACAGTAACAGATTTGGAAGATGCAGTGCACACATTAATGCAAGATCTGATTCCCGACATCACGCCGCAGCACATGGAAATCGACAGGGTCCGCAGAGCACTGACAGCTCCAAGACAAGATGGCCCCCCAAGGGATGTGATCGTCAACCCACACTTTTATAGAATTAAGGAGCAAATAATGACCGCAGCCCGCGGTAAGAATGAAATCAACCTCATGGGTCATCCAATACAGATTTTTGCGGACATTTCACAAATGACTATCCAAAAAAGACGGGCCCTGAAGCCGTTATTGGCGCAGCTTACTAACCGCCAAATTAAGTATCGGTGGTCATTCCCTTTTCGTTTGTCATTCACCTTTAAGGGGAAAACACATTCCTTTACTAATTTTCCAGATGGAGAAGACATCCTTATGGGCCTAGGCTTAATCTCCAGAGAAACATCCTCCCCAAAATCTCGACCGGAATTGGATCGTCCAGTCTCACCCTTGTGGGAACAACAACGCTCACGATATTCCTCAAGAAGACGACACCCAGCAACAGGACCAGACGGTTGATAAAACTGAATATTCTATTGATCAACTTTTTTTCCCTTTTGCTCCTGCAGTGACAAACTCCATCGCTGCATGGACCCCCTAGGGGACTTGTAACTCATATGGTTGGCTAAGGTTGAGCCAGGTTATTATGTCATTACAACATTAATGAGACTTCCTTATTTTTAGAGGGACATAGTCTCCTCCTTTTATTGAGAGTTTTGCTTGAAATTTCTCCACTAATAACTGTTAGCTTAGAATGCAGACGTTACTTGTTCTATGCAAACAATTTCTCAATTTTGTTTAGTTGAGCCTAGCGAGATTTAGGCCTATAGAAAACGTTAGTCTATTAGCTTGGATAGGATTCCCTCCTTACAGGAACAATGTTTTATATTGAAAGAGCCGGGGCGGAACCGCATGCCACTTTCTAGCGAGCTTGCCGTCACCGATTGGGTGACGATAACCTCGCTCCACTAGACGGAGATTATGATCTCCAGGACCTTGAAATATATGTCTTTAACCTTATATAAGATGCTCATCTATGTTTTTTCTAGGGGGACAGGTGGACAGTGGTCCAGTTCATCCTACCCCAATATTATTTTCTCATCTTCTCTCTCTTTTTCTTTTCTCCCCCCTCCCTCCCGGAGTGCACCCCAACGTCCGAACAGCGAAGAACCATACCAGGACACCCTCAGGCGGACGGAGATGGCAGACATCTACAACGGGCAAGTACAGACTGTCGAACCATAATGTTAAGCTCACTAGTACACACATCCCATACTCGCATTTTAACACATAATGTCCAGGGTTTAAATTCCCCCACGAAACGCGCTAAGGCCTTTCAAAATTACCATAACTTGAAAGCTGATTTCCTACTCCTCCAGGAGACACACTTTTCGCGCACATCAGCCCCCCGTTACCTGAGTTCTAAATACCCCACTTTTTATTTGTCAAATGGTCCAGAAAAAAAGAGAGGGGTGGCAATTTGTATCGCCAAGAGAGTTCCATTCACCCCTAATATGGTCATAAAAGATAAGGAAGGGAGATATATCATGGTTGTGGGTACAGTTAATGAAAGTGCTCTCACACTTATATCTTATTACGCGCCTAACACAGGTCAAGTAACATTTTTCGAAAATATGTTGAAAATCCTGCTCCCACATATACAAGGCAAAGTAATATTGGGAGGAGACAGTAACGTTTCTCTTGATCAAATTTTGGACAGGTCTAATATTCACAAACCCATTGTGAAACATATTCCCAAACAAGGCGTTAAACTTGCTCGAATGCTATTTTCCCATGATCTAGTAGATGTATGGAGAGACTTTCATCCCACAACCAGAGATTTTACACATTACTCCCTGGTCCATAAAACATATTCCCGTATAGACCATCTATTCATACAATCCGCATTACTGCCGTTGATCACATCTGCTGAAATAGTCCCCAACTCATGGTCCGACCACTCACCAGTCTTAATGTCTCTATCCGATCTCTGGACGAGACCACAACCCTCATCCTGGCGGCTTAATGCTTCACTACTAAATGACCCCATAGTTTACGCTGAACTAGAGAAAGATATTCGACAATATTTCATTGATAACCATCCTAGTGCCACCTCCCCCGGCACTAACTGGGCAGCACATAAAGCCACTATTCGTGGTAGACTAATCCAAATAGCCTCTAGAAACAAGAGAAACAATATGCAAAAGATACAGCAACAGGAAGAAGATTTACACAAAATAGTCCAGGAACAAAAAGCTAACCCCCATTTAGATTTACGCCATAAAATAGATATAGCACGGTCAGCACTAAATTATAGTCTCACAACCAAGGCTGAAAAATACCTCCGCTGGGCTAGACATCGTTTCTATACCAGGGGAGATAAACCTACGACCCTTCTAGCAAGAAAACTTACCCCCCGTCCATTTAACTCAGCCATGCCAAGAATTCGCACGAGAGAAGGGAAACATACCCAAAACCCCCAATTGATAACACGAGAATTCTCAAGGTTCTTCACTAAATTATACAACAAACCCAATCCATTTCCTAAAACTAAAGCGGACGCTTTTTTCCATGATATCTCACTACCAAAAGTTGCACGAGAACATGTAGAGTTAATGGAAGCAGACTTCACTGAAGGGGAAATTTTTGCAGCCATCAAGTGCCTGAACCCCTCAAAAGCACCTGGCCCGGATGGCTTCACGGGCCACTACTATAAAAAATACGCAGCCATATTGACCCCGCATCTATGTTCCTTTTTTAATGCAGTAAGGAAAGGGGATACACTAGGTACATACGAAAATGAAGCCCTCATACAAGTCATTCCCAAACCGGGGAAGGATCATGGAGACCCTGCCAATTACCGCCCAATATCGCTAATTAATACTGATCTCAAATTGATGACTAAGGTGTTAGCGACTAGAATGAACACTTTCCTAGCCAATTATATTCACCCAGACCAGGTGGGATTCGTCCCCGGCCGACAAGCCTCAGATCAAACCCGTCGGGCGATAGATATCATAGCAGCACTTAACTCCAACTGGGATAATATAGGAATACGGAAGGGTATGCTACTTTCATTGGATCTTTGCAAAGCATTTGACTCAGTCACATGGGAATATATATATTATGCACTAAGGAAATACGGGTTTGGGCCCCATTTCCTAACAATATTACAGACACTATACAATACACCTACGGCCAAAATCCAGATAAAAGGATATAAATCACACACAATAAACATACACAGAGGAACAAGGCAGGGATGCCCTCTATCACCTATACTATTTATTTTGGCATTAGAGCCCCTAGCGATTAAAATAAGAAGCAATAAGGACGTAAGAGGCATACATTGTGGAAATGGCGAACAGAAATGTTCTCTGTTCGCCGATGATATCTTGATGTTCATCTCCTCTCCGATTGTTTCTCTTCCCAATCTATTCCAAATTCTACGTCGCTTCTCGGTGTTTTCGGGTCTCACAATTAATCACTCCAAATCCGAGGCCTTAAATCTCACGATAGAACAACAGACAGTCCAACAACTACAAGCGTCATTCCAATTCAAATGGCAGAAAGACAAACTCCCATACCTAGGTATATTTCTAACCCCCACCATACAGACCCTCTATAAAGCCAACTACCCCCCCATGTATGGGAGGTTGACATCAGATTTATCAAGATGGGCTGCTAGCCCCCCATCATGGTTCGGCAGACTGTACTCCATAAAAATGAATCTTTTACCAAGATTGTTGTATTTGTTTAGGACTCTCCCGATTGCTATCAACAGACCTGATCTAGAGGTGTTTCAGAAGAAAATAATGAAATTCATATGGGGGAACACAAGACCTAGGGTGAATAAACTAACCCTTAATGCCCCCAAAACCAAGGGAGGCCTGGGAGTCCCTAATTTGATAAAATATTTCGAAGCATCCCAATTGGCTCAATTAATTCGCTCCCACTCCGGAGCACCAGCCCCGTCTTGGATGACAATGGAATCTGCCCCTTACCCCACAAAACCCATTAGCCATATGATGTGGCTTAATATGAAAGACAGACCAACCTTAATGTGTCCCACATTATCCTTCTCAATGAGTCTGTGGGATAGATTACAAAAACCCTTTGCTTTCCGCTCCATACATTCCCCCATGGCCCCCTTGGCGGGGAACCCAGATTTCACCCCAGGTCTTAATCCCCAAAGCCTAGCTTGGTGGACCAACAAAGGTCTGATACGCATTGCTGACATGTGTGACCATAAAGGTATATTACCGAAACAAGCACTAATAGAGAAGTTTCAATTACCCAACACAGAGTTTTATCGTTATCTCCAGATAGCTCATTTCCTGCATACCCTACAACGCAAAACTGACATTCTATCTTCCACCCCAATGGAATACCTATGCAGGTCTTATGATAAACATAAAGGCCACATATCATTAATCTATAGCATTCTGATCTCTACAACGGAGAAATTACCCTATATGCTAAGGTGGGAGCAAGATTTGGAGATAGCGATGGAGACTGATAAATGGTACAAAATGGCACAGATGGCCGCGAAAGGCTATATTAACACTTCTCTGATAGAAGCGAATTACAAAGTTTTATTAAGATGGTACATGGTCCCGACGAGAATTGCGACATATATTGTCGACGCTTCTCCTTTGTGTTTCAGAGGATGCGGCAAAGAAGGCACAATGTACCACACTTGGTGGACCTGCCCTAAGGTCAAACGATTCTGGATACGGATCTATAATTTCATATATTCACTGACCCAAGTTAACCTCACCAAATCCCCACAACAAGCTTTATTGGGGGACCAAGTAGAAAGAATACCTAGCCACACCAGGAAACTCATATCCTTTATATTCACAGCATCTAGAATAGCGATAGCGGGAGCCTGGAGAAAACCCCTGGTTCCTTTTGAAATGGTTAAAGCAAAACTGACTTGGATTATGATTAATGAACGCCTCACAGCAATTCTTCTAGATAAACAGAAGGCTTTTGAAAAAATTTGGGAACCATGGTTATCCTATTTATCAACAGGTTTTGAAAATTAACGGATCCTGAAAGGGATCCCTTGGGGCGCACTCCACCCGAACTCTTCCCAAACTTCTTTCCCCCTCCTCTATTTTTCTCTCTGTTACCCCTATACTTTTCCTTTGCTGCTCTATCCTTTTAACAATCTATGCAGGTTCTCCTATCTAAGATGTTGCTATAGAAACGGCTTTGGAAACTCCTATGTGTGGGCGGCGGGGGGGGGGGGGGGTGTGAGGCCGGGGCCCCCGGCCCACAGTAGAGACCCCAATTGGGGTGGGCGGTTGGGTCCCGGAGGCGCACCTCCCCTCCACACAATGCAGTAAAGCGAAAGATAAAGGATTGAATTGAGGAATATGACAAGCAATATATATACCCAAATGTACTGTGTCAGGTTTACAGCCTGAATACACATGCAAGTTGTAGAAATCTGATTGAGTGGGTACAGACGTATAGACATCCCCATAGTAAAAAGAAATAATGCATAATATGGAATGTTCATGGGAGCCCTGCAGACCACGTGGATCGAAATATGTGGCCCTCCCCCTGTTCTTCCCCCCCCCCCTTCTCTCCCCATTTAATTGTAAACTGTATATGTTGTGCAATTTGTACATGTTATTTTCTATATCTTTTATACTTTTTCTCAATAAAAATTATTGAAAGAGAAAAAAATTGTACATGTATACCCAAGTTTAAAGCCTGGTACAAACTATCAGGTTTTTTTTTTCCTTTAAGCCAGCGGGCTGAACGAAAAAAAAATAAATGAAGAGCTCGGAAAGAGAGCCTATACTAACAATCCTATGTTAGTAAAGCGATCTCCCCGCTGAGCTATTGTGTTCTGACAAGGGAACGCAAACCCCCCCCCCCACCAGAACACACCGGTCAGCGATCTTAGTCCTTTTGCTGAGAGCACTGATGGGATGCCGACTGGCAGACTTTTTTTGGCCATGCGCCTTTAACGTCCGGCTTCTGTCAGACCAGCTGCCATACACACGGGCCGAATATCAGATGGTTTCTATTGAACCAGCCAATACCATCCAATATTTGTCCTGTGTGTACGGGGCTTAAAGTGATATTAAAGTCTTTTAATTGTTATACTTATCTGCTCTGTGTAGTGGTGTTGCTCAGAAAAGCCCGGATAATCTTTTTTTTTTTTTTTTTTTTTTGGGTCCTTCGCCGACGCTCCTGGCCCCTCCCTCCTGCCGAGTCCCCCCCCCACAGCAAGCAGCTTGCTATGGGGGCACCCGAGCCAAGCTGCTGCTTTGTGTGTCCATTCCGACATGGAGATGCAGCTCGGCTACACCCTCTCCCTCTCATTGGCTCACTGACTTTGATTAATAGCATTGGGAGCCAATGGCGCCCGCTGCTGTCTCAGCCAATGAGGAAGGAGAGTCCAGGATAGCCAAGCCTCTTGTGCAACATCACAGGATCTAGACGGGGCTCAGGTAAGTATTAGGGGGGCTGCTGCACACAGAAGGTTTTTTATCTTTAGAATGCAAAAAGATAAAAAAAAAAAAAAACTTCTGCCTTTAGAACCACTTTAAAGATTTATTCTCACCTTTTGTGTCTACAGGACAGGAATAATAATAATAAAAAAAAGACTACAGATATAAATTAGGAGCTATTATTAACACAAAATCAAAACTCACAAAGTATTTTCTTCTGAAAAAATATCATCCTCCTGAGATCTAGTACTGACAGCACCGGACAGTTTATATATAGGCTGAAAAACAAAAAAGACAGCATAAAAAAAACAAAAAAACCCACAATATGTCCTTTATGCAAACCTGTTTATTGCCCATACAGACCCCTCTCCCTAGCAGCACATGCTCAACTTTCCTTCATTCCCTCACCACTCTGTTCTGCCTCTAAGAGCAAAGAAATACATCCAGTACTTTTGAGTGTAGAGCAGCATTTGACTTACATCCCTTATTATGTGACATTGCTGGTGCTTTCTGACTGGCTAAACATGGACACATGGGGTGGAGATTCTTTAGTCCTGTGCTCGCTCCAATACAAGTGACAGGGGCTTACATAGGGGCCTTCTCTTGCTCACAGGACAGGTTGGTAGGGAAATGCAGGAAAGGTATGTGCGCCTTCGCTTCATCTAACTGAACGAGTTACTTTTCTATACACGGGTAAAGCACAGGTTTGATTTAAAAGTACATTCACGAAAAGAGGATGGCCGCACATCACAGCGAGATAAATGCCTTTCAAACATCTTTATTGTCACCGTGCCAGACAAGTATCAGGAACATTTTGACGCGTTTCACACAAGCTAGTCGTGCTTGTTCACAACACAGATATGGCATAAACTCAAGCTTTTAAAACAAAGCTTGAGTTTAAACCATATCTGTGTTGTAAACAAGCACGATTAACTCATGTGAAACGCGTCAACAATACTCTTGTGATACTTGTCTGGCACGGTGACAATAAAGACGTTTGAAAGGCATTTATCTCGCTGTGGTGTGTGGCCATCCTCTTCTTTTCGCCTATGTGCTATTGACGGTGGAGTGTGAGTATCACCGCTCCAGGTGGGCCAGATCAAGGTAAAACACGTCAAAATGTTCCTGATACTTGTCTGGCACGGTGACAATAAAGATGTTTGAAAGGTATTTATCTCGCTGTGGTGTGTGGCCATCCTCTTTTCGTGAATGTACTTTCAGTTTAGAAGTCCAGGTGCTGGCAATTCTATGGCAGTTAGACATCAAAGAAATTTTGGACAGCCGCACTCCAAAGATATTTGCCTTTATTCAATAAGGTGTCATCCAAGATACAAGTCACAGCAAAGTGGAACAAAGCTTACGCATTTCACACTACAAAGACAGGAGTCATAGCTTAGTCTATTATTAAGCTATGACTAAGCGCTCCTTGTAGTGCGAAACGCGTAAGCTTTGTTCCACTTTGCTGTGATCTGTATCTTGGATGACACCTTATTGAATAAAGGCAAATATCTTTGGAGTGCGGCTGTCCAGAATTTCTTTGATGTCTAACCGCTATTGACTGGGGTAAGCCGGGGTGAGCACCTGCCATGGCCAGCCTATTACACTTTGCATGAGCGATGTGCATATCTTGTTTGGACTTTGATTTAAAGTACACCTGTCATGAAAGAAAGAGGGATTCCTAAAAAAAAATGCAGGTGGCCTGTCTTCAAAAAAAAAAAAAAATAATCACAAAGCAGAAACAAGCATAAAAGAAAAGTCAGAGAAACATCAGAATTCCTCTACATTTTAGATCTTGGTCAGGAAATCAAAGTAATAAAACCAAAGCATCAGTATGACAGCAAAGCAATTCATAATCCAGAAGCAAAAGGGAAGAAATGATCGCATGCGCATTTCTCTTATAAAAGGTTCCTATTAATAGGCACATTTCAGAAAAGTCTGTAAAGGCACCTACCTTTGGCTGATTCTGTTTTTTTTTCCGATGTTTAGGTTTATTCTTCAGAACTTTATTCTGCAAGCAAGAGAGAAGCAAAAAAGAAAGTGAAATTAGGTTGCGTATAACCAGTTCATAACAGGAAGGCCTGATGTTCTGGTTTATCAGCAGCCGTGGAACAGACATACAAAAGCCCAATTATTCCAAGCAAGGAGCTTGTGACTAAGCAAGTAATAGGCTATGAAGGTTTCCTGGGGATGATGTGCAAATCCAACAGAAGTACGTAAGGACCAATAGAGAAAGAAATCTTCCTAAGGGGACACACACACCCTGACCACAAATACTACATTCATACATTTATTAGAAGGGAACCTGTCACATTTAGAAAAAAAAAAACATAGCTGTGGACAGGCATGCAGGGGCCACTGAACACACCTGTAGCAGCTTTTTGCTTTCTAGCATGCGTTTCACTTTTAGGCTTCAAAGCCTAAAGAAGCCTTTAAAGCTGAACTTCAAGCAGTTAGTAAATACATATACACAGCTTTATACTCATTATTATTATTTTTTTAATGAAAGCAGTGTAGGTACCTGAATTTGAGGTGACATTGGTCTTTTTGTAGTCCCTGATCAGAGTAGGAGAGGGAAAAGCAACACAAGGAGCCAATTAGCTGTGCTGCACGGCTCATGTGTTAATAAGGAACATGCTGATAGGAGGAGAAAACGCAGTGCAGAGAGATGAGCTCACCAGCCCTACTGCTTTCTCTCTCACTGTCCAGTCACAGACTTTTAAGTGTTAAAGGATAATTAAACTCAATAAAAATGTAATATATTGCAACGTATAGCCCTTAAATGTGGTGGTTGCATTTGATTTTGCCAGAAATGCAGCATCCTTGTTTCACCTTGAGAGCCGCAATCAAGAATCTACCTTGGTATCTTATACTGATTGCCCTGCCTCCCCTCCTCCCATGTAATGGAGATAAAGAGATACAGACATGTTTGTAGTACATATCAACAGAGCAATCTAAGGTGACACCCATGGCTTCCGCCATAGGTACAATGAAGGAGTAATGTAGCTACCCAAGGACAAAAGTGTACTGTTAGCAGGATTACCGGGTAAAAAAAACATATCGCAGCTTACTAGTGCCTTGGTGTGGTGGCTGCATTAACCACCTCCAGTCCAGACCTTTTCTGGTACTTTATTCACATGAAACAATTAGTATTTGTTGGTAGAAAAATGACTTAGAACCCTGAAACATTTTTTTAAAGCAGAGGCCCTAGAAAATAAATTGATGAGTTTTGCAATTTGTGTTACAGGGTATTTGTGCAGCAGGAAAAAAATACACATGAAAAAAAAACAATACATAACCAAATTTTGTGTGTAAAATATAATACCAAACATGTCACGCTTTAAAATTGCGCAAACCCGTGAAACAGCAACAAACGATGTACATTTTACTATCCATAGGCAACGATTTGAAAGCCTTTACAGGTTACCACTTTAGATTTACAGAAGAGGTCTAGTGCTAGAATTATTGCCTATGATCTGACATTCGTGGTGGTACTTCACATATGTAGGACGATCTTTTTTGTGCAAAGCATTCGCCTTTGCGTGCAAGCATGGGAGGACATGGGCACTTAAAAATGTTTATTTTTTTTTTTTTTACACTGTTGCTATAAAAAAAAAAAAAAATTCAATCACTTTTATTGCCGTCACAAGGAATGTAAGCTTCCTTGTGACAGCAATATTCATGAGACAGGTACTTCTTATGGATAGATAGATGTGGGGTCTATATAAGACCCCAAATCCCTCCTCTGCACCTAAAAAGCATTCCAAACAGCAAGATCTGTGTTTTTGAATGCTTTTGAATTTTAAAAAATGGTGCCGATGGATTCCGATTAAACCGGAAGTGAGGTAATATCATCGCTTCCGGGATACTATTACGAACAGCCAATCAAAGCCGATCCCGGCTTTACTTGGCGGTCCGGCGTACCCAGGCTGGTCGCTCGAGTCTCCCAGTGGGATGTGAGAGAGCTGTCCCCTCCCGCTGCTTGCAATAGCAATCGAGCAGCTAGTTAGCCGGTTGCTATTACAAGAGAGCCAATTGCCGGCTCTAAAAAACTATACCTGCAGGCATCATCCCGGTACAACCACCGAAAGTGCAGCGACATACAATTACATTGCTGGATGGGAAGAAGTGCCAAATTGCATTTTTAGGTTTAGAAACGATTTAAATCAATTTAAATCATATCTAAACCCAAAGGCAAAAATGGATATATTGTAATGTATCAGTCTATAGATGAGCTGGCTTGTTCTATTTTTTTACCTGGTAATCCTGCAAATAATACATCTCCTGTCTTTGTGGCTACATTTTTATTCTCCACTGTATCTATGGCCCTATAGTTGTCACACAGGCTGGCCTTCCAAGCACGTCTGCCTTTCATCATCTCCATTACACGATGGTCACTCACAGGAAGTAACATGGACAATGCATTTCTGGCAAAATCAACAGGTATCTGTATATGCTGAAAATGTTATTAGCCTGAAAAAAACACGACTAATGCAGCCACCAGAGCCAAGCACTAGCAAGCTGCAATATATAACATTTTGTTTTTGGGTTGCACTTTAATTACCTTCAGCTGAAAAAAATGAGGCCTACTGCCCTGCCAGGCAGGGCTGTGCTGTCTGGCACAGCTGTACATCTCAGAATTGGATGGACAAAAATACCATCCCTTTGGAAGGTAAACTTATATGCATCTATTCTCTGATTATTAGGGTAACTGTAAACTGTACTGATGTATGAACATCAGATGTCCGTGGCAGAAAAAAAAAATACAAATATGAGCTGTACAGCACTTGCACGTATTTACGCATATACATACACAAGTGTAAAAATTCTTCTAGCTTTATTGTAATCAAGGGATTGTGGCGTGTGATGTGCGAGAAAATAATGCATATTTCTGTACTATTTTTTTTACTGATCTATACGCAGTGCATGTTTACACGCCTGTGTGTACAGGTGCATAGAAATCAATGGTCAACGCTAAGATCAGGAAGAAAAAAAATTAAAATAAAAAGCGTGTATGCCTAAAAACACTGCGTTTTTAGGCAGCAGTGTGTAAGAGGCCAAAAGCTGCTTGCCTGGAGTTCAGCTTTAAATCAAAGAAAAATAGAAGTCAAGTTTTTTTCCAGTTTTATCTCAGAGATGATTAGACAAACTGCAGTGAACTGCAAGAAAGTTCAGATACTGTGGAAATACTTGCACTCAATTTCAATAACAAATACTTTGTTGATAACTTACACTTAACTCTTCAAGAGAATATGCTGGAACTTTACCACTTGGTACATCTGTAGTAAACAGAAAAAAAAATGAACATGCTGGTAACAAAGAAATGCAGTTAGATGCCCCAAAAATAGGATTTTTTCTACAGCTTACCTGTAAAATCCTTTTCTTGGAGTACAACACAGGACACAGAGCAGCTACAGTAATTACTATCTGGGTTATACGCCACCTATAGGTGAACGGACACTGGCACACTCAAAAGACACAAAGTCCTCCCTCTCTATAATCCCTCCTACACAGGAAGTACCTCAGTTTTGTAGCAAGCAATTCCCAAAAGAGGGGAGGGGCCTCTGTGTCTCGTGATGTACTCCAAGAAAAGGATTTTACAGGCAAGCTGTAGGAAAAATACAATTTTCTTTATCGTACATCACAGGACACAGAGTAGCTATAGTAATTACTATCTGGGATGTCCCAAAGCAATGCCCCTGAGGGGAGGGAGACACCATCATAGAAACTGCCACCAAAGAAGGACTTACTCTGCCATTTGTAATACGCTGAGGCCAAAGGCAGTATCTTCTACGCGATTGACATCGACCTGGTAAAACCCTGTAGATGTATAAACAAAAAACCAAATAGTGGTCTTGTACACCTGGGCCACTGACACCCGATGATGGATGGCCCAAGATACTCCCACACCTGGAAGAGCATCTCTCCCCAGAACAAAATGAGTTTATTGCCATTTAAACCATTGGCATCATTGATAAACTGGCAGATCCACTGCTAAATATTCGACCTGGATGCCGCCTGCCCTTCCTGGGCTCTTCTGGCAGAACAAACCAGGATTCTTGACTTGTGCCGACAACTCTAGCAGACTGAGCATCTGAACTACCTCTAGAGTAGGTAGCGATTTTTCTCCTGCCGACTGTGGATTAGGAGAAAAATAAAAAGGTAAGACACAGCCCTGATTCAAGTGAAAAACTAGAAACCACTTTAGGTATTAAAAATGGATGAGGACGCAACATCACCTTATGATGCGAGACCAAGAATGGCTCCTTGCATGAAAGAGCTGCCAACTCTGACACTCCACTTCGTGAAGTGATAGCAACCAAAGAAGCCACCTTCTGAGATAAAAGGACCAATAGAATCCCCCGATTGGTTCAAAAAGTGGCATCTGCAAGGACAGTCAAGATCAATTCAAGTCCCAAGGACACAAGAATGGCCTGACAGACGGGACTGTCGAAGTTACATGCTGTATGAGGTATGAAACAAGGAGTGAGAAACAACGGCCCCTGGAAAAAAAATGGATAGGGACAAAATCTGACCCTAATGTTACTTAAGGCCAAACTCCTTTCCTCTATTGATTGGAGAAAGAAAAAAAAATCTCCCACCCACATATTTCTGCAAGTGCCACTTCCTGGCTTCACCCCAGACAAAAAAATATTTTCAAGTCCTGTAACTGAAGCCGTCTTCCAGGGGCTCAACAGTGCTGAGATACAGGACTCAAGACCATCAGGTCCCGCTAGACTAGGAGTGTCCAAAGGAGCAACCCCCACAAGACTTGCTATGTCTGTGTACCAAGCCCCCCTGGGCTAATTCAGCAAACACTAATATCAGTGTTACCACCTTACGGATTCTTCGCAAAAGATGTGGCAGAATCTGAAACGGGGGAAAATAAAAAACGTCAAATAAGGGAGAACCAGACCTTAAGGTGTTACCAGTACATATACCCTTATTGGCAGTGGGACTCTTGTCCCGGACACACCTGTCCCAAACTGTTGTAGAACTGGGAATTTAGTAGATTCCCCTGCAGAGTTCCCCTTGCCACTATCCTATACCTGGAATATGTATTGGCGATAGAGACAGCACTTGTACTGTCCCAGACAGAATGTGGTACACCTCCCCAAGTTGCATGACTTCTGGTGCCTCCCTGGTGGTTGATATATATATATATATATATAAATATAAATATATATATGCCTGCAGAGGCAATTCCAGATTGAACCTACAACAGGTTTGTCCTATAATCCAGAGCAAGGCATACGTATACGTAAGTAAATAAATATACGTATGCAGTACAAATGAAAGCATGCCAGCATGTGTTTAAGCAATATGCATCTATGGAAGCAAGCGTTTATGGAAGCATGTGCTTATGCAACTATGCATTTAGGCAAAATATGAAAGCGTGCACTGTACACACGCATTCTTGCAACATGTGCCCATGGAAACAAGCATTTTTCGCAATAAGCAAGCATGCATTTATGAAACGTGCTTATGCAACATTACGCAACACGTATCTATGCAGACATGTATAAACATGCATCTTTATGCAACCATGTATCCTTATGTGATCATGTATAACTATGAATATTTAAGCAAACATGTATAAACATGCATCTTTATGCAATCATGTATCTTTATGCGACCGTGTAAAACCATGTATATCTATACAAACATGTCTAAACATGCATCTTTATGTGATCATGTATCTTTATGCGATCATGTATAACCATATATATCCAAGCAAACATGTATAAACATGCATCTTTATGCAATCATGTATAACCACGTCTATTTATGCAAACATGAATAACCATGCATCCTTGTGCAACCATGCATTCTGTGCAACCACGATCATGTATCTTTATGCAAACATGTATAACCATGTATATTTATGCAAACATGAAAAAAACATGCATCTTTGTGCAACCATGATTAAGTATCTTTATGCAAACATGTATAACCATGTATAATTATGCATATATGAAAAAACATGCATCTTTGTGCAACCATGATCAAGTATCTTTATGCAAACATATAACCATGTATATTTAGGCAAACATGAAAAAACACGCATCGGGGGAGCAGGAGGCGGAGCCTAGCGGAGCAGACATGCATTGTTAGAGCTCCACACCGCTGAGGAGAGAAGAGAAGGACAAAGCGGAGCCTGCAGGCTCAAAAGGTATCCATTTGAACCTTTTTGCCCCAGGGAACAAACTGTGAAAGTTTGGGCAGGAAATATGGTACTGGGAGGAAACCGTGGCAGAAATAAAAATCACCTCACAAAGAGCTCACAGGCACTCACTGCAGCTGAAGCAGCTCCAGTCACCTCACAAGATACAGCATCAGGGCGCTCTCACAGACAGAAAATGTCACAGCAAGACTCTCCATTTGAGTCAGATACAGAACAAATCCTCTCACAAACTTCTCCACAAGCCTCCTCAGCATCCCCAGTAATATTATTACAATTTGAAAAGATGCTTCATAAGGCTTTAAAACAAACCTCAGACCAAATAACAAAAAGCCTAACCAAAGAAATAAGAGAGCTGGGAAACCGCACCGCAGCCTTAGAAATAAAAATGGATGAAATTGAAATTACAACCCAAGAAAATATAACAGAATTGGAACAATTAAAAGAAGAGAATTTAATACTTCAAACTAAGCTCGAAGATTACGAAAATAGAGCCAGACGTTCAAACTTGCGCATAAGGGGAATACCTGAAACTGTGACAGACCTGCAATCTACTATTACTGCTCTATTACAAGAACTAAAGCCAGATATCCCTATTGAACGTTTAGAACTGGACAGAGTACACAGAGCCCTCACAGCCAAAAAGAAAGATGGACCCCCACGTGATATAATCACAAAATTTCATTATTACAGAACGAAAGAACAAATACTAATTGCTGCAAGAGAAAAAAATGGAACTTAATTTTCAAGGACACAATTATCAAATTTTTGCTGACCTATCCCAACTTACTATTACTAAAAGACGATCCATGAAACCCCAACTAATGGAGCTGCAACGCCACAACATTATGTATCAATGGGGCTTCCCCTTTTCAGTCAGATTTAACTACCAAGGTACAATTTACAGAAGCAGATCAGCAGATGAACTACAACAAACCCTTTTAAAATTAAATCTGACAGAACCCACAAGCAGCAACACTCCCACACGCAGAAGAATGGCGTCATCTTCACCTTCAGGCAGCACCCAGAAAATTTCAGAACAAAATGGGAATCATCATTCTCACAAAAGAGGCCGTTATGCCACATCATCCATGGACCAAGAAGATTCAATTGACTGACATCCTAATTCCTGATATCTCTTCATTTATTATACTAAGAGATGGTTCTCTATAAAAAAACCTATATTTATAACTGAATGTAACTGCATTCTGATAGTCACACACTGTGTGGGATCATGTTACATTCCAGTTATATTTCTTATTACTTCTGATTCATATAGCCTTAGAATATATAAGTGAAATAAGGAAATTCTTGTTCAGTTATATATTATCAGGTAATAACAATAGATTTATTACTTTTTAGGACAAATATGTTCAATAATCCAGAAGTAATGGAAGCTTTTTCTTTCTTTTCTTAAAACAAATATATTATTACCTAACTAGTTCCTAGAATTATGTTTTTGTTTATTCTAATCTGAAGCAATACAACCTCAATTTTATGAGTTAACATATCTAAACAGTTACATATGAATAAAATATGTAATTGTTTACTCTAAAAGGGTTAAAATCCCAAAATAATTCAAACTATCTTCATCAATATCAAAGTTATTAACAGTACCTTTCTAACTGAATTATTTAGCCTAGGGCAAGACTAACCATATACAACCACCCTGGAATAAATAATTTCAACAAAAACTATATTCTGCACTCCAATTAATGAAACATCATTTTGATGTCTTTTGACATAGCACTTCTCTCCTGTAAGCGGAAGATCCGTGTACCCCCATTAGCCCTCCTCATTCTCCCAACCATATTATGTGGGAGTGTGACGAAGGCACTTATTCCCCTGAGAGAGATATTTATTCTCTTTCACGGGTAAATTGTGATTACTTGCAAAAAATAATTTATACAATGTATCATCTAATCTCATATGTTTTTTGTTTACTCTTTACTCCAGAATTCACTGGTTTCTTTTTCTATTCATCTCTTCAGTCCACACAGGTTGATCTGCGCAGTCAGCTCTGCATAACAAAAAGTAAGTCAAAACTATTTGATCTATTGCCATGGCACCACTGAATATACTTTCCCTGAATGTTCAGGGAATAAATGTCCCTCAAAAAAGGACCAAAGCCTTCCGTACTTTCCATAACAAGAAGGCTCACATAGTATGCCTCCAAGAAACACACTTCACCAAAGATTCTACTCCAAAATATATTTCTCCTTTTTATCAACAAATTTACACGGCTTCTGCCTGTACCAAGCAAAGGGGAACTCTAATTGCATTTCACCGATCCACACCATTCACCTTATCATCAGAAATTAAAGACCCAGAAGGTAGATACCTGATACTCATGGGTTATATAATGGATACAGCAATCACAGTGATTTCCTACTACGCTCCTAACAAACAACCTACACCATTCCTCTCACATATATTACAAGTGATTAATACACACAAAATAGGAACAGTGATAATGTGTGGGGATTCGAACCAGGTCCTCCTCCCATTTCTAGATAAATCACCTTTTACACCATCCAAAATAACCTCTAGATTACCTTTTTCTCAACTTCTTTCCAAATACAATCTGGTAGATTCATGGAGAGAAAGTAACCCAATGAAAAAGAAATTCACTTATTTCTCGCACCCTCATCAAACCTTCACCAGAATAGATCATATTTTTCTAACAATAGGAATGATACCAGAAATTATTGCATCAGATATAATTCCGATTCCGTGGTCTGACCATAATGCAGTATACACTACTATAGCCTCAGCCATACCAAAAGCGCATGACCCAACGTGGTACTTACCGGACATAATGCTCAAACACCCACTACATCAGATGGCCATTGAACAAGCTTTAAAGGAATACATATCAATTAATAATACAACAGACATCTCCCCAATAACACTGTGGGAAGCTCATAAGCCTGTCTTGCGTGGTACAATACAAAGACAAATGGCACTATTTAAACGGGAACGCAAAAATCTAGCAAAAAAACTAGAACTCAATTTTAATGCAGCCTACATATCATTTCAAGATAATCCATCTCAGAGTACAAAATCTCATCTGGAAAAATCTAGATTGGAATACGATCTATTTCTCACTGAGTCAGTTGATAAATCCCTCAAACGCTCCAAACACAATTTCTACATGAATACAAACAAACCAGGTACATATTTGGCTCGGGCATTAAATTCAACTAACAAATCTTTCAAACCAATACGTTTGAAATTATCAAAAAATGTTTACACTTGTAATCCAGTTAAAATAGTCCATAAATTTCACTCACATCTCGCAACTTTATACAAGACAAACAATGAATTTAATCCTACAGAAGCTGAATCCTTCTTCTCAAAAATAACCTTACCTGAGTTATCTCAGAATCAAAAAAGCAGTTTGGATGAGCCTATAACTATAGATGAAGTTGCTAACGCCATAAAAGACCTAAAACTTAACAAAAGACCAGGCCCAGATGGCTACTCGGCTTTATACTATAAAACATTCTCAGAAATACTCTCTCCCATTCTCACTGAAACTTTTAACAAACTTCTAGATGGACATTCTTTTCGGCAAGAAACACTAATGGCAATTGTTTGTATGATCCCAAAACCCCTTTCTGATGATACTTCCTGTGTGAATTATCGGCCTCTCTGTTAAACCTCGATATTAAATTATTAGCAAAAATAATAGCAAAACGCCTCAATAGCATTATAGGAAAATTAATACATAGAGATCAAGTAGGCTTCATGCCAAATAGACAGGCAGGCGATAATATACGCAGGGCAGTGTTATTGGCACATATTGCTAAAAAACGGAAAATCCCTTTATGTTTTCTATCTCTCGATATTAAGAGGGCATTTGACACAGTATCCTGGCAATATATGCAATATTCATTACAAAAATGGGGTTTTGGACCCCACTTTTTAACATGGATCAAAGCATTATATAATAAACCCAAAGCCTATATAAAATATGCTGGATACAAATCTGAAGCCTTTAATATCGAAAGAGGTACCCGACAGGGTTGCCCATTATCCCCCTTATTATTTGCCCGTATACTCGAACCCATGGCCCAATACATCAGAACAAACCAAACTATAACTGGCATTGAAGTAGGAGGTATTACACACAAATTATGTATATTTGCAGACGATATATTACTTTTTCTATCATCACCACAGGTCTCTGGTCCTAACTTAATACCAGCTCTTGATGGATTTGCAGCCCTATCCGGCCTTATGATTAATCCTAAGAAATGCCTAGTGCTTAATATTTCACTCACAAACATGGAATTGATCCCGGCTAGGGCTGCACTCCCATTCACATGGGCAGAAAAATCAATCCCATATCTTGGAATTCATTTAACAGCATCTCATTCTGACTTATTCTCAACCAATTATCCTCCTGTATTAAGACAGATCACAAATTTAATAAAACAATGGTCACAACTTCCTTTATCCTGGATAGGGAAGATTAATGCAATCAAAATGACTATTCTACCCAAATTGCTTTATCTATTCAGAGTCCTCCCTATTCCAATTCCTTCCTATTTTTTGAGAATAGTACAAAAAAGAGCAACTTCGTTTATATGGGGCTCTTCTAAACCACGTATACCTATACACACACTACATCTTCCCAAAAATAAAGGAGGCCTGGGATACCCTAATTTTACTAACTACTACAGAGCAGCACATTTGGCCAGTCTGTCCAAATACCATGCAAAACAGGAAATCCCATTATGGGTATTTATAGAGGCTTCAGAAAATGACCCTCTATTAATATCAAATTTATTATGGCTTGATCCTAAAGACCGCTTTAAAATTCATAATCCCATAACTAAACACTTCTTATCTCTCTGGGATAAACTAAAAACCAAATATCAGTTACAATCTCCACACAATCCTCTCCTTTCTTTTATCAGAAATCCGGCCTTTTATCCGGCATGGATCTACCCAAATTCTTTTAAAGCTTGGACAACATCAGGCATTCAGACACTAAATGACTTCATAGCATCTAAATCATTCCTTTCATTCCCATCGCTTAGAGAAAAATATGATCTACCAAACTCTGAGATATTTAGCTATCTCCAAATCAAAAATTTCTATACACCATTCCTAAAGGGGGATACACCATTATCCCAATTATCCATTTTTGAATCAATCTGTACAAAAGATCCATTTGCTAAAGGTACAATTTCATCACTTTATAATCAATTATATGGAGTAGCAAATCTTAATAGACCCTCTTACGTTCAGAGGTGGGAGGAGGATCTGGGACGAACTTTAGAAGACACGGACTGGTCTAATATATGGCTCACATCTAAGTCATCTTCACCCAACATCTTGGCACTGGAGACAAATTATAAAGTCCTAACTCGCTGGTACCTTGTACCCGCTAGAGTGGCAAAATATTCACCTAATACCTCAACTCTTTGTTTTCGAGGATGCGCAGAAATAGGCACATATTTACACATATGGTGGACGTGCCCAGTAATCCAAACCTTCTGGAAGGAAGTCTTCGTGATTGCATCTAAAATATTTAAAAAAATAATACAACCAGATCCATATTTAACTTTACTTAATCTAAAACCGGAATGGTTAACACTCTCTCAATTCAAACTTATGATCCAACTAATAACGGCTGCAAAACAAACAGTGGCCAAGGCATGGAAATCTCCTACATTGGTACTAGCAGAAACAATTCACAGAATGAATAATACAATGTCCCATGCTAAGATGGTAGCCATCGATCAAAATCAAATTCCAAAATTTGAAAAACTTTGGCATCCTTGGATAAAACAACAGTTCCTGTCAAATTTCAATTACTCTGTCCTGTTGCCATGGTAACAGATTAAATGACTTACAGAGACACCCATTCTAAAGCTTCAAAGAGAACTAAAAAGAATAATAAACTGACGAGCGGGACAACCTTGTGGACCATACCTCTACCTTTCAACCCTTTTTCTTCTTTCTCTTTCCTTTTCTCCACCTCACGATTAAAGCTCATTATCAGAATTTATTTGACCTATATACACTCTACTTGTAAACAATATGTATAGTAGGTATAAATCATTTAAATACCTACAAAAGTAACTAAGGAAATTATATATATCTTTAATTTAGGTTTACGTGAACCCAATGTTTAATATTTGAAATTTCATGATATTTACCTATATAAACCCTACTGTAAAACAATGAGCTTACTTTATAGATCCTTGTAAACTTACTTTATGTATCTTTATGTATCTTTATAACATTGTATACTCAATAAACTTCTTTTGACAAGGAAAAAACACGCATCTTTGTGCAACCATGATCAAGTATCTTTATGCAAACATATATAACCATGTATATTTATGCGAATATGTAAAAACATGTATCTTCAGCAACCGTGCATTCCAGCTAGTTTGCAAGCAAGCATCTGCTTAACTGCAGTTGGTGCCATACTAGTCCTGCAGAATTTAGCCAAGCACATATGCACTAAACTTGAGATTCAACTCCTTAAAATGCACCCATGCTTATGTTTTTCCAAAAGTGTATATTTAAACATGCATTTAAGCAACAAGTTTGCAAGCATGTATACTACGCTGCACCTGCCTACAGAGCAGTCAACAATGCCTTAAAGTGAACTGCTAACCATCCAGGGGTGTGTCAACTTACAGTTGTACAGTCCCCCCGGATAAGCAGTAAATATGCAGCATATACTGTATATAAGTATAGAGTTTAAGTTGACCCGAATATAAGCAGAGGCACCTAATTTTACCACAAACTGGGAAAACTTATTGACTCGAGTATAAGCCTAGGGTGAGAAATGCGCAGCTACTGTAAGTGGAAAAGAGGGTCAACAATGCCCATTTGCAGGCTCACTGTGCCAATTTGCATGCCCCACTGTGCCCATTTGCAGCCATAGGTCCCCTGAACGTAAAACTCAGTAGTTTCCTAGATGCCCCCTTGCTGCAGCCAAAATTTGGGGTCTCTGGACCCAAAGGGTCCCGAAATGACATTGCTGCAGATGGACACAGTTGACAGACTTTGGGGCCCCGTATCTCGGGGCCACTTAGTGCTAGGAACCCCAAATTTGGTGTGCAAACCCAGTGGAACTAGCACCACAATATATCCATGGGGTTCCTAGCACCAAGTGGCCCCGAGATACGGGGCCCCAAAGTCGGTTCAGAAAATGACATTTTTTGCTGCAGAAAAGTGCTCGACTCGAGTATATGCCGAGGGGGGCATTTTCAGCACAAAAAAAGTGCTGAAAAACTCGGCTTATACTGGAGTATACACGGTAATCATGACTACAGTTCTCCCACAGTAAGTACTCACACTTTGTTAGTATCCATGGGCTGCTGCTATGTCTCCAGAGGCCTACTGAACCTGTTGCCACATGGCCTAGCCACCCTTCCTGCCCATCTAAAAAAAGGTCATACTGAGCGATACTGCGCCCTCTCTAGTGGCTGGAGGAGAAACAGCAGCCCACATGAGTAAGTGTACATAGCATGATTAAACAGCACACTGCTTCCAGTGGCCACCGGGAGAACAGACAGTCAGAACTCAAAAAAAAAAAAGAAAAAAGAGAAACTGCAAACAAATGCAGACTTATCTGCAGACTGCTGCAGGGCTCTGAACATAACAGGAGTCCAATCTTCACACATCACTGCGAGCTTTGTCATAAAAGACCTTCAGAGACTGGGTCCCCCCTTAATCTGGACTCCACTCCCCTGGACCTGTATAGCACCTTGGTCAGAACAAACACTGCACAGGGTTCCATTACGCAGAGTCCAGCACCATAAGGCTGCATTACACGCAAACCTCGAGGAATCTTCTCTCCTTCCAATGAGGCTCGGGTACTATCCATTTTGGCTGACAGCTTTTTCGAATGGATCCGATTGAAGTCCATGATTCCTAATAGAACCGTCCAGACCTCCAAGTATGCTCCAAGAGCACATGTATCACATTAGTGACCACCACCTTGCAGACACTGGAGAAAAAAAGTACTTCCTGTATAGGAGGGGTTATATAGAGGGGCGACTTCCTGTCTTTTGGGTGTGCCAGTGTCCATTCACTTATAGGTGGCATATAACCCAGATAGTAATTACTATAGTTGCTCTGTGTCCCGTGATGTACGATAAGGAAATACGCTTAAGCGCAGGTTGAAATGGTGCATCTTTTTTATCTCTTTAGAGTCCTATATGTTATGATTTGTGACCAAGTCTTACTTAGAAATGTCTAAAAATGCCCTTTTCCCCCCATCAAAAAATGCTGCAGTACCCTGTGCTGGCAGAGCTGAGCAACAGACACACCCTCATCACATGTGTTCTCACACAGACCTGTATTGCAGAAAAGGGGAGGGTGTATGTCTGACAAGGTCTAAATGCTCTGGCTTTATTTCTGAAGCCTACTGGATTGCACAGTCCAGTGACAGTCCATCCATTAGGGGAGCCGAGGCGCCGCCCCATCTAGGAGTAATGGATAGATTCATGCATAGCATAGCATAGCATAGCATGAATCTATCCATGGCCGCCGCCACCCCCTATTCAGGCGTCCGGCGCCTTAATTACAGCGGCAGGGGTGTTTTTTTGAAGTACCTGATTAGAGCCATAGGCTCTAATAGGCTTCAAAATAGGGTGGCTCGTGGCGCAGAGCATTGCGCCATTAGCGCACCCAGGTGTTACAACAAGAATAAATATTCGCCGTTATAACACTGATCCTTAATCCGGCCAATCAGAAGTGCGTATGAGACCAGTTTTCTGATTGGCCGAAAAGAGAAGACTGATCGGGCACTGAGGGAGGAAACTGAAGCCGCCGCAGAGAGCAGGGGAACGGGAAGCCGCCGCCATGGGGTAAGTGCGACAGACCATAGAGGGACTTTCCAGCCCCCTCTTCAATTATTATTCCTTTGTTTCTTTCTTCCTTCCTTATGATGTCATACAAAGCCCTAGGCAGACTCACAAGCTGACATGCCACAACCTCTCCCAGACTGGACTCTCTGGTTGGGACATTAAGCTAATGGTCATTGATCTGGTGAGAGTTTAGTGTGTTGTGATTTCTTGAGCAGACCAGCATTGTATTGCAGGGTTTGGATTCAATTTTGTCTGCAAGAAACAGTATTAGAATAACATTATTTTATGTATGAAAAGGTGAGTGTTTCTGAGTAGTATATATAGACCTTGGGGGGCAGTGGTGTCGGTGGCATACTGTTTGCCACGCTCCCCCCCCCCAAAAAAAATTCCACTGGCACAGTCATATTTAGACACCTGTCCCAACTGCTGTAAGTGGAAGCCAGACTATGGAAACAGAGGCTGTTAACACAACCTTAGTCTGGCTACACATCTATTTCACATCTATTTCAATTGTGCTGAAATACTACGATTTACAGATATTAGAAACTTTTCAAAATACGGAAAGGGGAATTTCAGCCATGCACATGGCTAGTTTCAGACAAGGCCAAATCCTGCAATGCACCTCAGTTTTTAATACTTAAGTGTTTATAAAAACCTGAGAGTTTAAAACATATGGGTACGTCACTGGTCCAGAAGTGACACAATACATAAGTCACCCACTACCCAAGTATATTGAACAGCTTACCCATTTCTTGGAAATATTTATCTAATTCTTTTCCTAAGGCAGATACAGATTCAATGTTCCGATTCTCTGCAAGAAACCACACAAAGCACCGGAAGTCCTGTATGCTCATATTAAACAGGGTGTCATACAGGCTGTTGGATAAGGAGTCTGTTAATTCATAGTCTATGTTCTTCCCATAGGATACATTCCATAAGTTAATGACATCCTGGAGTTTAATACTTTTCAAATGTTCTTCATTGCGAACTCGGAATCCTTCTGCGGCCTGCAGACCTTGAACAAAAATAAGAGAATTTAGGAATGAAAAATGCACAACAAGCTTACAAAGCAAGAGGGGGAAGGTGGGGTAAAAAAACCCCGGGACTTTTAAGGTGTTTGTGATAAATAGTAGATAGACAAGGCCCCTTTCACACATGCGGACCGTATGTCCGTATTTCATCCATCCGTTTTCGGATGAAATACGGACATACATGCATCCCTATGGGATAGCGGGTGTCAGCGGATGTACATCCGCTAACACCCGATGTTGTCCGGCTCCGCTCTCGTCCGATTCTGCGGACGGAAGAAAATCCTATTTTTCTATCCGTCTGCAGAGCGGATCGGATGAACACGGACAGACGGTTCGTGTTCCTCCGATCCCCCATAGGGGAGAGCGGAGATCTGACAGGGCGGTCCCTGCACAGTGTGCGGGTCCCGCCCTGTCATCTGCCTGCTCAGCTGGGGAAAACGGAGCGATCCCCGCTGAGCAGCGGATAAACACGGGGCGGATCAACACGGATCCGTCCCGTGTGAAAGGGGCCTTAAGGCATCCATGAAAAAGTTTTTATTACAAAAAATGCAAACAACACAACAAGGTAAAATTATCCACATCAAGTTCTGTAGGAGACAAAACATTTTGTCTCCTACAGAACTTGATGAGGATAATTTTATCCTGTTGTGTTGTTTGCATTTTTTGTAATAAAAACTTTTTTATGGATGCCTTTAGAGTGTCTATCTACTATTTATCACAAACACCTTAAAAGTCCCAGGGTTGTTTACCTCACCTTCCCCCCTCTTGTTAATCAATAATTAGGGATGTGGTGTTAAGTTAGATGTTTCAGCCCTTATCATTGCTCTTGTTAACCTTACAAAGCAGCTGAGCTCAAGCCAAACAGATAAGTATACAGTAGACAGAAATGGAAACCTGAGAAAGTAGTTGTAAAACTGTTCAATCAGTTTTGTGATTGACAGATACCAACCAGATAATGGGGCTCTCACTTTTCTTCGGTGTGAAGGAAAGTATACCTGTGACCGCATATCTGTATCATCCCAGAGCACAATCAGGAGTGGCAATGAGGTTGAGGTTGCCACTCATCATTGTACTCTAGGATGATATGAATGTGCGGTCACAGGGATACTCTCCTTCACACTGAGCGATCTTAGAACCCGGGAAAGGCTGCCTCCTGACCAGCACTCTAAGTGGTGGACAGTAAGGACTAGTACCCCCTTCAGGGAACCTGAGCGGCACACGATACAGGTTTTTTGGCTCTCACTTTTCTTCACTGCAGATATTCTAGCAATGTCAAAGCCCCGAGCCTACTTACTGGAACATGACAGAGCATCAGCATACTGACAAGGTAATCTCAGTTTTCCTGGTGGAAATCTCCCCATTTAAGCCAGACAACACCGTGCAATGTTAGTCCCCACCCCCAGTCCTGTGAAGGGGAACACAGAAAGCTGGTGTAAAGGGATTTTTGACTTACCTGTAAAATCCTTATCTTACAGTACAGGATGGTGTCATCCATTCAATCAGGAAGTGTGTCAGCAAATAGATGTTAAGCAGAACTAAAAGTGGTTGTAAAAGGCACAAGGTTTTTTACCTTCATGCATGAAGGTAAGAAACCTGTGTGCAGCAGCCCCCGCCCAGCCCTCTTCAATAATTACCCGAGCCCCCTCTTGATCCAGCGATGTCCACGAGAGCCTTGACTCACACTCCTGATTGGCTTTAGGCAGAAGCGGGAGCCATTGGCTCCAGCTGCTGTCAATCACAGCCAGTAAGCCAATCAGGAGACGGAGGGGCAGGGCCGAGCCATGGCTTCGTGTGTGAATTGACACACAGAGCCTCGGCTCGGGAGCACACCTGCTTGGGTGCCCCCCCAGCAAGCTGCTAGCTGTGGGGGCACCCGGCAGGAACGAGGGGCCAGAGAAGAGAAGGATCCAGTCTGCAAAACCATTGCACAGAGCAGGTAGGTATAACATGTTTGTTATTTTAGAAAAAAACAAAAACACAAACTGGTGGCCCTCCAGCTGTTGTAGAACTACAATTCCCATGAGGCATTGCAAGGCTGACAGTTACAAGCATGACTCTCAAAGGCAGAGGTATTATGGGACTTGTAGTCCAGCCACAGCTGGAGGGCCGCCAGTTTGGGACCCATGGTTTAAAGCTTTGTGGGGGGGGGGGGGGGTAAGCTCTTGCCATAACATGCAAGTATTCACAGCATCGGTGCACATTATGGCAAACTTACCCCCTACTGTACACACAGGAAGGAAAACAGAAAAAAAAAAAAGGAGTTAGATATTTACTTGCTTACCTTTTTCATCTATCATCAAGATCCACTTGTGCAGATCACTAGATATATGCTCATGGTGAACTTTTAGCAGATACAGAAGCACTCTGGTTTTGACTCTGTCATTTAGCTTGTAGAGATGATTGAGAAGATTTTTCATCTTGCTATTAGACTGAGGCAGTAAGCTGGTATTCTTGTCAAATTCACTCAGTTCTTGTACACTTATAATTCTCCACGCAGCTATAGAGTCCCAAAATTTAGGAAAGGATAATGGACATCCCCTAATTATCAGCTGTTGTTTCTGGATTACTTGTGACAACAAAGGATCCCATGGTATATGGAAGCCATTACTCACTAGGAAGATAAAAACAAAACATAGTTGTATTAAGACAAAGTGAAAAGAACGCCTCTCTTGTGATTCAACTTCGACCCAGTCACATCTTTGATTTTAATTTTGGATACAGTGGTAAAAGTTTTGCAGTCTGTGTACCCACAGGGGAGATTTCCTCTGACTTCCTGTCCTGGTGACTGATGAAGTGGGGCTCCTGAAAACCCCAGAAGTGTGTTGGGTGTTTTGGTAAACTGTTACTGCGATGAACTTTATCTGAACTGTCAACATTAGTCTGGCATTTTCACTTTCCCTACAAACTGTAACCACTTCCGGACGGTCCACCGTGGATATACGTCGGTATTTTGACGTTAAATACCGTTATGCCAGCAGATAGCTGCAATAACCACAGTACTTTTCTCTGCAGTGGGCAGTCCGCTTTAAGAGAAAAGCGGTCTCCATGGCGGATTCGCGGCAAGATCACTTTTATGGGTGGGAGAGCTGCCCCCCCCTCACCCACCACGTCCCGATGCTCTCTGCCGCTTACCAGAGCCGTTGGAAGCGCCGGATACATCTGGTGTCCTGAAGGGCAGGAAGTTGAGTGAGGGCATGATGGCCCCACTCGACTCCATGCCCTTGGAGGACCGGAGCGACATCAAACGTCACTTCTGCCCAACAGCCTTAAAAGGGACAATTTTTTTATTGGAAAAAAAAAAAAAAAAAAGTATTTTTCTTCCGCCCCCCATAAATATATGAATAAATATATAAATATAAATAACAATAAGTGTAAATGTGATATCTAAGATCTTTTTGACCCCAGATCTCACATCAATTATTTTTTTTAAAAAAGGACTGTGTAAAAAAAAAAAAAAAAAAAATTTTAAGCGTCCCGTCCCTCCATACTCGCGCGCAGAAGCAAACACATACGTAAGTCACGTCCACATTTGTAAGCGGTGTTCAAACCACACATGTGAGGTATTGCCGCGATCGTTAGAGCGAGAGAAATAATTCTAGCAAAAGACCCCATTGCTAGCTCAAAACTGGTAACCTGTAGAAATTTTTAAACGTCAATTTTTTTAACGATTTTTAAGTGTCAAAAGTTTGTCGTCCATTCTATGAGCGGGAAACAATTTTGAAGCATAACATGTTGGGTATCAATTTACTCAGCGTAACATTATTTTTCACAATATAGAGAAAAAAATATATAGAAAAAAAAATTGGCTAACGGTTTTCTTATTTAATTTAAAAAAAAAAAAAGTATTTTTTTCCAAAAAAAAAGTGTTTGTACAGACAGCTGCGCAAATACGGTATGACAAAGTATTGCAATGACCACCATTTTATTCTCTAGAGTGACTGGAAAAATAATATATGTAGTGTTTGGGGGTTTCAAGTAATTTTCTAGCAAAAAAAAAAAAACTGATTTTAACTTGTAAACAAGTGTAAAAAACAGGCCTGGTCCTTACATGGTTCAAGTATAACTAAAGTATAACCAACGGCAAAACATTTTTTTTTTTGTTTTGGAACGAAGGGGGATTAGAACACCTGTCCGTTTTTATAGCCCCCGTTAAGGGGATTCAGTCTCTTTATTTGTCCTGTTTACTGTTATCATTGAAAGTAAAATAAAAAAAGTCAACATTTTGGGTTGTCCCAGAAAAGTAATAGAAGGGAAATCTTCCAATGGAGACACTAGTTCTGGTGACCTAGGCGTCTCCAAGTTTTGCTGTCCGCCTGACTGTAAATATACATCATTACTTTGATGTTAAAAACCAGGGTTATAATAACATCTAGCTGCCATAACCCAGGTATCTTTATTTACAGCAGACGATTGGCTTTCAAATAAAAGTGGTCCCAGTGGCACATTCACCGCAAGATCACTTTTAAAATCAGCGAGAGAGGTCCACGCCCCCCCCCGCGTCCCGGTCGTCTCCAAGCTTACTGGACCTGTTGGTAAGCCCCGGAGCTGATCTTATTGATGCCTGGGCCGGAAGCCGAGTGAGGGCAAGAT
Source organism: Aquarana catesbeiana (assembly GCF_042186555.1). NCBI lineage: Eukaryota > Metazoa > Chordata > Amphibia > Anura > Ranidae > Aquarana > Aquarana catesbeiana. Next base: position 759,127,070 of record NC_133325.1, on the reverse strand, counting down.
GCCCTTGGAGGACTGGAGTGATGTTTTTTTGCTTATAAAGGTAAATGAGAGATCACAAGTCTTTTTGACCCCAGATCTCTCAATAAAGAGCACCTGTTATGCCTATTTATATTACAAGGGATGTTTACATTCCTAGATAAAAATGTTTAACACGTCGCCTATGGAGATTTTTTAAAGTACTGTAGTTTGTCGCTCTTCCACAAGCGTGCACAATTTTAAAAGCATGACATGTTAAGTATCCATTTACTCGGCGTAATATATTTCACATTATACAAAAAAATTGGGCTAACTTTATGATTTTGTTTTTATTTATTAAAAAGTGTATTTTTTCCAAATAAATTTCATTTGAAAGACCATTGCACAAATACAAAAATATGGCAACAACTGCCATTTTATTCTCTAGGGTCTTTGCTAAAAAAAATATATAATGTTTAGGGGTTCCAAGTAATTTTCTAGCAAAAAATACAGATTTTTACTGGTCTTAAAGTGGTTAACTTGCAGGGATTTTCTGTCACTTCCTGTTTGGCTGAAGTGAAGGGAAATCTCTGAAATGGGACTCAAATAGCGACAAAAAGATTTGACAGGGGTTATAAACCTCCCTTGCGTTAATTAAGGTTTTGCCTATTAGTTCTACTTTAAAGTTTAGTTCTGTAGCAGGTCAAAAGGCAATATGGCAAAATGTATCTGCATGTTAATGTAAGCCAGTTACATTCCCAGTCCTCCGTCTTCTTTGACTAGTGACACCAGATTGTTCAGCCAGGAGACTAGTTTTTAAATATATTCGCTTCACAGGAGTACATTTATCACAGTAACTTTAGTATTTGCTTTTACCCCCAACACTTATCTAATAGAAGTAGATAGAGCTAACATATGGGATGTCAGCCACACACACATATCTCTCTAGATCACAAATCTGCACTGCTTTTATAATAATAGAACATAAAAAAAAATCACAGCACTGAAACTAACCAACTGCATCAGGAAGAATCTTCTCTTGACGTTTCCCTCTATTACCACTACATGGCTGATCTACGTGTTCTTCCTCTAATATCTTCTTCCTCTCTGCTTTATTTTCATGCTTAGCTTTATGTTTTTTGGCACTTGAAACAAGAAAGAATAAAAAAAGATAAAAGAATGGATCGATCTGGATGACAATGCTCATGTGAGCATTTGGTAAGGGCAGAAGTAAAGCCATAACTGACAGGTACGCAGCTGTTTAGGAAATATGTACAGTATATGTAAGATATGTATTCATAATGAAGCTGAAATAAAGAAAATATAAACCGAACCTACAACAATAGTTACAAACTATTTAGAGAAACAAGATAACACAACTCACATTTATAAAACGTATACTAAGATGACCACAGTCATAGACAATCATATCTAAGGGACTTTAAAATAAACCGTAAATCTGCAAGATTCAAACTGAGTAGAGCATGAAAGATTACATAAAAGTAGAAGTAACTTTAAAAAAAAAAAAAGATGAAGGAGACAGGCATTTGAAGTTTGGTTCCTGCTAAATCTGCAGCCATCTATCAATTAGCCACTTTAGCTCCGGAAGGTTTACCCCCCTTCACTGCGTTACTTTAACTGACAATTGCACGGTTGTGCGAAGCTGTACCCAAATAAGATTGATGTCCTTTTTTCCCCACAAATAGAGCTTTCTTTTGGTGGTATTTAATCACCACTGCATTTATTTTTTGCGCTATAAACAAAAAAAGACAAGCAATTTTGAAGAAAAAAAACAAACAAAACAATATTTTTTACTTTCTGCTATAAAACATACCCAATAAAAAAAATGCAAATAATCAAATTTCTTAAATCAATTTAGGCCAATATGTATTCTGCTACATATTTTTGGTAAAAAAAAATCCCAATAAGCGTATATTGATTGGTTTGTGCAAAAGTTATAGCATCTAATAAACTATGGGATCTATTTTTGGATTTTTTTTTTTTCTTTTTTAGTAGTAATGGCGGTGATCAGTGACTTATAGCGGGACTGTGATATTGCGGTGGACAAATCGGACACCGACACTTTTGGGGACCAGTGACACTAAGAGAGTGATCAGTGCTAAAAAATATGCAGTCATTGTACTATTGACACTGGCTGGGAAGGGGTTAACATCAGGGGCGATCAAAGGGCTAAATGTGTGCCTAGCCAGTGTTTTCTTACTGTATGGGAGGTTCTTTTACTAGAGAAGGGATAGATCCATGCCCCTGTTTTGCAGGAACACAGGATCAATGCCTTCTGTACTTACAGAATGGCGTTCTACCTTGTTTGCATAGGCAGCGCGCCATTCTCCATCGGTACTGAAGAATCAGCGGCTGCCGGCGATCAGCTCCTGTTGTGTATAATCACAGTGGGAGCAGGCCGGTGCGCGCCCCAGAAGAATCGGAGCGCAGCCATGCCACCAAAAGTTATATGGTTGGCAAGTGGTTAAAAAAAAAAAAAAAAACAGAGGTCAGGGAGGGCCAGTTTTAAAGCACTCTTCGTGCTTTCTAGGAATATTTTTATAAGAATGATTGTACATAGTCTGGGTACAGGGGCACAATAAATTAAAGCACTATTCAACAGCACAAAAGTGATTTTACCTTGTGCCTTTGTGTTTTACAGCAGGTTTATGTGGTTCTTTCTTCTTTACTATTTTATCTTCAAACTAGAAAGCAGATTTAAGAAAAAAAGGTTAATATATGCACTAAAAAAATACAATTTTCATGTGCAATCAACAGTGGAAGATCTTTGTTATAAAAAAAGGTGAGCTCTGAGATTTTCTTAAAACTACGGTGATCAGCAAGCCTAAAAGGAAGGGGAAACAACTCGAACGTACTAAGACAGCAAAAAAACTTTACAGAGGATTCATACATTACGGTATTGTTAAGAAGGGAAAGTAGAATGAATGTACTCGCCCTAAAAATCCTTTTTGTGGATTCAAAGTATAACTAAAGGGGGGGAGAGGGATTAGAAAGTAGGGATCGACCGATTATCAGTGAGGACGATACTCACTTCTTTTTTCAGAAGTATTGTATCAAAAGACTGACCATTTTACCGATATTGCTTCAAGGGGTTTGCTTTATTGTAACAACCACCAATGTGACCCCCTGATCCTTCCATAAAGAGTACCTTTTAATGCCTATTACTGACACAAGGGATGTTTACAATCCTTGTGACAGCAATAACAGTTATAAAAAAAAAAAATGTAAAAAGTACAGTTAGTTATCGGCAGCCGAGGTGGCCGAAATATTGGTATCGTATCGGCACCTGAAAAATGATATCGGTTGATCCCTATTAGAAAGCAGTCAGTTTTTATTGCGGTCTGTGCCCCCATTAGGGAGATTCACGTTTGGGGGGGTGGTCGATTATGCCCCTGAATAAACTCCAGGAAAAGGATTTTTAGGATAAAAAAAAAACCTACTTTCATTCTTGTCAATTGAGGAACACAGAAGTCAAACCTTTGGGATATCCCAAAGCAGTCCAACTAAGGGGTGAGCAACACAACAACCACTAACAGGGTCGAGAAAACTGGGAACTGCCTGCAGCTCAAAGAGTCACCTGAAGGACCTTATACCCTATGCTGATAGTAGATGACGCAGAATTCTTAACCTGTTGGAACAGAGTATGTGTGAACGGAAGACTAGGTAGCAGCCTTAAAAACAGCTGCTTGGTAGAGAAAGGCCCAGGAAGAACTCGTAGCTAGTAGAGTGCAACTTGATGGGAATTGGTGGATACTGATAGCAAATTTCTCATGAGGCCCGTCTGTACAAAAGTCTTAACTAATGAGAGGCCAACAGTGTCTATGAAAGAATAAGAAGCACAGAAACCTGACCCTTGATGGTGCTGAAAACCATACCCTGGTCCAGACCCAGCTGTAGAAAAGAGAAAATGGGAGTTCTAAGACTCACACCAAGTTAAAGGATAGACCTTGCGAAAAGATGACTTCCTAGCCTTTTGCATCATAGGAAATCAGTGTAATTGAGATAACCCTGTCCCTCAGAACCTGGGCTTCAGCAGCCATGTTAAATCTAGCTGCCATTAACAGGATTATACAAGATCAGTGTACCACATGCATGGGCCGGCAAAGAATCCCAAGAAGCAGACAAAGGAAGACGTTTCTGGGGAGAAAAGCCATAGAATAGTGTTTAACGATTCCAGAGAGCCACCAGTACATCCACTGCTTCCTCTGGTCCACATCAGGTGCCACACCTGCAATGCAAGTCCTGGACTACCTCCAGGTGTAGGAACCACCCTCCCTGGTCCAGCCACTGCCGGCTTAGGAAGTCTGCCAGCCAGTAGTCTATACTGTACCTGGAATGTGCAGAGATGACAAAGCTGGAAAGTGAAGTACTACTCAGGACAAGAACCAATCTACCTCTCTCGCCATGGTGAGACATCTATTTCCTCCGTGATGATTGATGTAGGACACTGAAATGCCATTGTTTAACTCTAACAGATGACCCCTCAGTACAATGGTTCAGTGCTATAGAGGCAGCCATATTACTCAAAGTTTCAGGGTGAAATTTCTCAGAAGAGGAGACTCCTCCAATGCCCAAGTCTCCTACAGAGACAGGGTGGCCGAGACACCTTCCTGCCTGGTAGGCCGGCATCTGTCGTGAGCATCCTTCAAAAGATGGCAAGGAAGAAGGTCTTCACTGACTCCAGAACTGGATGCCTGAGCCACCAGGCCAGGGACAATCTGGCTCTTGGAGATAGAAAAACTGGTCAGTCCAGAGATCGATCAACTTGTCCCACCAACACAGTGTTGCATTGTAGAGGAAAAGAGCAAAAGGGGGCAAAAGGAACTGCTCTGGAGGAGGCTACTCATTAAAAAAAAAAAAAAAAAAAAAGAGATAAGTGTCAAGTTTTTCCCGTGGAAGGAATACTCTGGCCTGTGTCCAGGACTAGGTACAGATGCTTCAAACGATGAGTTCCAAGGATGATTTCTAAAGATTCAGGATCCATCCAAATCACCAACGTTTGGACTGTCAACTCACTTTGTTCGAAAGCGTCTGCAACTGGCAAGGCCAGAGCCACGTGGACACCAGTCTTGATTGCCCTGTTAAACTAAATCTACATATTCATGAATAGAAGGCTATCTGGCGCCCTCCAGTGGTCCACTAAATACTTGATCTTATTCCAGGATCCTCTATCCCTCCTACATTCACCGTTCTACCATTTATGTACTGTCCTCTCTTTTGGGGTACAAAGCACCATCATATAATGGATAAATGTCACATTTTTTAATCAAACCAATCCAATTATTTAAGCGCTACAAAAACCACACTCCTGAAGAAGCCACACATTTGGCGAAACATGTTGAGAAATGAATATCGTAGCATGGAAAATTTTATAACTGTTTTCTGGTAGTAAAGACCATTATATTGTTATTTATTTTATTGTGATTTTAAAAGGATTTGGAATAAAATTGTTTCTTGATTTTTTGGAATATTTGAATATATCATTGTTAATTAGGCACCCATAAAGTCCAGCATTACTCTAACCATTTGATAAATAAAAACCATTACATAAGTGATTTTAAAGGTACCTTTTTTTTGTCTATAATCACCTGCTCTGTGCAATGGAATTGCACAGAGCAGCCACGAACCTCCTCTTTTCAGCCCCCCCCCTCTGTCAAGTGCTCCCATGGGAAGCAGCTTCTCGTGTGTGCTTGGGCCCGAGCCCCGCTGCTGCGTCCATTGACACAAACAGCAGGACTCGGCCCAGCTCCCTCGTCACAGGCTTTGTTTGACAGTACTGGAAGCCAATGGCTCCGGGTGCCCCAGCAAAGCCTGCGTGACCTGGAAGTGAGGGGAGAGAAGAGCTGCAGACATGCATCGAAAGAGGGGTCAAGTAAGTAAAAGGGGGAGTGCAGGGGGGGTGATGACATCTAAACGTTTTTTACCCTAATACAAGGAATGCATTGAAGGTAAAAAATGTTTAGGCTTTACAACCACTTTAATTCTATGAATAAATACTATAAAGTAAACATCACTGCAAGTCTAGCATCTCATAGCAACATACCTCACATTTTACTTCCCCTGTAGTATCATATATTACAATATGACAAATGAGCCCTCTGCAGTCTGGGGTCAGACATGGGTATCTAAGGAAATCCTGTGGGGGGGGGGGGGAGAAAAAAAGAAACAGATCAATTATTTTTAGCTTACTCCTTACTCTCTGAATTATCTTGAAGTTAGTAAACATACTTTTAGTTACCCACACAGACCCTAATGAACGCTTATGCTTGAAACAGACCCTAATGAGCTCTTCTGCTGGGATTTTGAAAGCTTTTATTTGGAATCCAATCAGGACATCAAGGAAGATAAATAACGTATTCAATACCCGAGAAGACAACCCCACATGGCTATGGCTTCAGTCCCAATACAGTTTCTACATCTGTGCCTTTAAATCCAATCTCTATTTTTATCCCCTCACCCCCAACTCCACCCTCTAACCTCCATACCTCACTGAAGAGGTGTAAAATTTGCAAAATTTTAGTAAGAAAAACTTCAGCTTACCTTGTCATTCTTATCAGAATATGCAGTGGCCTTCAACTTTTTCCAACAACAAACATGGAATTCAACTATACAGTACTGACAACACACCAAACGGATAAACCCCTATAAAACATGAGAGAAAACTCTTCAATGACTATTTGAAAAATTTTACATATAAAAGGAACAGCACAAAAAGGTTGAAAGTTAACAACTGTATCTGCACCAATTGCTTTTGCAAACACAGATATTAGCACAAATTAAAAAAAAAAAAGGATTGGTGGCATCATCACTGTGCAGTTCCACCCACTACAGGCTGTCTGCAGAAATGGATCTATGAATGGAGGAGGTCTGCCCCCTGCATTCATAGATCACGTTTCATTTGTGCAGTCGGACGTAAGAGCGGTCGCAGTTGTGCTCTCTCAATGATAGCCCTAACAGCCCGCTAGTTCTATTAACACCCGTGGCACCAGAAGATTACAGTGGGGGGGTTGGCATGAGCAGGGGAGAATTTCAACTAACAGAAGCTGTATCAGAGCAAAGGACACATCCTACTAAGTTATATCCCTGGTGCTGATTTTTCTTTTTTTTTTTTTCTTTTGACTTCACTTAGGCTTTAAGACACCAATGGGTTGAATTCAACAGAGCAACAAGCAGCAAAATAAGCAAATTACCATCATCCACAGCAGCTTATTAGATCATAGGTTACTGAAGTCGAGTCTCACAACGAAAAAAATCTCTATCTTAAGATTTTTTTTTTTTTTTTTTAAAAGCAAAACAGAATTGCAAAGTATATTTTGCAAAAGAGTTTTAACCTGGCTCCTTGTGATTTCTTTCTGTTCTGCGCACACTGCAGGGCACATCCCAGCTCTAAGCTCGGAATGCCTACACAGGGGAACAATGCTGCTCTAAATTTAGGAGTGGCGCACAGCAGCATCAATCCATTGCAGGAACCTGCATTAGGTGGACCTAACTGGCACTATTCAACAGTTATTTGGTGAGACTTTACAGGGACACTTATGGGGGCACCCGAGCCAAGCTGCAGCTCCGTGTGTCCATTGAGACACGGAGCTGCCGTTAGGCCCCGCCTTCCTCTCTCCCTGGTTGGTGAACGGGCTTTGATTGACAGCAGCAGGAGCCAATGGGGCCGCTGCTGTGTCTCAGCCAATCAGGAGGGAGAGTTCCGGACGGCCGAGGGATTCGTGGACATCGCTGACAGAGATGGGGCTCAGGTAAGGGGGTGCTGGGGCGGCTGCTATACAGACAAGGCTTTTTATCTTAATGCATTAAGATAAAAAACCTTCTGCCTTTACAACTCCTTAAGAAAAAAAACTGTGAATTTGAAATTAAGCTCCAACTGTTTAATGGGAGCGTTTGATGAGCTTCCCAAGTCTACATATGCTAAACATTTGTTGCGTATTTGCTGTATTTCTATGCAAAAAATTAATCCTACTATTCTCGAAAGACGCCTGCCCTTATCCTAGCTTGACATAAATACTACTTTACTCTTGTATAACCACTTGCCGACTGCCTAACTGGGAAAATACGTCATCTGCTTGAAATTAAAATACCGGGGTTATGGCTGCAGCTAGATGCCATAACCCCTGTATTTTCTTTTCCCTCAGGGTCCGGACTTTCCGATAAAAGTGATCCCTGCAGGCGATACGTCGTGGGATCACTTTTAGAGATTAAAAATGTCTTTTTTAAATTGGGGGAAAAAAAAAGTGTAGAGGGACCGAATTTTATTTATTTTTAAAAGTTATTTTTTTGTTTTTAGAAATCATACTTACCTAGGTGGACCGATGCTGCATCTGTCCCCTGCCGCTTCTAAGACTGAGAACTGAGCGATCAAAGATCAGTTGCCACTGTCTGCTCCCACCTCGGCGCTCACTGGAGTGCTGAGCTGTCGAGTAGGTGAGAGTGGCTGCGCTCAGGCTCTCAGCGGCTCGCTGAGAGGCTGAGCCAGCTGCCGATTCAGGCATTTAGGTGGATCCCGACCATATGGTTGCAATCTTTTCCCAGCCTGGACCGGCTCTGTGACTTCAGCCCTCTGTCAGCTGAAAACAGGTCATAGGAATGCAGTGTGATCCACAGGAGTACAGCCAAAGGAGCTTTGAAATCTGATTACCTTGAAATCAGGGTCTGTAAAATAGATCTGGATTTTAGGTAAACCCAAACACTGCTCAAAGCGGCAAACAGCATTGGGTTTAGGTGGAAACTTGCATTCCTCTATGCAGGTATCCAAGAGGATCTAAGGGAAAAAAAAAAAACAAAGATTAGGAACCATTACAAATCCAAATCTACAGACCACCAAAGATGTTTGATCATCTTGTAGCAGCAAGGTTTCAAACAGCACATTAAATTGTGTATTAGAGTGGGAAAACCCAAAGATGCATCTGGTAACTAGGTATTAGTGTGGTTATACTCCCCGTGTTATTTGCTTTACATTGTATGATTGGCGATTATGCTGTGGCTGCAGTTTGCACTCTCGTGGCTGACTGACTCACCCATGTCCATGTATTAATTCATCCAGCTTGTCCCTATTCGCTAAAGGGACAGGCAATTTCTTGCTCTGGGTCATACAATCCAAAGCTCACCATTTCCTCTGTGTTACATCAGAAATCTGAGTGCTAATGTGATGAAAGACTACATGGTGATCTCTCTATTGTGTGTGTCTGTACCAGATCCAATTATGATTGTGGGCTATGAAGTTTACTCATAGGAAGTGTCAGTTCTTACACTACAGATAGAGTTCATGCATTAAACTGATTAACCTGTGCAGTGCCATGCCGCATGCTTAAACTCAAACAGAAACTGCTGACATGAGACTGTCAAGATGTACGCTACTATAGGCTGTGCATACAGGGCAACAAATGACACCAGGAACATACATGATCAATGCACATCACATGCAGGTGAAAAACAAAAGGTTTAGGTATGAGAATTTATAATGCATTTAATAGAAAGCTACAAACATATTGTTTAAGTGTATAAGGTATAGTGTGCAGAAACACTTTCGCTCCCATAGAACAAGCATTTGTGTTTTCGGGGTTATGTTACTGGTAACGTTGGGTGAAATGTTGGGATAAGGTATTGCTAATTATTAAAGTGTCACTAAACCCACATCATAAAAAAACTATTAATAAATGCTGTATTACATGCTGTTCATACTCAGCCACTATGAGATTTGTTTTCTGAATTCTGCAAAAAACCTGGTTGAGCCTGCTGCTCTGTGTTTTCCCCTTCTATTCATGTCCCCAAATCAGCTAGGGATTTTGCATGTGTGGCGGCAACTCTGCACATGCTCAGTTTTCAGTGAGTTTGTATGCTGAGCATTTCCTCCCCATCGCATCTGAGCAGCCCATGTGCTTAAAGATTCATACATGTGGGCAAATACACAGTGGTAAATGACAGCCCACTCCCTCCCTCCTCCTCCAACTAAACTATATTACTTTATATTTTGTTTAACCACTTTTGTACAAATGTATGTTCGGCGGCCTTTTTTTTTACCCAGTGCTGTTTATGAAGGGCACTGGATAAATAGCGGATTGCTGTGTACCCAACCAATCTGAGGGGATGGGTACCATGTGATTACTGCGATTGCTCATCACAGCAATAACATGGTAGTATTTACAGTGCTGATCCCTTCCTCTTACAACAAGGGAAGGAGAGAGATCAGTACTTATGAATGGGCACAGAATGAATGGATCAGCAGCTGCAGCCACTGATCCATACATTCTTTAGCACAGACACAGGATTGTTTTTTTTTTTAAACCTTTCAGGGGCCGGACCCCCCCCCCCCCCCCCCCCCCCACTCTTACACATATTAGCTCCAATGCAGTCTTCATGTGACCTGTCACTTAACCCCTCACCTCCCTTCTCTTGCCCATCTGAACATTAACCCCTTCATCTCCACCCTGCCACAGAATGTGGCATTATTCCCTTTATGTCCTCCTTTCCCTGTGTATGATCTGTATACTAGTTCATCTAGTGCACCAGTTCCTTGTTAAACCCCCTCAGGACCACCATTTATCCTTTATTTCCAAAAAATTGTGGCACAAAATGAGCTCACCTTGGGGATTCTGCTTTCCAAAAAAAGGTTTATTTCAGTGGTTTCCATATCATTCTAGCATTTTTATTTTAAAACAAAGTATTGGAAACTGTTTTATTTTTCAAAATGTTTGGCCATCTTTTAAAGTAAAAACTAAAAAAACACTGCCAACCAAAGAAATCTGTCTCAAAAAATTATTATACATTTATTTGGGTGCAGTGTTGCATAACAGAATAATTGTCGGTCAAACTGTCACAGCGTTGAAAACAGAAAAATTGCCTTGTAATGAAGAGTATTAGAGGCTGGTATTCAAGTGGTTAAGGGTATAAATTCCAAGTTTACTGGCAGTTTTAAGTAACGGCATGGAACAAAGGACAGGGGTGCAGTTAAAAGGATATTAGGTTTACAAAGTTTACTAAATTGTGTAGGCTACCAATTGGTTACTTACCTCTAATTTTTCTGGCCTGGTCTCTTCGATGACAATAGATGTTGTTGGCCAAGCTAGCACTCCTGGAACCATCTTGTGCATCAGCATGGTCTTAGACCTCACATATTGAGACAAAGCATCAGAAAACCTAGCAGAAACAAAGCATTCAATAAGAAAATGGAAACATTAGCAGTTCATCAATAAATGTTCTCTCAGTCTGAATAACACATAGTTAAATGTAAATGCACTGCTGGTGACTAGCAAATGTAATAAAGAACAGCACAACCGGAACTATCAACACTGCCAAGAGCTAGACCAGGGATAGGCAACTCTAGCATTATAGCGGTTGTAGAACTAAAAGTCCCAAAAGGCATTGCAAGACTGAACGCCACATGCATGACCACCAGGAGGAGAAGAGGGATGATTGGATTTGTAGTTTCAGCACAGCTCAAGTGCTGAGGTTGCCTACCCCTGAGCTAGACAATTCATTAAAAAAAAAAACATTTTTTAGGCGTCCACTTTGGGAAACAGGAAGCCTTAAAGCTTCAGGTTGCCAAAGGCCAAACAGCTGCAGGGAGTATTCTGTGGCATAATCGTAAATTACCCTCAACTGTTTAAATGTCAATATGCTGCCAAGGTGCAGGCCTATGGCAATACTCACGTCAGACATGTTTTGATGGGGGTTAACTCTTGCCATTTCCTAACTTGCAAGCTAAATATGGTCTTCCCCAACAGATGTACTTTTATTACTTGCAATTACAGCATGCTGTGTGGAGGCCTAACACTTTACGGATGATTTTAGTTTTTTCCCCACTTCAGCCCCGGAAGGATTTACCCCCTTCCTGACCAAGCCATTTTTTGCGATACGGCACTGCGTCACTTTATCTGACAATTGTGCAGTTGTGCGACGTTGTACCTAAACAAAATTGTCCTTTTTTTCCCACGAATAGAGCTTTCTGTTGGTGGTATTTGATCGCTTCTGTGATTTTTATTTTTTGCGCAATAAACAAAAGAGCGACAATTTTGAAAAAAATATATATTTTTTTGCTATAATAAATATCCCAAATTTAAAAAATAAAAATAAAAAATGTATTCATCAGTTTAGGCCAATATACCGATATATATTCTTCTACATATTTTTGGTAAAAAAAAAAAAAAAAAATGGCAATAAGTGTATATTGATTGGTTTGTGCAAAAATTATTGCGTCTACAAAATAGGGGATAGATTTATGGCATTTTTATTATTTATTTTTTTACTAGCAATGGCGGCAATCTGCGATTTTTAATGACTGCGACATTGTGGCGGACAGATGGGACACTTTTGACACATTTTTGGGACCAGTGACATTTATACAGCGATCAGTGCTATAAAAATGCACGGATTACTGTAAAAAAGTCACTGGCAGGGAAGGTGTTAAATGTGTTCCCTCACTGTGTGTTCTAACTGTGGGGGGATGGGACTGACATGGGGAGGAGACCGATCGTTGTTCCTATATACTAGGAACACACGATCTGCCTCCTCTCCCCTGACAGGATGGGGATTTGTGTGCTTACACACAAATCCCCGTCCTCGCTCTGTCAGAAGCAATTGCGGCCGCCGGGCCGATCATCGGCTCCTTAGGGACACAGCGGGCACGCACTCCTTAAAGGGCCTGCCATACAGCTACGCCAATTTGTGCAGGAGTGCCATTCTGCCGCCGTCAATCGACAGCAGGCAGTCGGCAAGTGGTTAACATGATGCAACAGCCTACTGCCTTAAAGGACTTTTTTTCTAGCTGCTACTCACAACTCTTCATAACGTACTTGGAGGAGTACCCTTGTAGGGCACGAGTTCAGTGGGTGCCAGATGCAGTGGAGTTACTGAGTGACCAGTGGGAGATGGCTCTTGAAGTGATTTGCTTCAGTTCTTTAAACATAGCTCAGCGACTTTCTCTGCTATACATACTGCTCAGGGTTTAATACACACCTCTTAAATTGCATAAAATAGGCTTGTTGGTGGACCCGATATGTATTAAATGTAGTGGGGATCACGGTGATTTGATCCACATGTTGTGGAGATGTCCCAAGTTACATATATTGGAACATGTTTGTACAAACTCTTAATCAGCCATTTCAGACAGCTCTTGCTTCAGACCCATTCTAATGGGTGCTTGGCATTTTGGATGATCTAATACCGGACGCCTTCGTTAAAGAGGCGGTCTCTAGAGCCATGTTTTAGGTACGAAAAAAGCTTTTACTACACTAGAAAAGCTCTTCCTCTCTGTCTCCATAGGAGTGGATTACCCACATGGGGGTACCACTCTTTGGTATGAAAAGATTATCAACATAGGGGTTGTCCGACCAAGTTTAGGATGTATGGTTGGCGATGCCTGGCATGGTACAGGTAGATTTGGTAATAAACAGGTTGCTGGGGTAATGGATGTTAGTGATATGTCTGCTTTACTTTGGGTCTTATAAACCCGGTGTATTATGGTACTCATCATTTTCTGTTGTATTGCATGGATTTTTAATGATGGGACCATGTATTGCTAGGCATGTCTCAGTTGGGATGTGCATGTACCCATAGCTCCCAACTGTCCCTGATTTCGAGGGACTGTCCCCGATTTGGAAAAATGTCCCTTTGTCCCTCATTTTGGTCTGATCTGTATAGTTGTATATAGAATGCACTTTTAATCTTTCAAAAAGTGTTTCTCAGTGCTAAACCTTTCCTCCAATTTCTAAATTGCTGCATTTGTAAACTTTAAAAGCCAATATAAAGGAATAGTAGTGGTAAAAAAAAAAAGCCCTTGTGGATGTAATTAAACTTTTTTTGGTTAATTCTCCTTTAAAGAAGTGTGACAGGGTGCGTGTCCTCTGCCTACATACGTTTGCTAGTAGGTGTCTCTCATTCCCATCTCAGAATGTTGGGAGGTATGATGTACCTAATGATTGTATCTGTTGACGCAATGAATGTCTCTCCTGGGGCACTTTTTATGTATATTTTCATTGTGACACAAATGTTTTGGGAATTTGTTAAAGTTTGTTCAATAAACTTTATCCCCTGAATAAAAAGAAAACCCTTCGGGTTTTACTGCCACCTACAGGTTGACTGGACTCTAACATACAAAAACTGTAGTCCAAGACAATGTATTGAGAAAACCGTGTACCCTTTCAGGGTCTATCAAGGATGGCAAAAAGGGAATCTGTATTTCTGGAAAAAAAAAAGCAGTGGCTGAGAGGTAGTCTTGCACCGCCATAACCACATCCAAACAATGGAGGGCAATTTCAAAAAGTGAATCCTTAAGTGCAGATAAAATCAGATTTAGAGCCCATGGAATCATAGGGAAATGGACAGTGAAAGCTACAGGGGAGACCTCTTGTATAAAGGTCCTCATCAAAGAGGCCAACAGTTTCTGAAACAGAAGAGAACGCAGAAACCTGATCCTTAAAGTGGAAGTCCACCCCAACACTTAGATTCTCTCCTGCAATCATTAATGTGAGCCAAGTTCGCCTTATGATTCAAAATGAAAAAAATCTCAGTTTTTCTACCTTTTATTTTGCAGTATCTAGTGTCGTCACATGACTTCAATTCTACTTCCTTTTGAGTCTAAAAGCAGCCAGTGGGTGTGGTTACTGAAAGCTAGTGAAATCACTTCCTGGGAGGGACCCTGTTCCTGTGTAACCAGTGGGCATATACAGGATGGGAGGAGCTGATCATAGGTTTACGCCCAGTGTTCTCTCATTGTACATCCTAAATCATGAGAAAATGAATAAAAAGCCCCTTCCACACAGGGGGGATGGGAGATGCAGTGCACATACAGTATAGCTGTGTACAGGAGAAGGGAGCTGGACATAGGGGGGGGCACCCGTTCCCATCTATGAGACTTTAAAAATCAGCAACTTTGAAAAGGTACCTGCAATGCTTTGATGCAACTTTGATCCAGAGAGTGTAAAGTGGTATTCAAAGTTGCACCCAGTCGCATCAAAGTCACACTCTAAATCATGAAACTTTGTGGTCGCAATAGTGGTAACGTGACTTGTCATGCAACTATGTGTCCAAAGTCGCATGACAAGTCACAGCTCATTGATTTTAAATGGTACCCATTCCCATTTATGTGACTTTGAAAATCAGCAACTTTGAAAAGGTACCTGCAAAGCTTTGATGCAACTCTGATCCAGAGAGTGTAAAGTTGCATCAAAGTCACGCTCCAAAGCTGTGCGATTTAAAAGAGACTTTGTGCAGCTTTGATCCAACTTTACACTCTGGATCAAAGTCGCATCAAAGTAGTGCAGGCACCTTTTCAAAGTCACATAGATGGGAACGTTTGTCATTGAAATCAATGGGCTGTGACTTGTCATGCCACTTTGTGTTCAAAGTGGCATGACAAGTCGCACTAGTGGAAACGGAGCCTTAAACTCATTTGTAGCTAACTTACTCACATGTAGCGCCCTCAGCTGGGCGTGTGCCACACCATGCTATCACAGTGCCATGCAGAAACTACCACGTGGTTGTACCCTGTATAAAATCTGCAGCATGTTGCATTGTAATCTTACAGTTTCTAACAAACAGAACATACTTTCAAAGCCTGCCTTCCCACTCTCTCTCAGGAGAAACTGCTGGCCAAAACAAGGCTATGAAGACAGGAGGAGATCTGTGGAGAAGAGGAGGGATGGGGGTGGGGCTGGGCAGGTCTAGGCATGTCTGTCTAAAAAGGAGAGGAGGGGTGGGGGCGGGGCGTGTACCAGAGAAGGACAACGTTTTCAGGAAGTGAGAGGCCCCCATGCAGAAATCAGAAATAAGTAAGGTTGTCCCTGAAGAACAGGAAGAAGCTGATTGTGTCTCTTAGAAAGTCTAATCAAAACTAGACAATCAGCTATACAGAAAATGAATAATGTCAAAAATAAAGATACTTTACATATAATTAATAGAAAAATTTTAATTTTTGACTGAACTTCCACTTTAATAGTGCTGAGAGCCAGACGGTGGTCCAAACCCAGCTGCATAGATTCTTCATGCAGCTGGGTCTGGACCAGCGTCTGGCTCCCAGCACTATCAAGGGTCAGGTTTCTCTGTTTAAGTCTAGACTCTAGAAACTTCATGACGATAAGTAGGTTCAAAAAATGATTGCTGAAGGTTCCAAAATTATCCAAATTGCCTTATCGTCTAGACCAGGGATATACAATTAGCGGACCTCCAGCTGCTGCAAAACTACAAGTCCCATCATGCTCTGCCTCTGGGTGTCATGCTTGTGGCTGTCAGAGTCTTGCTATGCCTAATGGGACTTGTAGTTCTGAAACAGCTTGAGGTCCGCTAATTGCATATCACTGGTCTAGACAGTCAGCGTCACATTGTCTGAAAAAGCCTGCACCAACTGCTCCCTCAATAGGTGGACATTTAAGTATGCCTACCCAATGACAGACCTTGCGAACAGTAGACCCTTCTAACCTATCATAGAAATCACTGATTCAGAGATGTACTTCAGAACCTATGCTTCAATCAGACCATTAAAAACCAGCAACTCTGAAGCAGGATGGTAATTCTTGGGACTACGATTTTGACGGTCTAGTAGAGTCCATGGAACATCTGCTAGGAGCCTTATCAGGCTAATGTACCATCTAGTAAGGCTCCTGGAACAATGAGAGTCACTGGAATACTCTCTAGTTTAATCCTGGAAGAGGTTTCTGGGGGGGGGGAAAGGCATAGGTCAGGGTGTACCAACTGCACAGGTAATTTTTGGGACTATGATTTTGACGATCTAGTAGAGTCCATGGAACATCTGCTAGGACCCTTATCAGGCTAATGTACCATCTAGTAAGGCTCCTGGAACAATGAGAGTCACCGGAATACTCTCTAGTTTAATCCTGGAAGAGGTTTCTGGGGGGGAAAGGCGTAGGTCAGGGTGTACCAACTTCACAGAGCCAACAGAGCATCCAATAGTTCCTCTGTAGGATTCCTGTACCTGGAGACAAACCTGTCCAGTTTGTTGTTGAACTAGCATACCCTCAACTGTGTCAGGACCTGGAACCCCTTTGGGTGTAAGAATGACTTCCCTGGGTCAATGCACTGCTAGATCTATATGTGCACTACTGACGAGGCTAGACTGTGACATTTTGCCAAGGACATGATCTGTTCCATCTCTATTGCTTGGGAGTAGTGAACAGGTTGACATAAAATGCCTGGAACTGTGCACCTCAGAAACTAGGGCAGTGACATCTTGATTTAAAAGAGACAAACAAGAGGGCTCAATTGAGATCTGCTAACCTGTACACTAACCTAAAAATCTTGGAGGTGAGAAACCAGCAGGAGGAAGAAAACAAATCTCCAGTTTGTAGTCCTGGGATTACACCACCCTGAGATGCAAGCTGTCCAAAAATTCACATAGATTAACTAACATCTGCCTAACTTTGGAAAGTTAGATGCAGAGGAGAGCTTGTCAAAGGATCTGGCAGACTGAGTGCATCCTGTGTGAGGTGGAGGCAATATAAAAATGAAAGAGACTTTCTAAACAGATAAGGAGGGAAAATACTTTGAAGTATGTTACTTATGCTTCTTCCACTGAGGAACCTCAGATGAGAGAGGAAAGGGCTCAGCCACACTGGATGGAGCCAAGGAGGACTCAGAGTATGGAAGAGACTAAAATCAGAGGGTAACAATTTCAGGCTTCAGATGTGAGCAGCATCAAAAAGTCTACTGCAAAAAGCCTCAGAACCCTTAGCAGAATGTGACCTGGGGGCACCTGATAAACTCTACCCTATTCCAGGTCTTGAATCAGATATGTTGCAACTGCATGGCAGTAAGGTAATGTATAGCCTCAGAGTAAGAGCACACATTTAAAACATCAGCAGCTTGAATAGTGGTAGAGCTGAATATGAATGTTAAATTTTAATGATTATTTGATCCTTCTAAATACTGGTTTTTAGTTGCTAAGGGAGCCCCATGCCATGATCACTTTTTTTTTTTGTTCAGACAGTGAAAAAAAAAAAAAAAAGAACACATGGATGTGCTATTGTATTATGCTGCCATTGACTGAAACACCTGACTGTAATTTTCACAGGTTCACAGATATGTAACACATTGGATCATTATCAATATGTAAATGAACAAATAAAAAGTTCTTGACTCTTTGAACTGAGTTCATATTATTTAGTTTTAGGACTAAACCAGAACACATTTTAGGTGACATTTAGCCCAGGTTCACATTGACAGCGGGAATGAAATTGTGCGAGTCCAGGTGAACTTGCGCGATTTCATTCCTGCACGTTAGTCCCGACTTTGAGGGCGATTTCAGAGACCTCTGTGCAGGTTGCTGCACAGATGTCTATAGAAATCGCCTCCCGAAACTACTTTTGGGAATCGGTGCGGCGCCGCAAATGCAGCGTTGCACTGATTCGGACTATGCTATTGCCGTGCGATTGTCAAATCGCATGCCAAATTGCTCCAATGTGAGCCTAGGCTTATTGATATTCATGCAGAAAGAACCATTGTAGTAGCTTTTCCATTATTTTGTATCATTCTTTAGGTGACCACCAGATGGAAAAATGTTTTTTTGCTACATTCAGAAAGAGAACTCTAGAGGAAAAGGCACCTGCAGGTGATGATGAGGAGTTAGAAGACTCTTTACAGTTTAGGAAAAAATAAGTTTTATATAATTTTTTTAAGTTTAGCTGTTTATACAGTTCAAAAGTAGTTCTGCCTATAATGAAGAGTGCATGGGGCCTCCAATACACACACAGTGTGGAACATTAAATTAAATCATTCAAGGGTTTTTAGGACATCACAATGCCTAAACACGCTGCTGGCTGCAACAATATCTGCTAACGGTTTAAAAATGCTATCCTGAGCTTCAAAAAAAAAAAAAAACTAATCATTGTTTTCTTACCGATTTTGCTTGAGATAAACATTGCCGATGCCATAGAAAGCCAAACAATTAAACCTTTCTTTAGAGTGATGTTGGATAATTTCCTTGAAACGTTTTTCAGCCCTTGCCAATTCCTAAAGAAAACAAATAAGCCAAAATCAGGAAATGGAAAATTGCATATTTTTGTCTTTTTTAATAGAATGGAAAGAGGTTTAAGACCGTGTTGACAGATTTAAGTAGTGCTTCCACTGGAGAGATTTACCACTTTATTAGGCCTCATGCACACTGGACGTTTTTATAGCAGCTGTTTTTGGCTTCAGACGTTTTTTTTCTACAGTCAATAAACTCCCCATCATGTTATCCTATGTGTTCATGGACACATAGGCTGGTGTCTGCAGTTTATGGCTGTTTTTCAGCTGTAAAAACACTCTAACGTCAAAAAACGCTGATAAACACCAACAAATGCTCCAAAACGCGGCTCACCAGCGTTTGACGTTTGTGATCCATAAAAAGTAAAACTACTAAAAAACGCCAATGAAGAAAAGCGCTAAAAATTGCTAATAAATGTTAAACGCTATTGCAAAAACCTTGAAAAACTCACTGCAAAGCTACTGGCGTTTTTATAACGTTATTTTAACGTCCCGTGTGTATGAGGACTTATGGTGACCATTATCGCCAGGACCAAAAAGTAATGAAAAACACAAAATCCCAAGCTGTCGCTGGAAGAGGAAATCCTCCAATAGGAACACCTATCTCAGTGACAACTGTATAAGATATCGCAACCCCCACTTTGCAGAGAAGTTGTGTCTATTTGGCAAGTAAAAAGAAATCTCACAAATAGAACACAAATGGTGAAAAAAAAAAAAAATCTGATCAGGGCTTTAACCCTTCCTAAAAAAGTTTTGACTCTAAATATGCTTTAAGAGCCAGCATTTCCTCATACTTGTTAGCTGACTAGAAAACCATCCATTATGCCCTCTATCAGCAGCTAAAAATGGGTTGGAAGCTTGAGATAATATGTGATAATATTTTTATAGGGAAAAAAAAAGGAGAAGGAGGGCTTTTGTCCCCACTTCTCCTATGGATCACATGAGTGCAGTTCGTTCTGCACTACTGTGACCCCGTTTTTAGCCAACAGCAGGCTAAAGGCCACCATCAGCTTATGTCACTCAGCCAGTCCAGACTGGGGAAAGACCCTGACTTCATAAGTCGGGGTCCACCCAGATGCCTTAATCAGCAGATGGCTCAGCTTCTCAGCTGTGCCACTGAGAGACTGAGCCGGCCACTCCCTAACCTCCCTAGCCTAGCACTCCAGTGAGCACTGGAGGGGAGGAGCAGAGCAGAAAGCCAGTGATCGACAGTCAACCCCTCTGCTCAGAGCAGAGGGGAGAACTGAGCAATCAGCTATGTTTCATTGCTCTGTTCTCAGTGCAGATGGAGTGGGGGACAGATTCAGCATCTAATCGATGCAGCATCCGCCTAGACGAGTATAAGGGTTTTTTGTTTTTTTTTGTAAACCCATACTTTAAGAACATACTTTGAAGAACAGATGTGATATTTCAATAAAACTAGATATACACATAAGGAGGGCAAAAGTATCCAGATTTAAAATTAAATCAATGGAAACACATGATGGTTTTTACAGCCTGTAGGAAGCACTAACCAAATCGATTACCATATGGTAACCACAGTGACAGGGCACTTAAAGAGACATCTTCACCTTGCTATGACCCCCCTTTACTTTCCTTACTTGCACTTCCTCACAGCCAGCAAGAATTCCCAGCCATTCCAGGTATGGAGGAGCAAGTGACCTGGTCCTGATGAGAATGCCTAGGCCCAGCAGCAAATCGCTGGCTCCAAGCATAATCCCAGGTGAGTAAAGCCATTTCTCCCCACAGGTGGCCAACACAGCTCATTTTGATGCCGTATATAGGGGAACAAGAAGTTGTAAAGAAGAGCAGTTAAGGTGAACATAAAAATGTCAGAGATACCCTTTGTCAAAACAATGTCACTTTGCCATGCATGGGCAAGGTACCCGTGTCTATTGAAGGCAGTGGTTCTCAACTCTTCTCCTCAGGACCCACCAACTGGCCAGGTTTGCAAGATAACTGAAATACAATCACAGGTGATATCATTTGCTGCTCAGTGATTGCAGTATTCTAGTCTGCATCTCCCCAAGATAATACCTAAAATCTGGCCTGTTGTTGGGTCCTGAGGACAGGAGTTGAGAACCAGTGACTTAAGGGGTCAATGCGGTAACGAGGGGTCTGCATTTATGTTGCCACTGATTTGCTGAAGTTATCTACGTATCAGCTAATCCTGTAGTGGTCATATCGTCCATCTCTGTGGTTGCAGACTGCTTTCTGAAAAGTAGAAATATTAGGCCTCATTCACAATTCAACTCAACTCCTGCCTTTAGCTTTTCTAAACAAAGCAGAAGTTATCTGGGAGGAATAAACATTTATATTGATCACGGTTTCCTGCATTTAGATATTCCGGTTTCAAAGCAGCTTTAGCTGTGTTTACAATGAATTAGGCTGCGTTCAAACTTGAGAGTGTATATTTGGATCCCAGACTAACAGAATTCCTATTTCTCTAAAATGCAGTGTGAATGACAATTAAAAAAAGCTGAGTTAGACTTACCGGTAACTCCATTTCTGAGAGTCTTCCAGGACAGCCCATGAGACCTTGGGCTCCTCCTACCAGGACAGGAAACACGTCACCCCCACCAGATAAAAGGGCGGTCCTCTAGGCCCATGTCAGTATTCTCAAGAACCGTAGGACCCTGCAAAACATATGCATAATACACATAACTTCAGACAATACAGGGTGGGAATCCGGCTGTCCTGGAAGACTCTCAGAAAAGGAGTTACCGGTAAGTCTAACTCAGCTTTTCTCCAAGCGTCTTCCAGGACAGCCCATGAGACGATGAGCCAGAACTTACCAGTCAGTCTAGGGAGGGACAACTGCCTAAAGGACCTTACGACCAAACGCCTGCTCCTGAGCTGATAGGAGATCCAGGCGATAATGTTTAATGAAGGTCGAGTAACTGGACCAAGTGGCAGCCCTGCAAATTTGTTCCGGTGAGGCACCAGCCCTCTCAGCCCAAGACGTAGACAAGGCTCTAGTTGAGTGCGCAGTAACAAAAGGTGTAGGGACCTCCCTAATTTTGTAAGCTTCCAAGATGGCTTGCTTTATCCATCTAGCCAATGTGGCTTTAGATGCACTATTCCCCTTGTGAACTCCAGAAAAGAGGACAAACAAGGCATCAGTTTTCCTAAAGGTCTTCGTGACCTCAAGATAGACCAAGAGAATCCTTCTTACATCTAGGAAACTAAATTTTCTTTCTAAGTCGCCCTGTGGCGAACTACAAAAGGTTGGCAATACAATGTTCTGAGATCGGTGGAATGTACTTGCCACCTTGGGCAAAAAACCTGGATCGGTTCGTAACACAACTCGATCCTCAAAAATCGTGAGGAAGGGCTCCCTAACTGATAGGGCCTGCAACTCACTTACCCTACGAGCTGAGGTAACAGCTATAAGGAACACAGTTTTTAATGTAAGTAACTTAACTGACATACTTTCCAGAGGTTCAAACGGAAATTCTACCAGAGTTTGAAGTACTAGGGACAGATCCCACGTTGGACAACTTCTCACCACTACTGGTCTGGCCCTAGAGATAGATTTGAAAAATCTGGCTATAGTGGGATTTTCCAGGAGAGAAAACTGGAGGAACACACTAATAGCTGCCGCCTGTACCTTTAAGGTACTAACAGAAAGACCTTTGTCGACACCCTCTTGGAAAAATTCCAAAATAGACGGAATATCATGAGCTAATCTATCATTTTCAGATAACCATGAGTTAAACCTTTTCCAAACTTTGGAATATATGGCTCTAGTAACTGGCTTCCTGCAATTCATGAGAGTCCTGACTACTTTGTCAGAGAACCCTTGGGCGCTCAGTATCTTTTCTTCAGATACCAGGCCGTTAAGTTTAAGGAAACCACCTGAGGGTGTGATACTGGACCCTGCAATAATAGGTCTTCCCTTTTCGGAAGACTCCACGGAGGCTCTGAAACCAGAGACTGTAGCAGGGAAAACCATGGCCTCTTGGGCCAAAACGGGGCAATTAGAATCAGATCTGTCTCTTCCAGCCGAAACTTCCGGAGGACTACTGGAATCAGCCTGATTGGCGGAAAGGCATAACATAGGCCTGGAGGCCACGGGTTTGCCAGAGCATCGATCCCCAAGGCTTGGTCTGCCGGGTTCATGGAAAAGAATATCTCCGTCTTGCGGTTGTTTCGGTTTGCGAACAAATCCGCTACCGGATAACCCCATCTCTTGGTGAGGTCTGCAAAGACTTTGGGATGAAGGGACCAGTTGTCTCGGTCTATCCTGTGACGGCTGAGATAATTTGCCAGGCAATTGTTTTTCCCCTTCAGGTGTACAGCAGAAATGGAGGCTAGATTCCCCTCTGCCCATGAAAGGATCTCCTGGGCAATGGACTGAAGCCTCCGGCTTCTCGTGCCTCCCTGCTTGTTGATATACGCGACTGTCGCTATATTGTCTGACAGGATTTGGAGGTTGTGACCCCTGACCTCCATCTGAAAAGACTGGAGGGCTCTCTGGACTGCAAGCAGCTCTCTTTGATTGGATGAGGCCCTTGCCTCCTCTGGGGACCACTCTCCTTGTGCTACTGCATTGCTGAGGTGGGCCCCCCATCCCCAGGAACTCGCATCCGTGGTAATCCTTTGGGAAATGGGAAAGGACCATGGGAGACCTCCTGCTAGGTGCTGCCCAGCTCTCCACCACCACAGGCTTCTTTTTATCCTGTTGGGAAGCCAGATCCTTGACTCCAGGGACCTTACGTCCCCGTCCCAGTTTCTTAAAAGAAACCTTTGTAACGGACGCTGACGGAGTCTCGCCCATGGTACTGCGGGAAAACATGAGGTCATAAGACCCACTGCCCTCGACACCTGTCTCAGAGAGACCGACTGGTTGGTCTGCAATGTTGACATAGTCTGGAACACTTTGGTAATCTTCTCCTGAGGAAGAAAAACTCTTTGGTTCACGGAGCAAAAATCGTAACCCAGATAAGTTACTTGCTGGGCCGGAATCAAGGACGATTTTTCTTTGTTTATTAGCCAGCCTAGGGACTGTAAGAAGTCCTGTACAGCCTGGAGATCTTCCAACAGCCTTTGGTATGATTTTGCCACTATCAGGAGGTCGTCTAAGTAAGGGATAACCGTTATTGCCTTTAATCTTAGAGGAGCCAGCGCTTCCCCCAACACCTTCGTAAAGATGCGTGGGGCTGAGGAAAGACCGAAGGGGAGGGCCTGAAATTGAAAATGTCGGGTCCCCATACCCGTCTTCACTGCCAATCTCAAAAACTTTTGGAAGGCTGGATGGATAGGGATGTGAAGATAAGCATCCCTTAAGTCCAACGTGGCCATAAAGCAGTTTGGGTATTGTCACGGAACGCCCCACACTCCGCTTGAGTGCTTCCGTCATATACCGCTTCCTAAGTTCTGGAACACGAGTCCAATGGATCTGGCTATAGGAACCCCAAGAACTAGACAACACCAGTCTTGGAGTACATCAGAACTACCTTTATTTTTAGATCTCACAGACCTTTATACAGCAGGGATGACTCAAAGCTAACCTAATTAACATGACCTAATTTACTACAAAATGTACCCAGACCAGATGACAGTCTTGTGGGCACCGAGCTTCACACATTAATACAATTAACAATACAAACAACAATCTCCCCCCTCCTCAGCCTAGACCATTCGTCTATTAGCCAGGGCTGGTGGCTAATGTGATCAGCTCTCTCAATTAACATAAACACATGTTGATAACACCAGCATCTCCTCACAGGATGTGTCCCAGCAGAATGAATCAGTCTTATCAGCAGGGGGCTGCTGGAGGAATCCCCCCTCCCTCTTCAGGGACACAAATATACAGTAAGGAGTCCCCATACAATATATACATGACTGAGTCCGATTAATACAGTTCAGACTGGATTTCTCATTCACCTCAAATGCTAGGGCCCATAATCGGTGGGCAACAGGCTTGCACACAGTCCTCTCCAACAGCCTCCGCTCTGGCCATGCCCGTGACAGGTATAGTAGGTTTTTGATTGTAAAAACCGTCTCCATACGGAAATGCTTGTATCTGATGGACTTGTTTAAGGTCCGGAGATTCAGGATAAGTCGAAACTTTCCTGCCGGCTTTCTGACCACAAATACATGGGAATAGAATCCCTTGCCCCGCTCCGATCGAGGAACAGGAATCAGGACTTTTTGATCTAATAAGTCTCCGATCTGGAGACCCAGAGCCCTCGCTTTCTCCCGATCTTATGGAGGAAATGTGACCAACAAACGTTCTGGTGGTTGGTGAACAAACTCCAGCCTGTACCCGTTGGTCACTAGGTCCAGGACGAAGGGGCTCAGAGTGACTGCTGCCCACTGTGGGATGAAGGCCCTCAATCTCCCTCCCACCGGGGAACACAAGTCACTGCGGCTTGGCGGGCTGTTGAGGAGGGTTAAATAGCACTCCCCCTTTGCCTCTGCCTTTGTGCCCAGTCCAATGCTTTTTCGGCCTGCTGTCCTTTTCTCTAGGACTCTGTTGCCTGTTTTGGCCACGAAAAAATTTTCTGGCTGTCTGAACTCTCTTTCTCTCTGGAAATGCCTTTTTCTTATCAGCCATGCGTTCCAGTGCCTCCTGTAGACCTGGGCCAAATAAATGATCGCCAGTTAAAGGAAGGCCACAAAGGCGCAACTTGGAGGCCGAGTCCCCTGACCAGGTCTTAAGCCAAAGGCTTCTCCTGGCCGAGTTCACTAGAGCCGAAGTCCTGGCTGACATTCTTACCGACGGAAGAATCTGCCAAAAAACCCCCTGCCTGAAATAGGAGAGGAAAAGACTTTAAAATGTGCTCTCTGGAGGTACCTGCTGACAGATGTGACTGAATCTGAGTCAACCAAACCTCCAGATTTCTGGCCACACAAGTGGAAGCCAAAGCTGGTTTCAGGTTTCCAACTGCTGAGTCCCAGGCTCTGTGGAGAAGGATATCCCCCCTCTTGTCCATCGGATCCTTAAGCGTACCCATATCATCAAACGCCAGGTCCGAGTTTTTTGAAACTTTTGAAAGAGGTGCGTCTAACTTGGGATTCTTATTCCATGGCTGCGCAGTGTCCTCATCAAAAGGAAACCTCCTTTTTAGGTTACTAGAGAAGAATGGTTTTCTCTCAGGATTATCCCATTCCAGTTTAGTATCAACCAAAGAACTATGAACTGGAAACACTCTTGATTTTCTCTTATGTAATCCCTTATACATAAGATCATGTTTGGATAACTGAACCTCTTCCTCTTTTAATTCAAGGGTAGTATAGATAGCCTTTAATAAGTCATCTACATCCTCAACAGATAACTTAAATCTTGAGCCTCGAGTGGATTCTCTATCTCTGGGCTCTGTATCTGACCCTGATTCTTCCAGAGAAGAACGGGTAGATCTGACCTCAGTCTCAGAGTCTTCACTCTCTGCCTGCTGCGGAGTGCTTACTGACGCCTTCAGTGAAGACGGACTCTCTGCTGGAGTCTGGAGCTTGTCAATAAGCGTTCTAAAGGAACTGAAGGTGGACGCAAGCTCATCCCTAACAGAAGTAAGCATCTTCTGGCACGAGGCAACCGGGTCATCCTTTACTAGGCCTTCTATACAGGTGCGACAAACTGCTTTGCTCCATGAGGAGCTCAATTTGTTTGCGCAAACCGCACATTTCCTTTTAAGTGGCTGCGCTTGGGCCTTGTCCTGAGTCTTGGTCTGCAAGACAAAATAAATGACCCACAATGTAATTAAAGCCACACAATCACTCCGTAACACCACGTGCAGGAGGGAGGAAATGTGTCCCCTTACACCCACTACTACAGAGGGGGGAGGGGAAGGGAACACTCACAGGGATAGTAAGGTGGTGACAGAACACCCCAGGCTTACCTGTGAGGTGCTGGTGTTGGGAACTACATCCGCTGCCTGTGCAGGTACTGCAGGAGGATCCATTCTGCCCCTCTTGGTCATCCACAGCCTGGCTGCTTAACACCAAGAAACACCAGCAACCAGCGTTCTCTGTTCGCGCCGTTTATGAAGACTGGAACCTCGTCTCCGGCGCCCGATGATGATGTCATATGCCCCGGAAGTAACCCTCTCCAGGCACTTCCTGTGGGCCAGCTTGGAGCGCAATAGCTCCGCCCCCTCGAACGCTGCGGCTTCCTCCATTCCTTGCTCAGATCAGCCAGGCTGTCAGCAGGGAAGGACAACCAAAGCTCAGCTGAGCTAGAGAGCAATGCACTGCGCTAGGGGCACGACCTCACCCCGGTCCTGGCCCTCTCCAGGCACTGAGGACAGAGAACAGCAACACAGCCAACCTCCCCAGCGGTGTGCTGCTTCTGGCAGAGGAAGAGGTAAGTGATATGCCCCAGAAAAAAGCCATACAAAGCCCCTGCTTATAAGGCCTATGGGAGCAGGTTCCATGAACATGTTACCCCCCGTCCGGAGGAAACACAAATAACTGACATGGGCCTGGAGGACCGCCCTTTTATCTGGTGGGGGTGACGTGTTTCCTGTCCTGGTAGGAGGAGCCCAAGGTCTCATGGGCTGTCCTGGAAGACGCTTGGAGAAAAATTATTACATGTATTAATAGGCATTTAGAAATAACCTCAAAACACATAAAAACACAGGTTCGACAGGGCCATTGTGAAGGAGGCCTTAGTAAAGACTTGTTGCCGCAGAAATGTAATAAATTGGATCAGACTGGCTATGTCCAGTCATAACAACCACTCAATATATATTTCTAACATATGAGTATATGTATACCGTAATCTCTTTATCTCTGTAATATACACACCAGGTGGCAAAAAGTTTGCAAACACATGACCCTCATATCTATATGAGCTATTTGGCATCCTGTCCAAAACCAAGAAGTTGCCCACATTTTTACGGCTCTATCGGCCTCCACCCTTGGGAAGGTTGAGAGTCCGTTTGTGAGAATTTGGGCCTATTCAGCCAAAAGAACATTTGTGAGGTCAGGTACGGATGTTGGATGAGAAGATCTGGCTCGTAATCAGCATTTCAATTCATCCCAAAAGACGTTCAATAAAAAGGTTGAGGTCAGGGCTCTGTGCAGGCCTTTTTCGAGTTTCTCCACACCAAAATGGAGCTGGCTTTGCACACAGTCATGCTAGAACAGAAAAAGGGCCTTTCCCCATTTTTTTTACCACTAGGCTGGAAGCACAGTTTTCTAAAACGTCTTTGTACATTGAAGCATTAACAGCGCCATTTGCTTGGCTATACTGTAGGTATGAGGATCGGGTGCCCACAGACTTTTGCCCAGGATGGACTGTTCTGTAATTTTCCATTACAGCCGCCTGACTTATTTACATCACTTACCACACACTTTCTAATGCCAAGTAGAGCATTTGCATGTCCATATATGAGAACAACATGATCTATCTTAGTAAGACGAAGGCTCTGGAAAATAAAATAGAAAATCTAAATATATATTATTCACATCATACCTTTGAATCGGACATAAACATAAAGAGCTTGGAAAAGCTACAAACAAATGTTTTTTAAATGTTTAACTAGACGATAAAAGTATTTGGTGTAAATAATGGCTGAAACATTGCATAGGATTACCAGTATTCTTGGTATATACAACGACAACTGCATATCGGATGTTAGCTTCACAAGGTGCGAGACTCTAGGGCAGCTGTGACTGTTTGTGTTTAGGCTTCATAGAAGGGATAAAAAAAAAAAAAAACACATTTCTTGATTTGTAGACACCATGAGAGAAGTAGGCATCTTTCAGTCTAACTGCAGCACAGATTGCTGTGCTTTGCATCAGACTTACAACAGTAAGGGAAAGATAAAACCAGGAAGGGTGCCTTATGCATGCAGTCTGAGGGAGCTTCAATACACAGCTGAAGTATACATTCATTACTGGGACAGGATTACCTGTGTGGCCCAGGCAACAGCATGTCTGATATGTTAAAGCCGAACTTCAGCTTAAAGTGATTGTAAAGGTTAAAATAAATAAATACATAAATATCATACTTGCCTCCACTATGCAGCTCGTTTTGCACAGAGTGGCCTCGAACCTGCTCTTCTGGGGTCCCCCAACGGCTCTTGCAGCTCCTCCCTACATCTGATAAGGCCCTCGGAGAAGCGCTTTCCCAAGGAGGTTACCTTGTGGGCGCGCTCCCGAGTCCAGCATTCGGCATCCATAGATGCCGAATGCAGGACTCAGCCCCAACCCCCGTCGCTCGTGTCATTGGATTTGATTGACAGCAGCAGGAGCCAATGGCTGAGCTGCTATCAATCTATCCAATCAAGACCCAAGAACCCCAGGCAGAGGGACAGCGCGATCCCGTGGGTCAAGTTCGAGGGTTCAGGTAAGTAAAACGGGGGGGGGGGGGGGGGGGGCTGGGGGCGGTCACTGCCAGGTGTTATTTCACCTTAATGCATAGGATGCATTAAGGTGAAAAAACAAGAAGGTTTACAACCCCTTTAAAGCCAGCCATATAGTGAAAAGTCTGGATGGCAGCACTCCCATAAAATCACCTTTATTGATCCATGATCGAAAAACAACAATCCATACAGCAATGGGGGTACAAATACAGCACATCTAATGCGTTTCATACCTTCCCTGGTGCTTAGTCAGAGCTCGCCATCACTTTAGCGACTTGGTAATCGTTAACCTCTTCCCTGCCAGTGTCATTTATACAGTGTCAGTGCAGAATACATTTTGGCTTAAATTGATGAAGAAATTTGTTTTACTATTTTTTATTGGATATGTTTTACAGCATAAAGTAAAAAATATAGTTCACGGGTCCCGCGGGCCCAGTCACACTGTATGCGGCGGGCACGCACGCCCGCTAGCCCTGCCAAATTATAGGGGACATACAGGTACGCCCATTTGCCCACCGCTGCCATTGTGCCAAAGTATATCGGCGTGCAGCGGTCGGCAAATGGTTAAAGGAGTTGTAAAGGCAGAAGGCTTTTATCTTAATGCATTCTATGCATTAAGATAAAAAAACTTTGTGTGTAGCAGCCTCTCCAGCCTAATACTTACCTGAGCCCCCCCTCTCTCCAGTGATGTCCACGAGTCCCTCGGCCGTCCGGGACTCTCCTCCTGATTGGCTGAGAGACGCCACTACCTCCCGCTGCTGTCAAAGTCAGTTAGACAATCAGGGGGGAGAGAGGTGGCGGGGCTAAAGAGCAGCTCCATGTTTGAATGGACACACGGAGCTGCAGCTCGGCTCGAGGTGCCCCATAGCAAGCGGTTTGCTGTGGGGGCACTCGACAGGAGGGAGGGGCCAGGAGCACAGAAGAGGGACCCAAGAAGAGGAGGATCTTGTTTGCTCTGTGTAAAACCATTTCACATAGGAGGTAGGTATAACAAGTTTGTTATTTTTATACAAAAAACAAAACAGAAACTTTATAATCACTTTAATAGTTCACAATTTAAGTATAAAAACACAGCCAACACATTTCTAGGGCCACAAACCCCCCCCCTTTTCCTTCATCAGGGCTACATAAAAAATTAAGTAAATAAAACTCTTGTCCATACATGAACAAGAGAGTACTTTATATACTTATATTTACATATGTACAGACATGCATTTTTTTTTCTGTTATTCATTTTGTTTATGTAGTCCTACTGAAGGGGGAGTGTTGTGGTCCCCCCCCAAAAAAAAAAAAACATTGGTTATTTTTTATGCTCAAACTGAGAATCGTTAGAATTCTTCTTGGACCCTTTTAAATGAAAATGATTGCCAAACCAAAAGGTGAAAAGGCGACTTGGTATTAGCCCCTTTTCATTTGCAACTTGCACAGTAGAATGCAGATGGGAGGGGGGGGGATTAATGCCGGGAGTGCTGCATGCAAATATGTAGATAAGAAGAAATTGCAGGCTGGGGGCAGAGAGGAGCTCAGGCTATATTGCATAATTGTAGTAGAAAAAAAAAAAAGACATCAGCACAGCTGTACTTTGTGTGAATCTCAGGACAGAAAAAAATAATTTGGCAGGTAAAACTGCAATACACATATATGTAACTTTAAGTGTTAGTTACTTTTTCAGAAAAAAAATAATGAAATTGCGAACACCGTACACCCTTCTCCACCCCCCACCCCCTTTTCCCCATAGTACTTCCCTACAAGGATGCGGAGCTGTCAGTGCCCATGGACCCGGACCAACGGTCTAAGGACTTGAAATCCACACTCTTCTCCCTTTTTGCTGTACAGCGCTTCCAGACTGAACAGAGCAATTCTGATTGGTCAGCACCTGCAAAGTGATTTACTCTGATCCATTCCACAAGCACAGCACAGAGAAGAGGGGGGAACAGTGGGGATTTCAAATCCCCAGATAGCTGAACCAGCTGCGTGGGGAAATGACAGTTCAGCATCCCCACAGGTATGTACAGCAGGGACTGGGGAACCAACACTTTAACTGTGGATTTAGATGTTTGAATGAAGTTTAGCTTTAAATTCATTCTCATGAGAAATTAATGAAGTATTCTTAGGGGAATGATGAAACATGAAATTGATGGCGTTTTACCTGGATATCGTACTGGCTCAATATTTCTAGCACTTGGGAGAGCATTCCCTCAGCACTGTGACATCGCAGGTCAGATAGAGCTTCTTGAGCATCGCGCACCAGAGACTTCACCATATCCATCACCAAGGTAAGATCCAACTAGAAAAATACCAGGAAAAGTATATAGTCAGTGCATAATTTTACAACCGTATGCTCCCTCATACTTTAAAAATGTTGAGGCCTTAAAAAATTTCAGACATGAATGTTACAGAATGAAGCCTCTTGCAGAAGAGAGCGGTCGCAGCGAAATAGAACACAGATGTCATCACGGCAATCATGCACACACTTTTGTTTTTATTACCATTTTTTATTAATGCAATAAATACCGAAGATAACATGGGAATAATATAAAGGAACAGTCACAAGCAGAGAAGCAGCTCTTAATATTATATAGTCTTGCTGCAGCCTTTCTGCAAAAAAATAGCCAAACAAGTGACTCACAGCAGACTTTAGCCAGTTTCTAACAAGCACATGCAGGAACTGCTGCAGTTTCTTATTAGAAAACCTAAAGTACCTTGATCAGGGACAGCTGGTCCACAAGGGACACAGGGGCCCCATCCCCCGCAGCCTGCACAAACATCAAAACAGTCTATTTCTAAATAACAAACAACATGACTAACACCCTTCAACATCTCAAAGTTAAAAAAAAAATGTTCATCATACCATCATTCATCCAAAAATCAATCGCTCCATGTGTGTGGCTGTGCACTGTGCAGGGCGCCAGACCAACAGGTCTCCACCAGTTCTGTCACCCCCTCACAAGTGACAAGAGCCCGAGGCCCCAATTGATCTGTTTCATGTTGTCCTCGGGGCGCAAAGCTTCCCGCGCTGGCCAATCGGGACAGGATGCCGAAGAGCCAGAACCCGGAAAAAAGACCAGGTCAACACAGAAGCCGTGGCGCCGGGCACCAGGGGAGCCTTGACCGCTGGAGGGCTCCATCCATAGGGTGTAGGGTGATTGCAGACCTGGAGGGGGTCGCCCCCCCAAAATCCTACATCACCAGTCACCACTAACTTCGATATAAATTATGTCAGAGAGAGTATATGTTAAATACAATTTACAAAAAATAAAGTGGGAACATGGCAGTCTCCATAGATTTAGAGGATTGGAGCAATCCATAACCAAATGTTTTCAGCACGGTCACCATGGAGGTGGCCTATAAGGTTCTCCTCCGCTGGTATTGGATCACAGCCCGCATAGCTCATTCAGACCTGTCGAATAGGGATAGATACTTCAGAGGCTGTGACTAACACAAAGACGAGATCCATGCCCCCATTTGGTGGGCTTCTGGTCCAGAGTCTACAGCCTCCTCAACACTTTTTCATGTACCCTTCCCCTTTAACAAGGACGGCCAGAATGGACTTCTCCACTGTCCTCTCGCAGACCTCTTCTCTTACCACCTCTTCATTGCTGCAAAGAGTGCCATTGCCAGGGCTTGGAGGAAGGCCTTTGGGTAGGTTTGCAGAGGTGAAGAGCATTCTGACTACCCTCATGCTTCATGAGAAAATGACCAGTATATTTCATGATTCTCACGCTAATTTCTTCAAAGTGTGGAACCCATGGTGGTCTTATGCTCTCCCCACTCAGATCCTGGGCAGCTTGGATATTCTGGAGCATTCACCATCTAACTTGCGGGTTCCATCCTCTCTTCCATCCTTCTTGTCTTGACCGTTTCCCGCCTTCTTCCCTTGCTTGGTTCTGCGCTTCTCTTCTTCCTTCCTCATTCTGTCTGTCTCCTCTTTTACCTCCCCCCCCTCCCGCACCAGTTACAGAGAGTACAGTACCAGTTAGAGAGTACAGCAATGACCAAGACTGCCCGGAAGACTGCCAACATCTAATGGCAGAGAAGTAGTGCTGTGGGTGACAGCTCCGGATTGAAGATAAGTATAGTAGAAAAGGCGGCTTTTTATTTTTGATCTTAAATCTGGCGTACCACTTTAACTAAAACAAACCAATTAACCAATGAACTGGCCTTTGGAACATTAGCACAATAACTCGTACAAATATGACAAACTACCTGTGTGTGGTAAGGAGATACAACCTTCTGGCCTTCCTTGGAGTCATTTTTTGTATTCACAGTACTGAAATAAATGCAAAGGGGAAAAAAAAATTGCTGTACAGCATGGAAAATAGTATAGTGCAGTCAGACACTTGGAATTATTTCACGCAATTATTTTGGTTATTAAAGTGGAGTTCCACCCACTTTTACAACTCTTCACCATCCCTCACTAAACTGTGCACTGTAAACGAATTGGATATTTTTTTATTTTTTTTCTCAGCACTTACTGTATATCAGCTGTATTCATTTTTCACTTCCTCCTCCCTGGCCGCGGCCCATCGCATCATTTCCTGTTTGCAATGCCTTCTGGGAAGGGGCGGCAACTGCCTCTGACACTGCTGTTGCTATGGAAACCTGACCTGAAACCTATTACACTGCTTGTGCTGCACTGAGCATGTGCGAGATCTGCAAGGATGAGATCCAGGAAGAAATACAGTCTGGCTTCAGATGCCCAGACTTAAGATGGCCACGGCCTGCTGTAAGTTTATAAAATAACAAACTACTGCTATAAACTAACAAAACAGACCTTAGTTTACAGACTAACTTTACTAGAATACATTAAGCCTGTGTATTATAGGGGTTTTTTTATTTAAAAAGGATAATTTCGGCCGGAACACCACTTTAAGGATTCTTAACAGCCTGACAGGAAAACGGAACACTTTCTTCAACATAGCTAAAGAAACACAAAGAGCCCAATTAGAAAAGCCACCAATATAACCTTTTAAAAAAACTGTAGGTTTACCTGAACTTTTAGTTAAATTTGGATCAAGTTGGTTCCAGCAAACTCTTTACTTCACTAAGGCTCCGTTCACACCAAGGCGTTTGCAATCGTGGGCAGAATTGTTGCAACTGCCTGCGATCCCAAAATGCTCTGCAAAACTGACAAATCATACAAAGTTTGTTCAGGTGCCATTCACTTTCAATGGCACCTAAACGCAGATGTGATTTTGCGGAGATAAATCATGGCACACCTCATGGCGTAAAGCTTGTCCCTTAAAAGAAGCTTCTGCTCCTTTTTGAGCGACAAGCATGACGCAATGCAGTTTGCCGTGATTGCAGTGCGATTTATCACTGCAGAATCGCACCCACGTTTAGTTCCCATTAAAAGTGAATGGCACCTGAACAATCGTGGTGTGATTTGGCAGTTTTGCATCAAGTTTTGGGATTGCGGGCAGAATCTTGGAAATTCTGCCCATGATCACAAATGCCTAGGTGTGAACAGTTACAGCAGTTGAGAGTGCTGTATACAATGTAAGCAGTATACAACGCTGTGTTCCAGTAGCAGTACAATACTTTCCAGTCTTACACCTGAAATAAAATAGAGTTGCGCTCAGTGCTGCTCGGCCATTCAGAGGAAGCTTTGTATTCTACGACTGAATACAAAGCTTTCTCTGATTGGCTAAGGTGGACTGATGACAACACAAACTCTACCTCAGCCAATCAGAAGACTTGTATTCAAAGAATACAAAGCTTCCTCTGAATGAATAAGCAGTGCCCAGCCTGATTCAATTTAATTCTTGGAGCGGGACAGGTGGTCTCAACCCACTGCTGGAACACAGAGGTGCAGAGAACACAGCGCTCCCAGCCGCTGCAACGGTTAGTGAAGTAAAATAGTTTGTCTGCATCAGCTTGGTCCAAACTAACTATTTAAAGTTAAATGAAACCCGGAAATCAGCTTTAATTTTACCGGATTTTAAAGCCAAATATTTTAACTCAATAGTAACCCACAGAACAAAGCTGTGACACTTAAATATTGTAAACAGAAATGTGGAGACCAGGTTTTTAAGTGTATAGATAAAATGCTTCCCATTTATTTTAACACCTGGAGTTATAAAAAAAAAAAACTAAAGCAACAACTTACTTTTCTGGGATGCTTCAGGGGTTGGGATATATGCAGATACTGTTACACCTTGCCCTGGGCAACATGACAGCGTCTTCTTAATGTAAACCTGAACTTTGTCAACCTGATTACAGCCTTTCTTTAAGCTGGAACTAAACCCATTGTCTAAAGCCTAGTAACACACGGGCCGAACGTCAGCAGGTTCAATAGAAACCAGCCGACATTCGGCCCATGTGCATGCCGGTCCGACTTCTGTCAAAGGCTCATGACTGAAAAATGTCTGCCAACCGGCTCCCCTATCAGCTCGCACAGCCAATGGCTGAGAGCGCTGACCAGAGTGTTCTGGCGATGGGGCCATCCCCCAGTCAAAACACAATATAACAGCAGGGGAGATCATTGAATTGTTAGTATAGCAGCTCCGACCAGAGCTGTCAGGTTTTTTTTTTTTTTTTTTTTTTTTTAGGTTGAACAGAAAAAAAAAAGGACTAGTGTGTACTAGGCTTAACAGTTTGTCAAAGTTACATTTAAGGCATGCCGTGAATGGTAACTGACACAGTTGCTTGGGCTCTCAGCCAAACATTCAAGCCATCAAATGGCTGTTGTCATAAATGATCGCATGTACAGCACCATGGCAACTGCAGGTAAGACAAAGATGGTAGCTTCCTTGGCTGTATAGAATAGGAGGGTTTAGTTCCACATAAATGCACAAAAAGTCTAAGTCTTTATTAGAAACAGATGCACAAAAATCACCAGCATTCCAAGACATTCTAATATAAAATGGCATATGTTCCAGAATTTTGGCATGGCTAAAAGCCAAGCAGCGCACGTAAGAACCTTTCAAAACAAATACTGTTTTGTTTCCAAGTAGATAAATTTAACTTGTAAATGTTTTTACGAACTGCTCAGGATAACCTTTTACACAAATTTCTACTCACTTTAATTTTTCACTTGATTCGCAGTTTTTTCCCTTGGATTTCCCTTTCTTTTGCTGCGGCACTGCAATGAAAGTCAAGGATACCATTAGCTGGCATTAGTGAAATGGAGATTCATTTCTATTTCATGGCTTAATGAGCTCAGCAAAACCTGAAAACACCCAGTAGATTGTTTAGGATTACCATACATTTACATAGCTTTCCTTTTTCCAGCCATGAAATCACACACCAGAATAATGGTGAAAGGAAGGGCACAGGCTACAGTAAAGCAGGCCATAGATTATGCAATTGTCCAGGAAAGAAAAATGCTTGATTCTCCATCAACACAGTTAGTGTTGATGGTGGAATTCCTCTAGTGAAGTGATTGTGTTCTCCTGGTGGCGGGGAGCCATCCATGCCAGGAGAACACAGTAGTTACTGCTAGAGGCTATAGTCGCTGGCAATAATCGCACGCTAAAAATCCCAAATGCTGGTTGTACCCAAGTCGATCGATGGATGTACAATCAGCCTGCACAGAGATGGACCGAATTTGGCTGGTCCCTGCTGAACCGGCCAAGATCCATCCATGGCCAACCTAAAGTGGTTCTAAAGGCAGAAGGTTTTTTACCTTAAAAGAGAAGTAAAGGTTTTTGGTTTTTTCCATAATCATACTTACCTAGGTGGATGCTGCATCTGTCCCCCGGCGCCTCTACACTGAGAACCAAGCAATCAAACATCGCCAATGGTTTGGTTTTCACAGCTCCCCCAAGCAGAGAGCTGCTGCTCTCCGATCTGCTCCCCCACTCTCACTGGAGCGCTGAGCTGGGGAGGAGCGGCCGTCTCAGGCTCTCAGTGGCTCGCTGAAGCTGAGACAGGTGTCAGTCAAGGCACCTGGCGGATCCAGACTTTGTCATGATGACGCGGTGCCCAGACTGATTCCTGTAACGTCAGCAGAGAGCAGACTTCAGTCCGCTCTCTGCTGAAAATGGGTCACAGGAGTGCAAAACGAATTGCACTCCTGTGATCCATGGGAGAAGCCCAGCCAAACGAGCTTTGGCTGTACTTCTCCTTTAATACATTCTATGCATTAGGTTAAAAAACCTTCTGAGTGCAGCAGCCCCCCATACTTACCGGAGCCTCCTTCGATTCAGCGATGTTGCACGAGAGACTCAGCCGGGGCAGACTCTCCATCCCGATTGGCTGAGGTAGCAGCAGGGCGCCATTGGCTCCCATTGCTGTCAAATCAAAGTCAGTGAGCCAATGAGGAGAGAGGGGGTGGGGCCGGGCCTCAGGTCTTTGTCTGAGTGGACACACAGCAGCGGCTCTGCTCGGGTGCCCCCATAGCAAGCTGCGTGCTGTGGGGGCACTTGGCAGGGGCCAGAAGCGCCAAAGAGGGGCCCGAGAAGAGGAGGATCTGGGTTGCTCTGTGCAAAACCATTACACAGAGCAGGTAAGTATAACCTGTTTATTTTTAAATGATAAAAAAAAAACAAAAAACTTTAGTATCACTTTAGGATACGCAGCCTATATGTAGAAATTAGGATCACCAGAGCTCACTCTGTAAAGGAGAGTGGAATACCCTATTGAGAAGCAGCAGAAAGAGTTAAGGAATTATTTCAGTTTGTTTCTTCAAGAGATCTTGACAGTAAAAAATTCTCCATCTACAATATACAAAAAAAAAAAAACAAAAGAAAAAGAAAATTCTAGGCACTTGAACTCCCTTATTCACTTCTGGCAACAAAACATTTGGTTGTCAGTCATAGTAATAGCAAACAGAGAATTCTGACTAACATCAAATAAATAGCTGGTAATAAAAATGCATTCTACTAACCAGAGGCAGTTTCCGAGCCATCTTCAGTCCCCACACTAGCATTGTTTGTCTCCTAAAAAAAAATAAAAAAAAAATAAAATATTTTTCTAATATACATTGCTTTTATTAGGAACACACAGTGCTGTTAAGGCATAACGTGAAAGCA
The DNA here is from genome assembly GCF_042186555.1 of Aquarana catesbeiana. Classification (NCBI taxonomy): domain Eukaryota; kingdom Metazoa; phylum Chordata; class Amphibia; order Anura; family Ranidae; genus Aquarana; species Aquarana catesbeiana. The sequence continues at coordinate 759,088,825 of NC_133325.1, read as the reverse complement.
TTATGTTATTTGCGTCCTTATAAAGATTTGAAATTCAGACATGCTTTGTATGTATGGCATTGCGGGGGAATAAGACACAAGTGAATATATTTACAATAATGTCTAAAAAGCTTTTTACAGGTTCAGAAGCAGCCTGCCCTCACCACATTTTCCTGGCATGGACGTCTCCATAGAATACATGGAGCATTCAATATTCAGTTCCAAGTGCACCGAGTTAAGCCGGCCGTAGACTGTTTGAATCTCAGCTGGTTCAGCAGGAACCGGCCAAGATTCAAACCATACATGGGCAGGCTGAATGTACCAAAGTTGATCGATCAACTTGGGTGCAACAAGCCTTCCAGATTTTACATGCGATTACCACTAGCGGCTGTTATAGCCAACCCCGTCGGGAGAACACAAAGGCTTGGCGGGAGGAAATCAAAAAGGAAAATTGTATAATGTAAGGCCAGCCCTGGCTGCATGCTTGTTGCTGGTCAGTGACTTGCAAGTAGCGAAGCCAATATAAGCATTAAAGTCCTAAAATTCATTGAAACAAATAGGCACAACTCCTAATTTAAAGTCACTCTTTCGCTAGAGTCAAAAGTTTAAAACGCATGCTGCCTGTAAGGAAAGAATACTTACCTGTCCTGTCAACCATCACCCACATGAAGAGCTACAACGGCTGAAGAATCTTCTGCATCTGACACTTGTTGAATGCCCGTTCCTCTGTTGTATGAGGAGGTTCGATCAGCTGCCCCCTAGGCCACAATACTGTCATATGGGCTTGGTGGATTGAACAGCAGGGAACCGGGCAGTTCAACACACCCAGAAGGGTCCGGTGTTGAAGATTCTTCAGACACTGAAGCTCTTTATGGCTACATTCTCACAGACGACTAGCGCTGGTGCAAACAGTGGCAGGAATCCACATTTTAAAGAGAAAGTAAAGCGCTGCCTTTTTTTTTTCTGACCTGCAAAGTAAAGGCATAATGTGCTAGTATTCATCTCATACCAGCACATTATGTGAAACTTATCTGCAAACAAAGCCATCCATCTTCGCAGTCTTCCTTCTGGGTCTGTGGACTCCGGCTGTGCAACTGGCTGGAGCCGCATGACTTCACTCCCGCGCGCGACTTCCGGTCACGGCACGGGTGGCCGTTCCTTCAGCACGCATGCACTGATGATGTCATTGGCTGCAAATACAGTAAATATCTCCTACTACAGTGCACGTTTAGGAGATATTTACAGTACCTATATGTAAGCCTTATTATACTCTTACCTAAAGCTACAAATTATCATTGAAAATTTACATCCACTTTAAAGACAAGTCAGCAGCAGCCATAGTAATACATGACCCTCTGCAGAGCCAGTGACTGCCTTCAATGATCACTACTGGACGCACACAGTGTGAAAAATTTTCCAAACTTATTTTATACTGCAAGTGTGTTTCAAAAGGTTTACCAGACTCCCGCATTATATATTAATGTATAGTATGAAAGTCAACGAATGCCAGCTCAATTCATAAAGAGGTCTCATTCATCAAACACACATCGGGGTTGATTTACTAACACTGGAGAGTGCAAACTCTGGTGCAGCTGTGCATTGTAGCCATCCAGCTTTAAACTTCAGCTTGTTCAATTAAGCTTTGACAAAAACAAACAAAAAAAAAACTGGAAGTCGTTTTGTTTCTATTCAGAGCTGCACCAGATTTTGCACACTCCAGTTTTAGTGAATCTCTCCCATATCCTCGTCCTTGAATTACAAATATCGACACACCCTCCGGAATTGGTACAATGTGTATTTATTCCACAGGTGCAGGATCAGCACTCAAACATGACAAACCTATCCTAAAAGGAAAACTCCAGCAAACAAAAAAAAAAAGGGACAGGTTGGCATCTCTTGGTGACTGCAGTGCCAAGTTATTCCCCCAGAAGAATCGCTGACCAACTGTCATGGTCTTCGCAAAGCCTACTGGTGGTGTCAAACTAAAATTTCTCTTGTAATAGAAATACACAGATACATTGGGGATCTCATTTTGAAAGAATGGCGCCTTCATTAGGCTAGTACTCCTTCTGCGGAGGAACAGATTACTTAATTTTGAAGTCAGACATAATTTTGGTGGGTGATCTCACCAAGTAGTACCCACCATAAGCAAAAAGTATCTTGGTAGCTTTAGCCTTAGGCCTCATGTACACTGCTGCTGGTAAACGGACGTTCAGAGGCATTTGGCTGCTTTTTTCAGCTGCCCCTGAACTCATCCGTTGTTATCTTATGTGTACATGTACACAGGTTAGTTTACTGTCGTTTTTAGGCAGTTGCTTTGAGAGGCTTTTCTTTGAAGGCAAAAAAATGAGTTCAGATGCCGAAGTTTCCACGTTTCAGACGCCAAGCGCGGTACCTGGGTTTAGCCGCATTTCGTTTATAGGCGTTTTTCATTTTTGGCTATTTTGAAAAAAAAAAAATTTTTTTTTTCAGACGCTTCTAAACGCAAACGCACCTAAACGCGGCATGTAAACGCAGCAAAACGGACGTTTTAAATGTGGGTTTTTATCTGTCAAGTTAAATCGTTCAGAAGAGGTTGTAAAAACGTCCCGTGTACATTAAGCCTTGGTGTATCTAAACCCAAGATTAAAATGTACATATTCACATATATATATATATATATATATATATACACACATATATATATATATATATATATATATATATATATATATATATATATATATATATATATATACACACACACACACACACACATATATATATATATATACACATATATATATATTAAATATAGATTTCAGCGAGTGGTAGGAGTCAGATTGAATGGCGACCTTCACTCACATGCAACTGTTTTGATAGGTTGTTATACTTGATTTGTCCATTACAGTCTATATGCAATGCAAAGTTGTCTTTATGCTTGTTTCTGTGTCTTATCTTTAAATAAAACATTTAAATAAAAAAATTTTAAAAATGTACATATTGCCTAAAAAGTGGTGGCTGCAATATGTTGATTTCAATGTTTTTAATGAAATAAATTCCACAAGAGAGATTACAAAGGTTATGACAATAGTTTTGGATCCTCCACTGTGTGAAACGCATACAAAACACATAGTAAAACAAAAAAACAAAAAAAAAACAAAAAAAATGATGATACAAAAAGGCGTAAGCCAAAGAGCTTCACAGGACTTGATAAATTGCATTGTTCATGGGGGTGACCCTGAGCATTTGTATAAACTATACATAAATATAGCATACTCCAGGCCTTCCAGGTATTAGGGGCCATAGCCCAGTAAAGAGCGATAAGGCAATGCGATTGCATGTTACACTTCTGGCCTCAAAACCAATAAGTAGGCCGCAGTGGCTTAGAGCAGTGGTCTCCCAACTGCGGCCCTATTCTTGCCTTTATCTGGCCCTTGGGGCACTATTCCTCCAACTGACACCAATGATATGGCACCATTCCCCCTACTGTCACCAGCAATGGGGCACTATTCCTCCCATTACAACCAATGATGGGACACTGTTGCTGAGGCATTTTCTACTTCCACTGGATACAGTGCGGCGCCCCCCCCCCCCCCCAAAGCCTGAAGGACAGAAAATTGGACCCTTGGTTATAAAGTTTGGAGACCTCTGGCTTAGAGGAACGCCTGACATAGTCTGTATGCATTCGTAGAAGCCGGCCCTCCACCTCCAGGGGAGGGAAGACACACCCATTTGTCACACAGGATCAAGCTTTCTCCCAGAGTTAGCAGTATCACTTATAAGTTGAAAAGAAGAAGAAGCAAGAAATCCAACAAAAAGTTATAGCAACGATACAGAAAAAGTGAGGGGGAGAAGAAAAGACTCCGCACTCTGAATCCCACTGTCCTGAAACTAACTTAATCAGTTATAGACCTGAATCACCAGTTAAATACTTGACCCACGGGTTCCACACTTTCTCAAACATTTTTTTTTATATATATTTTTTTTTCTTTCACTTGGTGATCCTGCTAGTAACACTTGCTGTCCTAGGCTGAAAACACTCATTCACTGTACTATCTATAGAGCAGCAATGTTGTCACCCTAAGAAAGTAAATGTGTTGGGATTACAGAGGTGAACTGGGCAAGGGTAACGCGGTTTGAGATTTCAGTGCAGCACAAGCTTTTGCAATCTCACTGGATGTCTGGCAGGATCAACAGGTATTTTTTGCACCTATTGAACAGTTTCAACAAAACACATTTCAATGGTATAGTAACAGACTAAAAGAAACAAAGAAGTGTATTGTTGGGTTTACATAAACCTGTATTGCGGACTTGACAACTATCCTAAAAAAAACATGCCTGAAATGATAGCATAGCAATCTACATGGCTGAACAGACAGCATATACATACCAATCTGCTGTCGATTCCAACGTCACTTGGCTCCTGCCTCAATACCAACCCAATCATTAAGAGAAGATCCAAAAACACAACAAGCACCCACATGCAGGCCCTCTTCACCATGGCTGTTTGCATCTGAAAACACAGCTGCCTTCAAGACCAGCCTCTCCTACAAATAGCCTTCCTACAGGAATGTCTTGACAAATCCAACCACGGCCATAACACGCCTGGCAAACATTTTTTTGAACTCAAGCCTGCCTCTCCCCCAATTGTACAGTAAAAAATCCTTGAACCAATGCCAATGTTGTGTTTCAACACAGCATGAAAACAAAGCCAACAATTTGCATTGCATTCAAAGCTCTTATTCAAATGTAATGGAAACGTTCATACTTTCAGTGCTACAGTCAGTGTCATGTCTTTACAGCACTAATAAAAGAAAAAAAAAAAGTGATGTATAGATCTATAGCTATATGTATACGCCATCACATCCAAGTACTGTCTGTATTATTAGAGGTTTAAAACTTAGAAAAGGATTTGAAAAATATTTCCACTTGAGCTTTTGCTGCATACTGGCAGATCTCCCCACTGATCCGCAAGTAGGTTATTTAGAGTCACCCATCAGTAATTTTGCATCTACACATTCTTAAAGTGTTACTAAACCTACAACAGTAAAATCAGTGTATATAAAACACATTTAGGGTCGGTTCACACTAGGACGACTTGGGATCCGACTTGTAAGCCCTCAAGTTGCCCCAAGTCGCTTTACTGTGAGATTTGCATTACAGTGAATGAGAGCGTCTTAACTGACACTACTGAAGTCGCTCCGACTTCAGAGCGTACTACTTGTACTACTTGGATCCGACTTCTAGGCGACCTGCACTCATAGAATTCAATGGAAGTCGCCTCCAAGTCGGATCTCCATCTATACTGAAGAGACTTTACAGGAAAAAAAATTAGTTTGCCCAAGCAAACTCCTCCCTCCCAGAGAGCTGATTATTCTGTGATTGGCCACAGCCAAAGTCGCCTGTCCTGGAGTCGACTTGAAGTCGCGTTGTAAATTGCTTAAAGTCGCTCTGAAGTTGCGTTGAAGTCGCCTTGCAAAGTCGCGCTGAAGTCGTGTTGCCCCTGTGTGAATCGAGCCTAAGTATCTCTATTTTTTTTTTTAAACAATTTGTCTCAGTTTAACTTGCTTCAACTCTGATAAGAGCCAGCATTTCTTCTTGACGTTTTTGATACGTACAGCAGAAGTGTGGGCTTGATGACCTTGAAGTGAAGAAACACACAAGACCAGATGTGTTCAGCAGACAGACAAATAAAACAAAGGATGCTGGTTAAAAAGGAAAAATCTCCTTTGATTTATTCTCCTTCCAGTTAATCCTTTTAAAGCGGTAGTAAACTGCATTTTAAAAAAAAAAAAAAAACCCTGTAAGAAAATATAATGTGCTAGTATGCATTGCCCCCCTCCACCCTAAACAATAACCCCCCTCCCCTCCAACCTAAACAATAACCCCCTCCCTGCCCCTCCACCCTAAACAATAACCCTCTCCCTTCCCCTCCACCCTAAACAATAACTAGAGGGGGGGGGGGGGGGGTGCAAGACATGCTGACACGACCCGGAGGGGGTGGGGCTTTTTTTTTTTTTTTTTTATTCATCTCCACATTGGGCTGGCTGGTGATACCGCCGGATAGCATTTTACGAGCCTTGGTCTTCTATGTCCAGTTACACACAACAACGGAACAGGCTACAGTCCTTGGGCTTCCATTTCCCCTGGTGTGAACTAGGGTGTGCTTCTTTGCAAAAAGATTTATTTGCACTTCGTAAACGGACAAAGTTTACTGTCCATTATCCTCCTTATTGGACGGATCCTACATTCACCTCTCTTATCCTTCTCTCTTCTACGCTCCCACCTTTATCTATCCACTTTAACCCCACCTTACTCCTTCCCTCCCCCCCTCCCATTTACCTCCCCTAGACCCTCTTAAGAGCGGTTGACAATGGAGACCATTAATATCTTCTCACTGAACGAAAAGGGTTTAAATGTACCCGAAAAGTGCCGCATGCTGTTGAATGATCTTAAAAGGGCCCACGCTGATGTAGCATTTATTCAGGAAACACACTTTAGGACCGGCAGCCCTCAATGCCTTCGAAACCGATACTTCCCATTCTCCTACCAAACCACTAATGTAGCGGCTAAATCCAAGGGAGTGTCTATACTCCTTTCAGGGGTAGTACCATGGACATGTAGTGACACCTTGGTAGACACTGAGGGCCGCTATGTGTTTATTAAAGAATCAATCGGGGGCACGAAGGTGACATTGGCTACTGTATATGCTCACAACGATCGACAAGACACCTTTCTCCACCGTACATTGAATCTACTTATGGAATTCAGGGAGAGTCAGTTGATTCTGGGGGGGCGACATTAACATACCTCTAGCCCCTTCTGTTGACACCTCATCGGGCAACTCTTCAATACGCTCGGGCACCCACAAACGCATAACCCGAGACCTTCACAACTCCCAACTGATAGATGTCTGGAGATTGCATCACTCTGGGGAAAGAGATTACACTTTTTACTCATCGCCACACAAAGTGTACTCGAGAATAGATTATTTCTTTGTCCCACACAGTCAACTAGAATCGGTCCACAACTCTGAGATAGGCAAGATAGATCACATTTTTGGATGACAGTCCGGACGGTCACTTAAAAATTCACGGATTACACGATAAGTGACGATCCAGCTTTCATCCTGCTCCATGCCACTACAATTCCGGCACGGAGCTACAAAAAAAATCGATAGTACGACACCTACTGAATGCAAATAAATCCTGCATTCCCCTTATGTGGAAGAAAAGCTCACCCCCGACTATAGGGTTGTGGCTGCGCAAAGTGGAAGGAGATCAGGAGATTGGAGGACTTAGTCCTCACGGCACAGAATAAAACAAGAGAAACACTCTAAAGGTATGGATGCTTTGGAATATGTTTATCTTCACTGATGAAGGAGTGTCTATGCTTGCCACTTGAATAGCAAATCACAACAGGTCTGAAGACAACATACCCATTACACCCAGGTCTTTCAAATGTACTTACCTGTGAACATCTTGTTATTGTTGGCATTGTACTGTACTTCCCCTGTTTTGCCCCTTTTTCTGAAAATAATAAAATTTATATTTGAACGTCCACTCCCAATCCTTTAGGATAACAGCCGAGCAGCTTTTAGACACATCGGTTGTTATCACTAAAGAGCCAACCGCCCGCTCTAAAGAACAGTACCGGGGTGATGCCTGTAGTAGGCATCATTCCGGTTTAACCCCTTCAAGCCATGAGCCCAAATTTGCATATGGTCAGTGTGAAGGGGTTCAATTTACCTAATATAGGTGTCACAATGCCGGTCTAAAAGAGCCCTTTTACACTGAGGTGGTTTTTTAAGTGCTTTGGCGCAAAAAAAAAAAAAAAAACGCCTGAAAACTTCACGAAAACCTATTCCCATTAAAATCAACGAATGCTTTCACACTGTGGCAGGGCCCTGGTTGGGCGGTGAAAAAAATTCTGCAAGCGCCATCCTTGGAGTGCAAAAAAAAAGTACCTCAAAAACGCTCCTAACCATGGAAATGAAAGGTAAGGGCCTCAAAAAGGCGCCTGAAAAGTGCCTCAAAATGGTTCTTGAAGCAGTTGAGTCACGTGTCCTTAAAATAAAAAAAAAAAAAAAAAAAAAAAAAAGGTCACTGCTAATGCCTGAAAAGCGCTTCAAAAGCGCTCAGTATTTTATGGGCAGTTTTCAAGCGCCTTAGTGTGAAAGGGCTCTAAAAATGGTGCCAAAACAAGCAGCACAAACCGACATGAAAATTTTCCTCTAAAACTTTATGTAGTATCATCCGTTGCACAGGGACAACCAAATTAAAAACTTCTTATGCTGCATACACACGGTCGGAATTTCCATCAAAAAAGTGCGATGGGAGCTTTTGGTCGGATATTCCGACCGTGTGTATGCTCCATCCAACTTTTTCTGTCTGAATTTCCGCCAGCAAAAGATTGAGAGCTGGTTCTCTATTTTTCCGACGGAAAAAGTTCTTGACGCAAATTCCGTTCGTCTGTATGCAATTCCGATGCCCAAAAAAACTCATGCTCGTGAACAATTCGACGCATGCTCGGAAGCATTGAACTTCATTTGCTCGGCTCGTCGTAGTGTTGTACGTCACCGCGTTCTTGATGGTCGAAAGTTCATAGAACTTTTGTGTGACCGTGTGTATGCAAGCCAAGCTTGAGCGGAATTCCGTCGGAAGAACCATCCAAGATTTTTCCGACGGAAATTCCGCTCGTGTGTATGGGGCATTAGACTGAAAGAGCAGGGTCCTGACCCCTGCATTGAATGTTATTGTAACTGTATGGTCTGCCTTCAAATTGTAAAGCACTGCGCAAACTATTGACGCTATCTAAATCCTGTAAAATGATAAAACGGGCAAAATAATATAAAAGTTATAAAAAAAAAAATAAGTCAGCAGGTCTGGTTAATGTTCCACTTCCTTCAACAGGGTGATAATGCTGTTCGTTCTGCACTTTAAAACACAGTTTAAGCTCCCACCTCCCTTGGAAATTCAAAGAACAATGCAGGGAGAAAACAAATAAAAGGTGTGTTAAATAAAAAAGAACTCATACAGTGAACACTATCATTACAAACAGGTTATGTTTTTTGTTTTTGTTTTACTACAATGGTCCTTTATTATAAAATAAGTAGGACATCAAATAAGAAATATTTGTACCTTTGGTGGAGTTTCCTCTAGTGCAGTGGTCTGAATACCTTTACTTTCTTTATCTGTAGCCGGCTGTGTGGAACTTCTAAAGAAAAAAAACAGCTTAATTAGACCAAAAGTAAAATAAAACTACTCTAAAAAGGTGGAAGCATAGTTAACCCATGATCCACAAGTGAACATGTCAAGACAGAAATATGAAAAAAAAAAAAAAGACAGAAATATGGGCGGAGGTGGGGTTGAGGGAACTTCCACTGCTGAAGCATTAAAGAGTGCATGCAACAGTTTTGCCATTCACCCTCCTGGTTTTTCTACCCAATGAGTGGCTGACCTAAAACAAGCATGCAGCCAGTGAAGACAGCAACTATTAACTCCTCCCTGCATGCTCCCATATTTTATTCTCAAAGGTTCTCTTAAAAGAATAGTCCAGTTTTTTGTGAATGCTGGAAAATTAAATTACTGAACAGATCCCACTGATTAGATATTAAAGTAGAACTAAAGTTTTTTTTCCCATTTTGGATAGAGTGCTGCAGGGTAACGCTCCCCGTTAGGTTTTTGTGGATAAGGGATTCTGGACTAAGGTGTCAAGTATTATATTGCTATACAGTAATATCAATTTTTTTGTATTCTATTTGCCGCAATATTTGTGTTTTACAGTGGAATGTTTTTACTTTTTTTTTCCCATCAAAAAATATTAAACTTTCAATATGTAATCATTATCTGATCATTTTTGTACAAGTGCGTATATAGTCCCAATCCCAAAAAGGATTTTTCTGTGTTGTTGCCTCCTGCTAAGGAGATGCTCATTCACTTCCTGTCCCAGAGCCACAACAGGAAGTGAGAAGAAAGCCCTCCAGAGTGCGGGAAACCCTGATAGCAGTATCCCCATTAGACGATTTGCTCTCTATTACTTTTATAGGGTCCTCTCAAAATGAGTGATCTTATTTCACTTTCGGTGATAACGATCACCAGGACAATTAGCGAGGACGTGTCTCCCCAAGGCCCGATTCACAACGGTGTGACATGGGATCCAACTTGTGAGAGCACAAGTCACATGACATGTCCAATAAAAGGTTTCCCTAGAAGACCCGTCTTAACTGATCCGACACAAGTCGCTCCGACTTTAAAAAGGTTCCTGCACTACTTTGGTGTGACTTTGATATGACTTCAATGCCATAGAGCAGGGATATGCAATTAGTGGACCTCCAGCTGTTGCAGAACTACAAGTCCCATGAGGCATAGGAAGACTCTGATAGCCACAAGCATGACACCCAGAGGCAGAGCATAATGGGACTTGTAGTGCTGCAACAGCTGGAGGTTCGCTAATTGCATATCCCTGCCATAGATTGCAAAAAGTCACATTAAAGTGGATGTAAACCCAATTCATGAAATTTGAGCTGGGCACATATCTGCAGTGTTTTCTTATCCCTCTTCAAAGCACTATGTCCTGTGGCTCTCTCCTGCTCCGTTCTTCTGTTATCAACATGAGTTTTGTGTTGGGGAGGATGCTATAAATAGATTAGCAGAGTGCTGAACAATTCAATGAACCGAACCGAAAGTCTCTACCTATGAGGAGTGGGGGTGTGTGCCTTTCCTCCAAATCAGCTGTCTTAGCTGTATGCCCAGACTTCATTGCAGAGCTAACCAGAAAGAGAAAATCTCCTAACATGATCTGAGCTTTCTAAAGAATATATAAAGCTGAAAACAGCAGATATACATGTAAAACTTATGTAGGGAGATTTGTTTTATCTCTCTGTATCATCTGAGGCTGTTCACTTCACTGGGTATATGTGAGGGTTTACATTCACTTTAAGTCAGACTAAAGTTGCAGGGCAAAGTTGGATCAAAAGTCGTACCACTTTCATGTCAGAGCAGTATGAACCTGAGCTAATGCCAGTTCTCTGAAATGTTTGGAACAACCTAGCAGCCGAGTTACTTTAAAAACTGTGTGCAAGTGTACCTAGAAGAACTGATGCTGTTTTGAAGGCAAAGGGTGGTCACACCAAATATTGATTTGATATTTCTCTTGCGTTTACATTCCATTTTGTTAATTGATAAACATAACCTATTAACACTAATATTTCTGAAAGTATTCTTAATTTATAAATATAATGATAGATATATAGACTATATAAAGAGGGACTGACGTTCCAAAAAGCTAGGAACAATTCAAAAGTAAGCCGTATTCAGCATCTAAAATCTAACCAATAAATTCATGTTCTGTAGGACCGTTCTTCTGTATGGTTTGCAGCAGCCATGAGTTCCTCCATAGAACTAATTTCTTTAACATTAGAAAACCAAAAGGCCAACTGGAGGGGGTAGTTTCCAATACAGAGGGATATATATCTTGGCTGAATTTAGCAAATGTAGCAATCAAGATGGTTTGTAATGTTATGAGTAGAGGTGTCACAGGTGAAGGAATGCTGCTGGGTTGTTCATTTGGACATCTTTGGATTGAAAGATTATGGTTTTAATCTGGTTCCAGTAACCTTGTATATTCGGGCAGGACCAGAACATGTGCAAAAATGAGCCCTCAAGTTTTTGGCATCTCCAGCAAAGGGAAGAGCGGCATGGAAAGAATTTGTAAAGTTTTGGGGACTTTATCCAGACACGAAAGGATTTTAAAGCCCGTTTTCTGAAGCTCACTGGAAATGAAGGCATTGCGAGTCATCATCACAATCCTACTTTTTTGTGGATTTCTGAAAGTTGGACATGGGTCCTTTCCCATTTAGAAAATGGTAATAGTCCGAAGTTTGAAATAGTAGCCTATACAATTGAGAGAGCACATGATGAATTGACTCACGGACTAAGCAAAATATTTCAAACTCAGTCATAGATGGATCCAATCTCAGCCGGTTCTGCAGGGATCAGCCAAGATTAAATTCATGTATGGGCAGGCTGGTTGTACTAAAGCAGATCCATCGATCCACTTCAGTACAACCAGTCTGTTGGATTTTTCTTTTGCATGTGATCACTGCTGTCGGCTATAGGGACCTTCACCATCATAACAAAAAATACTTCTTCTGATGGGATGGATTTGAAGTTTGCCTCATATGGCTCTTCCAGGGATGGGTGAAGTACTACATCCTTGTGCATATATAGTTATCCGAGTATACAGAAGTTTCAGAACTTTGTCCTTCCTAAGCAGCACCTTCATCAATGGATATTTGAATGTTTAGTTAGACACAGATGGTCCCTAGGCTCTTTGTAGCTGTGGAGGGATGCCAGATTTAAAGAATTATATTTATGGCGAATATCCAATCTTCTGCATGATGCAATCTAATTATTCGTGATTCATACTCGTTGCTCTACAGCTTCTTAGCCATTGTAAATGCAATAAACTACTCAATATGCTAGGTGGATATACGCTTATGCACATCATCATCTAGCACTTTGCTGAAGCTTTTTTTTTAACAGACTGACTGCTGAAGCACTCTCTTTGATCCATGTTAAAAAAGATCTACCAAGCACAAAACCCCTGTTGGGCATATGGCTTATAAAATCCGTGTATTCTGAAGAACAACATTCATACTCCTGGCTATGCTTCTGCCACAGTGTGTGTGCTCTGCAAAAGCTGCTATACAAATGTACCAGCATGAACACACATAGACTAAATATTTGATTCAATGCAACAGTGGTACCTTGTACTTTTCATATAACCAAAAGAGAAAATTTCTCTCCTGCGCTCAAGTGTCTAGATAATCAGTGTGTGATAAGGCCAGTAGGCTTTAGTGGTATCTGGCGTCTTGCAGCCCTCTTCAGAATGTTGGGCATTCAAAAACTACAAAGAGAAAACAAAAAGGAGAGGGCGCACCGACCTAGCGCATTACCACTGGTAGCGTTTATTAAAAAGTAAAATAACAAGTAATATACTCACAAAAGAGCTTAAAATACAGGCATGGACATAGACTGCAGGTATGCAGTAGCAAACACCAGGATGAAGTGGGACCGGACATCAAGTGGATGCGGCAACGGCTAACGGCTTAGGCTCTGAGGAAAGGGGCTCGCCCCCGAAGCGCGTTAGCCGTTGCCGCATCCACTTGATGTCCGGTCCCACTTCATCCTGGTGTTTGCTACTGCATACCTGCAGTCTATGTCCATGCCTGTATTTTAAGCTCTTTTGTGAGTATATTACTTGTTATTTTACTTTTTAATAAACGCTACCAGTGGTAATGCGCTAGGTCGGTGCGCCCTCTCTTCTTTTTGTTTTCACCTTGTACTTTTCCCCACTTGGCTTAATTGGTTTGCTTTGCTATATGCATGAACTAAATAGTAGCAATAAACCAAGTTATGTGGCACTACATCGGAAACCTTTCTTGCTCCAAAGTTACCTAGCCATTGTATGTGTTATTACCTACTCAATATGGTATGTGAATATATGCTACAGCATCAGAAGATATATGTACAGCATCAGCTAGAATTTTGGTGAAGGTTTGCAAATCAGACTGTCCTTGACAGACTTAGGCATATCATCTGATCCATGTTTAAAATCTCTACCAAGCATGGAATCTCTGTTAAACACATGGCTTATGGTATCAGTATATTTCGTAGAGAACATTTATACTTCTTGTATTGCTTTTGTTAGTGTGTTCTTGCTTTGCATGGGCTATGAATCAGTATAGACATACACTCACCGGCCACTTTATTAGGGATACCTTGCTAGTACAGGGTTGGACCTCCTTTTGCCTTCAGAAGGGCCTTATTTCTTTGTGGCATGAATTCAACAAGGTGTTGGAAACATTTCTCCGAGATTTTGGTCCATATTGACATGATAGCATCACACAGTTATAACATCCACCACATCCCAAAGGTGCGCTATTGGATTGAGATCTGATGACTGTGGAGGCCATTGGAGTACAGTGACCTCATTGTCCAGTGGTGAGATGATTGGAGCTTTGTGACATGGTGCATTATCCTGCTGGAAGGAGCCATCAGAAGATGGGTACACTGTAGTCATAAAGGGATGGACATGGTCAGCAACAATACTCAGGTAGGCCATGATGTTTAAACGATGCTCCATTGTTACTAAGGGGCCCAAAGTGTGCCAAGAAAATATCCCCCCCCCCACACCATTACACCACCACCAGCCTGAAGCATTGATACAAGGCAGGATGGATCCATGCTATTATGTTATTTACGCTAAATTCTGACCCGACCATCTGAATGTCGCAGCTGAAATCGAGACTCAGACCAGGCACGTTTTTCCAATCTTCTATTATCCAATTTTTGTGAGCCTGTGTGAATTGTAGCCTCAATTTCCTGTTCTTAGCCGATAATAGTGGCACCCTGTGTGGTCTTCTACTGCCGTAGCCCATCTGCTTCAAGGTTGGATGTGTTGTGCGTTCAGAGATGGTATTCTGCATACCTTGGTTGTAACGAGTGTTTGAGTTACTGGTGCCTTTCTATCATCTCCAACCAGTCTGCTCATTCTCCTCTGACATCAACCAGGCATTTTCCTTTTTTTTTTTTCCGGACCGTTCTTTGTAAACCTTGGAGATGGTTGTGCATTAAAATCCCAGTAGATCAGCAGTTTTTAAACTATGCCGACCAGCCAGCCCGTCTGGCACCAACAACCATGCCACGTTCAAAGTCACTTTAAATCCTTTTTCGTCCCCATTCTGATGCTCTGTTTGAACTTCTAATGGAGACACATGAACACTAAACAGTGGGGGGGGGGGGAGCAGAGTTAATATGCGAGGCTTCATCTGAGACCTTGCTTGTTTAAATATTGTGGAATAATTTGTCAATGTCTAGAAGAGTGTATGCTCTACTTATAAACTCTGAATGAGAAATCTATAGGAACACTGAGGAGCAAGGTTGTGATGTGGCCCCAGAAACTTTTTTTATTTTTACAATGGAAACCCTGATAATGCTGAATTTTTTTTTTTTTTTTATACCTGAAGCTTTTTCAATAAAAATTCATTTTACATTACAGTAATATAAAATATGCACAGGCAGTCCCCGGGCTACAAACAAGATGGGGTCTGTAGGTTTGTGCTTAAGATGAATTTGTATGCAAGTTGGAACAGGTACATTTTTAAGTGCAACTCCAGCCCAAAAAACAGTTTAAGTTTTTTGGATAGCACTGGGAATGGTTACCACCCCTGTAACGTTTGTTTTGCTGTCTGTGCCCCTGTTCAGAAGATTTCATCTCACTTTCTGTCCCTGTGACAATTGGATTTTGAAAATGTTGGGTTGTGGAAACAAGGAATGGTGGATCAGTGCTTCAGTGGAGACACCTTTTTTTCCCCACGATAACTCCTAGGGGTAGATTTCCTTTCACTTCCTGTTGTCTCCCTCTGTTTGTAAGTAGGAGTTGTATGCAAGTCGGATGTTTGTAACTCAGGGACCGCATGTACTTTTTCATCAAAATCCCAATTCCCTCAATGTACCAACTAATAAATAAAGTAGATGAAAATGTATTCCGATTGTAGATGCAGTTGTTGGAGTGAGTGACATGCCCCGTACACACGATCAGATTTTCCAACAACAAATGTTGGATGTGAGCTTGTTGGTGGAAAGTCCGATCGTGTGTAGGTTCCATCGAACATTTGTTGTCGGACTTTCCGCCAACAAATGTTGGCCAGCAGGTTCTCAAATTTTCCGCCAACAAATGTTTGTTGACCGACTTTCCGATTGTGTGTACACAAGTCCGTCGGACAAAAGTCCACGCATGCTCGGAATCAAGTACGAGCCGGAGATATAACTAGCGTTCGTAATGGAGATATCACGTACGTCTTGTAGGTCACTACGTTCGTAATTGTTGGCCAACATTTGTGTGACCGTGTGTATGCAAGACAAGTTGGAGCCAACATCCTTCGAACAAAAATCCATGGTTTTGTTGTCAGAAAGTCCGATCGTGTGTACGGGGCATAAGGGGGTGAGATAGCTGTAACCGAGACAAGGGTATCCAACTGCTGGTGGTCATAATCTATGTAATAAGTTAGTGGCTTTAGTGCCCACTCACGTAAGCTAAAAAAACTTTTTTTTTCCTTGAGAACATCTTCAGAAAAAATAAAAGTCAGCAGCTAGAAACACTGTAGCTGCTGACTTTTCACATTAACTGTCCACGAATCCAGCAGTGTCTGCACCCGGGTCAATTTTTCTCGGCTGCTGTCGCTGCCATCTTGGATAATGGAAACCGGCAGTAAAGCCTTGCGGCTTCACAGCCAGTTCCCTACTGCACATTAGCAAAGCGTGCTGAGCTCTGTGAATGGCCTGGCAGTCGGGGAAGGGGGAGGGGGGCCGAACTTCCGGATGAGTTCACTGCGGCGACATCACCCGGAAGTGGGAACGGGTACTTGTCAAAGCCAGGTAACCGCTCCAACCTCCCCCCTGAAAGGTGCAAAATGTAGCGGCAGGCAAATAAGCGGAGCTTCCCCTTTTGGGTGGCAAAGCTACAATAAACAGCTAAACAATAACAACTTACTTTTTGTCAGAGGTTAATTTTTTTGATTTCTTCACAGCTAGTTCTAGAAGGAAGAAGAAAAATCTTATTAAATGTTCACAGATTTCAACTCATGAGGTACAACAGGATTCACAAATGATAACTTAAAGAAAGAGTGGAGAAACAAAAACGTAAATTTGAAGGCATTTCCTGACTGATTTGTAAATTTTGCAATCTACCCTGGGCAGTATGAATCACACATAGTGCCAGCTTTTGATGCTCACCAGTTGCACTGGGCTCCTGAGCCTGTACCCCTGCTTGCTGGTATTTTGGATGGTTCCCACCACTCAGGCAGATTTTTTTTTTTTTTTTAAATGGAGAATGCAACAGAAGCATAACATAACAGGTATAAAAAGGTGGACAGTGAACACCTAAAAATCCTAGGTGGACAGCAACAGAATAAAAAGAATTACAACAGGGAGATCCTGCTTCTCGACATGAGATAAAGGACTTTTGGGTGGACTGGCCCTTTTACAAGATAAACATTATAAAAGTGGAAGTTTACAACCTGGAGATCCCTTATATCAGGGGTATCGAATTCAAATCCAAGGAGGTCCGGTTGATAACATTTTCTCTCAGCCGAGGTCACAATCTCATGTTTATGCTATGACCGACTCTTGTTTGTGCCCCTATCAGAGTAACACATTAGGTGCCCCCTTAAATCAGGAACCCCAAACCGAGTACTCTCATATCTGTTGCTGCCATCAATATATCCCATAAGTATATCAGTCTTCCTGACCAACATGCCCCAGGAGCTGGGGCACACACATGAAGTCCCATTGGCTGCAAAATGCTGGCGGTCCTAGCAACCAATGACTGATGCTCAGGAAGGACCTAATCCTGCAAACGGGGGGGGATGACAGTCTGGACAGGAGTATCATCGGTCCGGGTGTGGACCACGGTCTGCCATTTATCGAAGGCCGCCCTATACATACACAACCAGAGTAAATATATTCAAAAAGATTTCCTCTACCTGCTGTCTCTTTCATCAGTTTTTTAAACTTGCTGTGCTGTTGGATCAAGTCTTTGATACCCTCCTGGGAGTCTCTGCACAATTCCTGTGCTTTCTCATTGGATGCAATAGCCCGTTCAATTTCTCCAAGAGCAAACAAAGCTTCACAAAACCGATAATGACCCTGGTCAAAAAAAATTGAATTAAAAAAAAAGTTAGACACAACATTTTTGCAATTCTAAAATATAAAAAAAATTAAAAAGCATACTAAAACTGATTTTGTAGCATTGAGAACAGGTATGTTATCCTATCAAAGCCTTCACACAAATAAGACAATAGTTAAGACATACATGGATCTAAATTCGACAGGGACTGTCCAAATTTTGAACCATATATGGGCACCATGGCTGTACACAAGTAGATCTATCAATTGATCGACTTGTGCACAACCAGCCTGTGGGGTTTTTCCCAAATGATTAGTGACACCGGCTATAGCCAACAACACTAATCATGGTTTCTGCCAGCAGAACACAATAGCGCTGCAGGAGGGATTCCCCCATTGACACTGACTGTGTTGATGGGGGGTTAATCACGAAATCTTCGCTTTCCTTCAACATGTGGTCAATATCACCACCTGGAATGCCGAGAATAAGAGGATTGGGGCTGCTCTGTACAAAAGCATGGCACAGAGCAGGTAAGTAGAATGTTTGATATTGTAATAATATTAAAAAAAAAAAATGAAGCTTTAATGTCACTTTAAAGTGGAGTTCCACCCAAAAATGGAACTTCCACTTTTTGGATTCCCCCCCCCCCCCCCCTCCGGTGTCACATTTGGCACTTTCAGGGGGGAGGAGGGAGCAGATACTGGTCTAATACAGGTATTTGCTCCCACTTCCTGGCATTGATCACCGCGGCGCTTGCGGTGACCTACGCCACTTCCGGCGCCTACACTCTCCTCCACCGCTGTATTCTGTGAGACACAGAACACAGCAGGGACCAAAGACGACGCGCAGCGCAACTCGCGCATGCACAGTAGGGAACCAGGAAGTAAAGCCGCACGGCTTCACTTCCTTATTCCCTTACCGAGGATGGCAGCGGCAGCAGCCGAGAGCCGAAGGACGGATCGGCTTCGGCTGCCGACACCGCGGGCTCCCTGGACAGGTAAGTGTCCATATATTAAAAGTCAGCAGCTGCAGTATTTGTAGCTGCTGGCTTTTAATATTTTTTTTTTCAGCGGACCTCCACTTTAATTGAAGGCCATAGTTCTACTGTAAAAAGTGATCATGGTGGTGCCAAAAGAAGGCAGTACTAGAGAAGACTTGAAAAAAACAAATTAGGGATCATAAACAAAAATCTATAGGACTGCTATCACAGGCAGCAAATCAATTTATAGGACATGATGGTCTTGTTTGTACAAAATTCCTTTACAAATATTGATAAAACCAGCTCCAGTCTAAAAAAAAGCAGATCTATTCATGTGCTGAAACGCCCCCTGGAGCTTAGGTTTATTGCCATGCAAAAAAAAAAAAAACGCAGCTTTTGAATTTAATGTAAATTTGAATTTGTTTTACTTATTGCGTCTCTACTTTTGCTCTGTGACAATCTGCTTATTGTATATATTCTATGAAAACAACCAATTTTACATATGTAATACTGTTTCAAAGTTTTGGAAAAAAAGGTTAAAAAAAAAAAAAGTCCTTCAACAGGTATCAGTCAACAAAATGAACCATTACACTTACCTTTGGCCAGATGTTTTTAAGTATAATTGCTTTCTTTCCATCAGTCAAAGCCTTCCTGTAACAAAGATAAGACTGAGAATTATTTTTGATTATTATTATTTCTATATTTCCCCTTTAACATCTGCATATCTAACTTCCTTTTACCTAAAGGCCATTTGTACAAACTTATAAAATTTACTATATAAAAGTTATAAAAAGGTTGGCGCTAAATCACAATTGTGATGAAGAACATACAGTGCATTTTACACACAACAAACAACAAATTGTTATTAGTAACAAAAAAACATGTAAGTCACATCAAAGTCAGACCAAAGTAGTGCAGGGACTACTTTGAAGTCTCACAGATATGAACGGTACCCATTGGAAATCATGGGGTACGACTTGTCAAGCGACTTTGCAGTCTCACAAGTGTGAAAGGGGCCTTACAGAGGGGGTCTGGTGCTAGAATTATTGCTCTCGCTCTAACATTTGTGGAGATACCTCACATGTGTGGTTCGAACGACATTTACATATGCGAGTGCAACCAACATACACATTTGCTTCTGTGTGCGAGCACAAGGGGATGGGGGCACTTTAAAAAAAAAAAAAAAATTTTTTACACTGTCCCTTTAATTTTTGTTTGTCTACACGTCTCTTCTGGCCTTCCAGGGTCATAGAGATGGCCGAGGACCATCCAAGTCCACGGCCAGCTCTACGGTATCCCACCACCACTGGATCGTTAATCCAGCTTCCCCATCACACGGGAGAGCCCAGAAAGGCACCGGGAGGGGGTGTCCCCTCCCGCAGCCTGTAAAAGCAATCTAGCGGCTGAATACCTGCTAAGGTGGCTTTTACATGTGAGGGAATCGACAGCTGAAGAGAAAGATATCTGAATGATGCCTGCAGCTGCAGGCATCATTCAGATATCACCACTTCAACCCAAGGACAACATAGAACATCCTATGGGCAGGAAGTGGTTAATTTTTATTGTTCTAATGACAGGGCCACTGAGAAACCCACACATATATAAAACGGAAAAAGAAAAAAAAAAAGAAAAAAGGAATCAAAAGCACTATGAATGTAGACAAAATCAACCACACATCACTAGATGTTATCAAGATCGCATACAACTTTTTAATTTGAACTTACCCGTATATCTGCATCCGGATATAGCACAGCGCTCGATTGCTGAATAGGACATAGCTTTCAGGACTAGAAAAGGAAAAGATGCAGAGCAGTGTCACAAAGAATTCTTCACAGTATGACCAACAGGCACAGAAACGAAACTAGATCTACGGTGTCAAGCAAAGCAAACCGTTCCAAGGAAGATAATGGCACTGTGAATTACAGAAGTGCTCTCCATAGATTACCAACAGTGAAGCCATGACCGCACTTAGTGCTTTCCTTATATATACACAAATATTGCATTTTTTTAACCCAATAATGTGCTATGAATCAGAATTTAAGTTGTACTTTTATTTTAGCTTTAAAAAATAAAACGTAATTATGAAATCATTGCAGATGGTCTATAATAGTAGATAACATAGTAAGACACATTCTTCAGGGCAAACAAGACTTTCTTTTTGTGGTATTGTGTTACAAAAAAACTTTCTTCTCCAATTTTTATTGAAAATGTTTCAGTAAAAATTAAAATTCAATAGGTATATTGACTACAAATAATGTACATTAGTTGTGTACCAGAATACAAAATTTCTTAACAAAAAAAAACACAACATATTATTAATATGAATTATGTTCTGCACATAAGAGTCCAGACTTGTACAAAAAAAAAAAAAAAAAAGATATAGCCTCTCCTGATCAATCAGGTTTCATCTCTCCCACCAATAGTTTGTCACAGGGAGCAGGGATGGGGGTGATGCTGTGATGTTCTGGACAATAATCAACTCCTCTACTAGGGCCCTATGAATGGGGGGCCTATGGGGCAAATAGCATCCACGTCATCCTCACCCCAAACTTATTTTATTTTTTATGCAACCTATAGAAATTTGTTGTTTTTCTCTATTTTAAAGCAAAAAATATATTTTTTTTTTGGTTAAAAAGGAACTAAAATAAAAAAAGGAAAGTAAAAATATCAAATGGTTAAAAAAAAATTGCTTAAAATGATTCTAAAATCTCGTTTAAAAAATAAATAAATAACAAACATGCTATACTTACCTCCTATGTGCAGTGGTTGTGCACAGTGCAGCCTGGATCTTCCTCTTCTCGGGTCCCTCTTCTGTGCTCCTGGCCCCTCCCTCCTGTTGAGTGCCCCCCACAGCAAGCAGCTTGCCACAGGGGCACTCAAGCCAAGCTGCAACTCTGTGTGTCCATTCAGACACAGACCTGCCGTTTGACCCCCCCCCTCTCTCCTAATAGGCTAAATGACTGATTGACAGCTGCGGGAGCCAATGGCGCCGCAGCTGTGCCTCAGCCAATCAGGAGGAGAATCTCGGACAGCTGAGGGACTAGTGGACATTGCTGGACAAAGATGGGGCTCAGGTAAGTGTTAGGAGGGCTGCTGCACACAGAAAGCTTTTTATCTTAATGCATAGAATGCAACACTGCACTGTTACAGTATACAGGTAAGCCGCTTTTCCTAGGATTCAGTGTGCAAAGGGGGTTAGGCGCTACAGTAATTCTAATTAAATTACAACTGGCTCTATGGAAGTTGTATGCGCCACATAGGGCACAACAGCAAGCAACACCTCCTGAAGCCCAGGAGTCATGTCCAAGAAAAGTGGGTCTTGTGGGGGATTTGGCATTTGTAGACAGGAAGTGTGCCTACTGCAATACCCATCAATAAAAATTCAGAGGCACACAGTAGGGAAGGGTAGAAAATTAAAGTGGTTGTAAAGGCAGATGATTTGTGTTACCTTACTGCATTCTATGCAGTAAGGTAAAAAACCTTCTGCATGCAGCCCCCCTAAATACTTACCTGAACCAGATCTTTATACAGCGATTAGTACATTTAGCTGGACGAGGCTCTCGTGCTTGTCATTCACTGCCGTCAATCAGAGCCAGTGGCGAGGAAGCAGGAGGCGGGCCTGAGCTTGTATGGACACACAGAGCAGGGCTCGGGAGCGAGCAGGTACAAGTGCCCCCACAGCAAGCAGCTTGCTATGGGGGCACTCAGCAGAGGGGAGGGGCCAGGAGCGCTGGCGGGGGACCAGAAAAGGCGGATCGGGGCTGCTATGTGCAAAACAATTGCACATTGCAGGTGAGTATAACATGTTTGTTATTTTATTTAAAAAGTGAACCATTCAAATCACTTTAAAGCGGAGCTCCAACCAAAAGGGGAAGCTCCGCTTATCTGCCTCCTCCCCCCGCTGCCACATGTGGCACCTTTTTGGTGGGAGCGGGTACCTGGTTTTGACAGGTACCAGCTCCCACTTCTGACTAAAATTTCAGCCCCCTTCTCCTTCTTCCCCTGCAGCCGACCCAAATAGCGCAGCGCAGTAGGGAACAGCTGTGAACAGCACAGCTTCACTGCTGGTTTTCCTTAGTGGAGATGGCGGTGGCAGCACCCGATAGCCAGTTGAAAAATCGGCTTGGGTGAGCATACAGCTGGATTCCAGGACAGGTAAGTGTCCCAATAGTAAAAGTCAGCTGGTATTTGTAGCTGCTGACTTTCAATTTTTTCTGCAGAAGCCTGGAGTTTCACTTTAAAGAGCAGCAGAGTTTTACACTCTGCACCAGAGGCAGAGAGAATAAAAAAAAAAGTGAGGCTGGAGTTCTAAATGAGTGAAAGGAAGGTTTGAGAAAAGATGTGGCCAAGCTTGATACTGCAAGATTTTCTTTGTATCTGCCAACTAATTCACCATGAAGTTTTCAATGAAGGTAACCACAGTCTACGCATTATTTTAATCATGCGATGAGTTTGAATTGTCCAGGTTTGTGATTGGTTTACTTTCGGCAACAGAAGAAAAACACGCCAAATGAATTTGGTTAAGTTACCTGAAATATATAGCTGTGGTGTATGCGAATTCTGCCATATCATATTGCTCTTTTTCAAACTCAGACTTGCCAATGGCCCTATGCTCTTCTGATTCCTGGTGGAAAGTACAAACAGAAGATATTTAACCAATAAAAACAATGGAAATAAGAGATAGTGGAAAGAAGATCTTGGTATGACGCAGACATTGGAAAGAAGAAAAGGGTATGGAAACCAACCTATTAAGTAAACACCAGACACTCATCTACTCACCCTAATTAAAGGTGGGGCTCAGTGGCTAACGGCACATGAAAAAAACACAGATCTATACCATGGGAAGATAAGCATAGAGAAAGGCGCCACATATAGAGCCACAGGAGATATTGGCCGTTATTTACTAAAGGCAAATCCACTTTGCACTACCAGTGCAAAATGCACTTGAAATTGCGCTGAAAGTGCACTTGGAAGTGCAGTCGCTGTAGATCCGAGGGGAACATGCACTTCCAAGAGCACTTTCAGTGCAATTTCAAGTGCACTTTGCAATTGTAGTGCAAAGTGGATTTGCCTTTCATAAATAACCCCCATAGTATCTGAATGAATGCAAATCATATATCAAAAAAATTGGAAAATGTATTAAATGTTTGATAAAAATATCCAAATACACAGAAGCATAAAATCATTACAACCTCCACCATTCACCATCTAATGACAACGTTGTCGGTAGACAAACAAATACAAACAGACTAACAAATAAGGGAACGTCTCCACTGCACGTGTACCATAGTGTGAGCCATAAAAAGCACTGTAAAAATAAATGTGCAATGCGGCAGCAAACACCGTGGGGCCAGGCAGTCCTTACAGAAGAGTATTGTGGAGGGGCAGGAGCCTGCACATATCAGGGACAAAAAATGTAAACAAAAGGATCCGAAAACCAAAAATCAAAGGGTCAGAATCTGCAGTCTATGGTTATTGGAGACATACGGGAGGAAAGGTTTGGAATCTAAGCTAGTAAAGTTCCACCTCATGAACACCGATCTTTGCAGAAATAGAAAAATATGACATGACAATCAAGCATACAGTCAAGATAATTTCAGCAAATGGAGCACAATCGGCAATAGGTATACAAATATTGGGCTCGTCACAGCATATGCCGTACTAGGAGTCCCGTCACCCAGGCTGGAAATGTGGAGCGACTCCGTGACCACGTCAGAGCCGGTAGGCTTATGGATAGCCACTGGATGTGGTGACCCAAAGTGCTGCTGTCCCGCACCTACATGCCCAAAGTCGCCCGTGCCGTAGATCCCAGACAGGGTGGATTTGATTTAAATTAGGTCGATTTAAATCACAATTTAAATCACTAGTAAAATAGCTTGATTTAAATCATAATTTTTTAACCACTTCAATACCCGTGTATAGTCAAATGACGGCCGTAGATGGGATCTCCCATCCTGGGTGGCCGTCATATGACGTCCTGGGCTTCCCGGCCGTCTAGTGGGCGCGCGCCCGCCGCGTTGCTTAGGACGCGGTGCGTGTGCCCGGCGGCCGCGATGTCCGCCGGGCACCCGCAATTGCCCGTTAACCGAGCAGGACCGTGGATCTGTGTGTGTAAACACACAGATCCACGTCCTGTCAGGTGAGAGGAGACTGATCTGTGTTCCTAGTACAGAGGAACACCGATCGGTCTCCTCCTCTTGTGAGTTCCCTCCCCCTAGTTAGAATCACTCCCCTAGGAAACACATTTAACCTCTCGTGCCCCCCTAGTGGTTAACCCTTTCCCTGCCTGTCACATGTATACAGTAATCAATGCAATTTTATAGCATTGATCGCTGTATAAATGTGAATGGTCCCAAAAATGAGTCAAAAGTGTCCGATGTGTCCGCCATAATGTCGCAGTCACGAAAAAATTGCAGATCGCCGCCATTACTAGTAAAAAAAAAAATGTTTTTAAATTTTTTAAAAATGCCATAAATCTATCCCGTATTTTGTAGACACTATAAATTTTGTGCAAACCAAACAATATACGCTTATTGCGATTTTTTTTACCAAACATATGTAGAATAATACGTATCGGCCTAAACTGAGGAAAATTTTTTTTTTTTTTTTAAATTGGGATATTTATTATATCAAAAAAGAATAAAATATTGTGTTTTTTTCAAAATTGTCGCTCTTCTTTTGTTTATAGCGCAAAAAATAAAAACCGCAGAGGTGATCAAATACCAACAAAAGAAAGCTCTATTTGTGGGGAAAAAAGGACGTCAATTTTGTGTGGGTACAGCGTCGCACGACCGCGCAATTGTCATTCAAAGTGCGATAGCGCTGAAAACTAAAAATTGGTCTGGGAAGGAAAGGGGTGAAAATGCCCGGTATTGAACCGGTTAAAGAGCAACTGTCATCCCTGTCACGCAGCAGATCCTCCTCTGACCCCGCTGTTGACTCACCAACAGTCCCATTCACTTTAATGGGATAGCTGGTGATGCGGCAGTGACACAACAAAGTGAGGGACGCGGTGGCAGCAGGTGACTGGACGCCCACTAAAAGGCGCTGCCATGATGGATCTGAAATGACAGGTGCTCTTTAAATGTAAGCACTTATTCTTGCTGGTAGTTAGACTCTTAAATATTTGGAACAAAATGAGGGTTTCCTATTTATAATAAGCTGTCAGGTTAGTAAAACAGCGATATCTGAACCGATTCAATTTGCAACACAATGGGATAAAGGAATATTCCTATATTTTGGTTTATCTCATGGTCACCGTGAAACTGTGTGAATGCATCAATGCAGTGCATGTTATCTCTGCTTGCAGAGCTTGGATTCATTGAATGAGTTTACCAAAAATGTAAATATTGCACAATATATAGCCTCATGCTACGTAACTAAGCTCCATTTCATGCTGAATAAACTCAATTATTATTATTGTATTTTAAATAGAAAACTATCTTTAGATAGATTTTTACTCCAAAAGCATTTTATTAAAAAATAAACTTTATAAAAATCAGAAAAAAAATTTATATAATAAAAAAAAATCCTATTAAAAATAAAAAATAATCAGATTTTGATTTTTTTTTTTTTAAATCATTTATTTATATCCATCCTGATCCCAGACGATGGTGAAAGGTACACAGTGTATGAGACATTCAAAGGAGAGAGAGTGACGTCAATGCGTTTCACAGGAAACCCCCGCTTCTGATGGTGCGAGGTGCACAGAGTATCAGACGTTCAAAGGAGAGGGAGTGACGTCAACTCGTTTCACAGGAAACCCCCGCTTATGAAGGTGTGAGGTGCACGGAGTATTAGACGTTCAAAGAAGAGAGAGTGAAGTCAATGCGTTTCACTGGGAAATACTCCGCTTCTTCAGACGTCACGTATGACAAAGTCACGTATGGCTAAGCGCATCTGGAGGAGGGTACGTGTTGACGTCACCACGCTGTCTGTACTAGAAGGACGGGCGTCTGTTTTAAAGTATGTGAATATTAACCTACTAATTTAAGTGCATTACTTTTTCGATTATAAACAATAAAGCCAATAATACACTATGGCCAGTCTTTCATTTTTTGGTCTTTTTCTTAATACATTTTTTTCTTTTATATATCCCTCCCTCTTAGAATGTAAGCTCTTAGGAGCAGGGCCCTCTGATTCCTCTTCTACCAAATTCTATTGTAACTGTAATGCCTGCCTTCATTTTGTAAAGCGCTGAGCAAACTGTTGGAGCCAATAAATCCTGTATAATAATAATTTGACTCAGCCAGCCACTTTAATATCGATCATTTTTCTCAATGTTGGATCAAGCTTGGGTGAGGAATAAAGAAAAAAGCAACATCTTACCATTTCACATAATTCACACATTTGCATTTTAACCTCTTCAGACAATTTTCTGTGATCTTCTGCCATTTTAATAAAAAAAAAGGCATCTATTGGGTAAAAAAAAAAGTGTTCAGAATTTTTTTTCAAAAACAATTTTGTAAATCTGTAACCTAGATCTAAACACAGACAATATAGGACAGACCGTTCTCAGAACTGGCGGTGCAAAATTAGCCATAACTGAAAGGCCAAGAAGCATATCATGAAAAATATGTATTCTACGCATTAAATTGGTTGTAAAGCCTAAACAGGTTTAGGTGTCAGCATCCCCCTCAACCCCCCTTTTACTTACCTGACCCCTCATTCGATCCAGCGCTGTGCGCGTCTGCAGCTCTTTCTCCCCTCATTTCCGGGTCTTGCTGGGGCACCCGGAGCCACTGGCTCCCAGTGCTGTCAATCAAAGCCAGTGCAGTGACAAGGGAGTGGGGCCGAGTCCCTCTGTCTGTGTCAATGGACGCAGAAGCGGGGCTCGTGTGCGAGCACGCACGGGTGCCCCCGTGGGATTTGGCTTCGCTGGACAGAGGGGAGGGGCCAGGAGCGCCGGCGAGGGACCTGAAAAGAGGAGATCTGTGCTGCTCTGTGCAAATCCATTGCACAGAGCAGGTACGTATAGACATGTTTGTTTTTTTTTAGCTTTACAATCACTTTAAGGTAAAAAAAAACAACTTTGAAATCAGCTCCCTACAACCATTGGCTCCTGCTGTTGTCAATGCCAGCCAGTGAGGAGGCAGAGGTGGACAGGGCCAAGTCATGTGCTGTGTTTGTCTTACAGACACCAAGAGCGTCAGCGGGAATCTGAAAAGAGGATCGAGGCTGCTCTATGCCATACCATTGCACAGAGAAGGAAAGAAAGACATGTTTTGTTTTTTTTTTGTTTTTTTTATTTAATAACAAAACACACAAGTGAGCCTTTAGAATTATTTTAAAATTCCCAATCTACTTGGTGACAGACACCATTTAGGGAGCACCTGCAACATGGTAAATATACTGCCTTGGAAGCAGTTTTTCTCTAACGTCTCCTTAGACCTGTGTTTTTTTTCCCCACAATTATCATGTACCCAGGACTGCCAACATATGGTGATAGAGAAAGCAGCTCATCTTTTAAAAAGTGTATCTATATTGAAAATGTAAAATCATTCATTTTCATATTGAATTTAAATGTCTAGCCTACTTATATTTAGCTTTAAGTTCTTAATGTTTGGGAATGTGTAAATAACCCCACACATTTACTTCCTTCTTGAATACTGTGACATGTAGTCATTATGCCCGGTGAGTAGGCACTGCTGTGTCACACATTCACAGAGCATTCCTTCTGAATTACAGAGGTGCTGAGAGTAGGGGTTTCAGGAGCCGGAGTCAGTACGGGGATCACTGCCTGCCTGCAGGCAGCAAGATATCATGGGATATGTGATCCTTAGAATTAGAAATTAAACCAAAGAAAAAAGTTGAAGCCAAGCGGCAAAGCATGCAGGGAATCCATTAAGTTGTAGAAAGAGATGATCAGCAGACAGGCAGAACTGACAACATGAAAGGAGATTTCTCAAGTAAGCTTATATTGGATTGTCAAAAACAACTATTGTTTATGTATATTGTTATTAATACAATGCTGATGTTATAAAACGGCTTAGTAAGAGCCTTTTTTTTATAATAATAAAGGAGCCATAATTCAATCTCACCTTTCAAAAACAAAAAACGCAGACTCAAAGCTAGTAGTTAACCTTCCAGCCATGCTTCATGGCATATCTCCTACAGTGCCATACTTAAATAGGTCATTAAAGGCATTATTTTTAAAAATTAAAATAAACATATTATACTTACCTGCTCTGTGAAATGGTATTGCACAAAGCAGCCACTTACCTCCTCTTCTGGAGTCCCCCGCTAGAGACCTCCGCTCCTCCTCCTGTGTGCCCCCATAGTAAGTGGCTTGCTATGGGGGCACACGTGCGGGCTTGCTCCCAAGCTGGGCTGTTTGCAGCCATAGATGCACACGGAGCAGCTTGTCCCTGCCCCTCGCTCCTTCCTCACAGGGTTTGATGGACAGCAGCAGGAGCCAATGGCTCCCACTGCTTTCAGTGAAGCTTGTGAGAGCAGGAAGAGGGGAGAGAAGAATTACAGCCGGGCACAGCGCTGGATCAATAGAGGGTTCAGGTAAGTGTTTAGGGGTTGTGGGGAGGGGGGGGGGGGAACAAGTGGTGAAACGTTGTTTTCCTTAATGTAGGGAATGCATTAAGGTAAAAAAAAAAAAAAAAAAAACGTTTTAACAATTAAACCAATTTAAAAAAAAAAAAAAGATCATCTACAAACCACGCACACTATATAGTTCATTTTAAAACAGTCACTTACACTCTGTAAAGAAGGTCTGTAGGACTCGATTACGAACTTTTTCCTGGGATTTTTCCTGGGATTTTAGCTTCTTATACAAAGTTTCATCTCCCGTGGACTCAATCCATGACATGGCATCTGCTATATAACGATTCTTTACTTTATATTTTTCCTAAAAGAAAAAGATCCAGATGTCAGTCGATTCAGCTCTACATTTCAGGCAAGAGTGAGCATATATGCTGGTTTATAGGAAGATACAGCAGTAAAGGGACCCAGTCACCCAAAAAACCCCCCCAAAAAAATGTGTTTACTTGGAATGTGCCTTTAAACTTGATATAGAGTTTGGCTACTGTAGGGAAACAAGGTAGTACTAAAGGTTGGCTTTTAAAAACAAAAAATAAAAAACAGTTGTCACACTTACCTGCACTGTGTAATGGTTTTGCACAGAGCAGCCCCGATACCCCTCTTCTCAGGTCACCCGCCGGCGCCCTGGGCTCCTCCCCCTTGACCAGTGCCCCCAACAGCAAGCCGCTTGCTATGCGGGCACTGGTGCATGCTTGTTCCCAAGTCCTGCTCTATGCGTCCATAAGACACACGGTTCGGTCCCGCTCTCTCTTCATTGGCTCACTGGATGTGACTCACTGAAGCAGGAGCCAATGGCTTAGGACAGCCGAGGCTCTCGTGCACATCTCTGGAGGAGTAGCTGTACACAGAAGGCTTTTTACCTTCATGCATAGAATGCATGAACAACAACTTTAATTCCATAGCACAGCATCAAATTACTGTCTGTGCTGGCCCAACTCCTCTGCTCTTCACCTCCTTACATAAGAGCAAAGGGGATTACTATAGAGTGTCACTTGAGTAACAGCTCTGAATCTGTCCATATCACATCCAATATGGCAGCATCCAGAATCGGTGTCAAGGCTTTTGGAGGTTTTTTTTTGGTTTTTTTTTACGAGTACAGAACATGCATAAAATACTTTAAAATGTAATCTTTTCAGAAGATTTTTCTTTTAATAAATGGTCTCTAAAGAATAACTGTTATGAAGGAAATGAAATTTGAAGCATGCGACAAGTGAAGTTAGTATTTTTTCTCGAGTCAATGTTTCAGAAATGTCTGAAGCTGGAGGTTAACCATGATACACAGGCATCTTCAATTTTCATAAGTCAGCAACAGCAGCCACTGTATTTTATATATAACAGTTTTCCCATTTTTTACCTTTTGGGATACCTGGCTCTGGGAGATCTGACCATTTACAAACCGCTAGCTGACTCTCAACACCATCCAGTTTTAGTACTTTTAATGCCCTGCCTAAGTTTTAGGATGACTGACAGCAGCTTGGCAAAAAAAGGGGAATCTGGATTTTCTGAAATGTCATCCCTTGTGCGGGGAACATGCTTCAATATGATGATGTATAAGCTGTGAAATCCATGTAGCAATCACTGTGGTGGTTATAAATTACAGCTGGCCACTTTTGGAGATGCATGTACAAAACTGATCTCTATAAATCTCTCTCTCTATAAATAGCGCTCCCAAAATGCCCGTGCCCATTGAAATAAATGGGCGGCGCTTCCAAAGCGCCTTAAAATCGATTTGAAAGAGCTACAAAAGCGAGATTTTCTTCCTTTCCACCCTGCTAGCGCTAGAAAAGCCCTGCAAAAACAACCGGCACTCTAGCAACCCTGCAGTGTGAAAGGGTTCTTAGAGAGGTGGGGATGGAGAAACAGCAGTACACCGAGCTGTACATGGGGGGGGGGTATCAGCACCTGTTCTGGCCATTGGAGGACAGGCAGGTTGTTCTCCCAGCACAGCCAGAAAACAGACCACACTGCAATGGATGTGCTGTTATGCAGCATGGTCACTTTGAAGTAGGAAAGCAGGGGGACTGGCAGGTACACCAGGGATTTCACACAAAGGAAGCAATACAAAGAGAAGCTCCTTCAGAATTTTTTTTTTAAAAGTCAGCAGCTACAAATACTGTAGATGCTGACTTTTAATATTTGGACACTTACCTGTCCACAAATCCAGCAGTGTCTTCACCAGAGCCAAATATTTAATCGGCTTTCGGATGCTGCCACCGCCACCATCTCAGCTAAGGTAAACCAGCAGTGAAGCCTTGCAGCTTTACAACCGGCTCCCTACTGCGTGTTGCACTTTGTGAATGGCCTGACGGTGGGGTAAGGGTGAGGGGGACCGAAAATCCGTCAGAGTTCCCACAGCAAGCTCAGCCAGCAGCGGGAGCGGGCACCTGTCAAAACCAGATATCCGCTCCCCCCCCCTCCCAGAAAGGTGCTAAATATGGCAGCGGAGTAGGAGGCAAACAAGCAGAGCTCTGCCTCAAATAGTGTATATTTAAATGAAAGATCTCTAATATTCTGCAAGCATATGGCATCCCTCCAAATATGCTTTGTTCTGAAAAACACTCCATGACGACTTTCACTTCCTGCCAAGAATGACTTGAGCGCCCAGTCTAACAGCTTTCTGATACACACCCACTCAGATATGGGAAACCAAAACACAAAAGCAGGGAGAGGTGGAAGCTGACTATTCAAGTGCAGCATATACAGGTGATACTCGAAAAATTAGAATATCGTGCAAAGGTTCATTTATTTCACTAATGCAACTTAAAAGGTTAAATATATGAGATAGACTCATTACATGCAAAGCAAGATAGTTCAAGCCGTGATTTGTCATAATTGTGATGATTATGGCTTACAGCTCATGAAGCCCCCAAATCCATAATCTCAGAAAATTAGAATATTGTGAAAAGGTGCGATATTCTAGGCTCAAAGTGTCCCACTCTAATCAGCTAATTAAGCCATAACACCTGCAAAGGGTTCCTGAGCCTTTAAATGGTCTCACAGTCTGGTTCAGTAGGAATAACAATCATGGGAAAGACTGCTGACCTGAAAGTTGTGCAGAAAACCATCATCGACACCCTCCATAAGGAGGAAAAGCCTCAAAAAGTTATTGCAAAAGAAATTGGATGTTACCAAAGTGCTGTATCAAAGCACATTAATAGAAAGTTATGTGGAAGGGAAATGTGTGGAAGAAAAAGGTGCACAAGCAGCAGGGATGGCCGCAGCCTGGAGAGGATTGTCAGGAAAAGGCCATTCAAAAGTGTTGGGGACTTTCACAAGGAGTGGACTGAGGCTGGAGTCATTGCATCAAGAGCCACCACACACAGACGGATCCTGGACATGGGCTTCAAATGTCGTATTCCTTTTGTCAAGCCACTCCTGAACAAAAACAACCTCAGAAGCGTCTTGCCTGGACTAAAGAAAAACAGACCTGGTCTGTTGCTCAGTGGTCCAAAGTCCTCTTTTCTGATGAGAGCAAATTTTGCATCTCATTTGGAAACCAAGGGCCCAGAGTATGGAGGAAGAATGGAGAGACACACACTGCAAGATGCTTGAAGTCCAGTATGAAGTTTCCAGTGTCTGTGTTGATTTGGGAAGCCATGTTATCTGCTGGTGTTGGTCCACTGTGCTTCATTAAGTCCAGGGTCAACGCAGCCGTCTACCAGGAGATTTTGGAGAACTTCATGCTTCCTTCCACAGACGAGCTCTATGGGGTTGCTGACTTCATTTTGCAGCAGGACTTGGCACCTGCCCACACTGCCAAAAGCACCAAAACCTGGTTCAATGACCGTGGGATTACTGTGCATGATTGGCCAGCAAACTCACCTGACCTGAAACCCATAGAGAATCTATGGGGAATTGCCAAGAGAAAGATGAGAGACATGAGACCGAACAATGCAGAAGAGCTGAAGACCACTATTGAAGCATCCTGGTCTTCCATAACACCTCAGCAGTGCCACAGGCTGATAGCTTCCATGCCACACCGCATTGAGGCAGTAATTGCTGCAAAAGGGGGCCAAACCAAGTACTGAGCACATATGCATGCTTATACTTTTCAGAAGTCCAATATTGTTCTATGTACAATCCTTGTTTTATTGATTGCATGTAATATTCTAATTTTAAGAGATTGTGGATTTGGGTTTTTCCTGAGCTGTAAGCCATAATCATCACAACTATGACAAATCACGGCTTGAACTATCTTGCTTTGCATGTAATAAGTCTATCTCATATATTAGTTTCACCTTTTAAGTTGCATTAGTGAAACAAATGAACTTTTGCACGATATTCAAATTTTTCGAGCATCACCTGAAGAAGCCTGAGGCGACACACTTCTGACCACCGAACCATGTACTAGTTCTGAGGCAGACGCTTGCACCCATTTAGGGCCAGTGAAGCAGCTTCCTTCTAAAAACAATCTCAGAGGGGCGTGTACATCAGACCTCTCTGAAATGCAGTATAACCACCCAATGTGAGGATCTGCAGTCCTGTACAGGAACTTATGGCTTCTTACACTGCACAATCAATGGAAGCCATGCAGCCCATTTATGTGTCTGACTGCAATGAAAAGGGGGGGAAATTTTCAGGCTGTGGTGAAGTCACAGGGCTGGCCAGATATATACACACACATACATACGTATGTACAGTGGCTTGCGAAAGTATTCGGCCCCCTTGAACTTTTCAACCTTTTGCCACATTTCAGGCTTCAAACATAAAGATATAAAATTTTTATTTTTTGTGAAGAATCACCAACAAGTGGGACACAATTGTGAAGTGGAACGAAATCTTTTGGATTTTTGAAACTTTTTAACTAATAAAAAAAATTAAAAGTGGGGCGTGCAAAATTATTCGGCCCCCTTGCGTTAATACTTTGTAGAGCCACCTTTTGCTGCGATTACAACTGCAAGTCGCTTGGGGTATGTCTCTATCAGTTTTGCACATCGAGAGACTGAAATTATTGCCCATTCTTCCTTGCAAAACAGCTCGAGCTCAGTGAGGTTGGATGGAGAGCGTTTGTGAACAGCAGTTTTCAGCTCTTTCCACAGATTCTCGATTGGATTCAGGTCTGGACTTTGATTTGTCCATTCTAACACCTGGATACGTTTATTTGTGAACCATTCTTTTGTAGATTTTGCTGTATGTTTGGGATCATTGTCTTGTTGGAAGATAAATCTCCGTCCCAGTTTCAGGTCTTTTGCAGACTCCAACAGGTTTTCATCCAGAATGGTCCTGTATTTGGCTGCATCCATCTTCCCCTCAATTTTAACCATCTTCCCTGTCCCTGCTGAAGAAAAGCAGGCCCAAACCATGATGCTGCCACCATGTTTGACAGTGGGGATGGTGTGATGAGCTGTGTTGCTTTTACGCCAAACATATCGTTTTGCATTGTGGCCAAAGCACCTTCTTCCACATGTTTGGTGTGTCTCCCAGGTGGCTTGTGGCAAACTTTAGACGAGACTTTTTATGGATATCTTTGAGAAATGGCTTTCTTCTTGCCACTCTTCCATAAAGGCCAGATTTGTGCAGTGTACGACTGATTGTTGTCCTATGGACAGACTCTCCCACCTCAGCTGTAGTTCTCTGCAGTTCATCCAGAGTGATCATGGGCCTCTTGGCTGCATCTCTGATCAGTCTTCTCCTTGTCTGAGCTGAAAGGTTAGAGGGACAGCCAGGTCTTGGTAGATTTGCAGTGGTCTGATACTCCTTCCATTTCAAAATGATCGCTTGCACAGTGCTCCTTGGGATGTTTAAAGCTTGGGAAATCTTTTTGTATCCAAATCCGGCTTTAAACTTCTCCACAACAGTATTACGGAACTGCCTGGTATGTTCCTTGGTCTTCATGATGCTCTCTGCGCTTTCAACAGGACCCTGAGACTATCACAGAGCAGGTGCATTTATACAGAGACTTGATTACACACAGGTGGATTCTATTTATCACCATCAGTCATTTAGGACAACATTAGATCATTCAGAGATCCTCGCTGAACTTCTGGAGTGAGTTTGCTGTACTGAAAGGAAAGGGGCCGAATAATTTTGCACGCACCACTTTTCAGTTTTTTCATTGCTAAAAAAGTTTAAAATATCCAATAGATTTCGTTCCACTTCACAATTGTGTCCCACTTGTTGGTGATTCTTCACAAAAAATTAAAATTTTATATCTTTATGTTTGAAGCCTGAAATGTGGCAAAAGGTTGAAAAGTTCAAGGGGGCCGAATACTTTCGCAAGCCACTGTATGTATGTATATATATATATATATATATATATCTATCTATATATATCTATATATATCTCTCTATCTCTATCTCTATCTCTATCTCTATATAATGCATATGGATTAAAAAAATAAATCCAGGGGGAGTGATCCTAGAGTTCTGGTTTAAAACCCAAATGCCTTAGTAAACAAACCAGTTAGGTCTACAGATGACTACACTTGGTCAATCCTAGTATGCAACTTTCTAATCGATTAACCATTTGCTAGCCGCCGAACTTACAAGAATGTCCTGGCTGCAAGTTGTTATAATAGGCTCATGGCACCCATAAGCTTGGTGTCTGTTGAATAAAAGTGATCTGCGAGTTTCTGGCAACCAATCACTTTTAATGTTGTGAGAAGAGACACGTTTTCCCTGCCCCATTCTGTGCTTGATGGTGAAGCATTGGAGGGCAGAAGAGACACTGGAGGTCTAATGGACCCCTGATGTCTCCATACAGAGTACCTTTCACCTGTTCAAAGGGATCACATAGGAGGCTTTTTCCCCCAGAAATTTGAGTTTGATAAACAGCTGTGCCAATATCGTGTGACAAAAAAAAATAAAAAATTGCAACGGCCACCATTTTATTCTCCAGGGTCTCTGATTTCAGAAAATATATATGTTCGGGGGTTGTACATTTTGTAGCAACAAAATGCAGATTTTAATATGTAACATTAAGAATTGCCCTGGATAGCAAGTAGTTAAAGAAACACACTGGTATACTACACAGATATATAATATTACAAAAATGCTGCTGGACTAGTCACTCCGACTTTTGTGAGAAGTAAAAAAACAAAAAAACAAACAAAAACAAACTAACACCTTTGTAATTCTGCATCCGACGCCTACGCTGACAGAGATCACTGATCTGTACTCAGGAAACAGCAAAAGTGTACCCAGATGGAGGGGTCAAAGACTCCTCAGGCAGAGTGCACCTGGATGAAATTATTTGCATACCACAATACTGTAGATGTAGGACCAGTGTCACATCATGCAAACAAACTGATCTGATTTTCATTACCATTTTGTACCTGAGAATTTTGTTGTCAGTTTTATAAATATGTTCTATGAGATTGATTCTGGCTTTGTCAAGTGCTACTCATTTAGATTACCCACACGAAAGTATAAGCAAACGCAATCACTTAAATTTCATAAGCCTTAAAGAAGACGTATGTTGGGGGATTGTAAAAAAACAAACAAACATGCATACTCGCCTCTATGCTGCATTTGTCTCACGTTGACTCTAGGCCCAAGAACTGAGCGATTACACGACTGCTCAATTCTCAGTCTGCTCGGAGTGGAGGGCATTGACTGTCAATCACTGCTCTCCGCTCTGCTCCTCTATCATTCAGTGAAGAGCTGTACGTTGAGGCGCAGCTGGCTCTTGCTGTAAGTCACATGCAAAGACAGCTAGGTAGATCCCAACAATATTGTCGGGAAACTTCCTGAGCCAGGACCAGCTTGTCCGGACATATACAAAAAAATTAGTTTTCCCTTTTTATATATATATATATATATATATATATATATATATATATATATATATATATATATATATATTATATGCCCATACACTGTACTTACGTTAATGAGCACTGCTGACATGAGTACAGTGGCGCACAGCCATTCTTGTCAATACCAGCCTGTACGCTGCACCTGGGCTGCCTAGACGGAGTCCATACGCTGGCAGTTATGCTGCTGAATGGGTACAGGTGACCCGCGTGCAAGAGTCCTTAGCTCCCGTTCACATCGGCACGATTTGACAGGTCAAATCACAGCCTATTGCTGGCAATAGGAGCATCCCAATTGGTGTGACACCGACTTTGCATCGATGCGCCGATTTCCAAAAGTAGTTGCTGCACTACTTTTGGTGACTTCAGGGGCAATTTCAATAAACATCTGTGCATGAACCCAGACAGATGTCTTTCCAGTCTCCCTCGAAGTCGGACTGAAATGCGGCTTTGAAATCGTGCAAGTTCAGATGAACTTGCACAATTTCAAAGCCGTGTTCAGTGTGAACAAGGGCTTAGAGAGATTTCCACTCACTTCTTGTCCTGCTGAAGATATTGTACCAGACAGGAGCACACAGAAACTTTCAGACAGCAAAACAGACAGAATTTTTTTTTTCTTTAGTAGGTTGGGGGGGAGAAATCAAACCTCTGTTGCTGTACTCCTGTTGCAGATTATTTGAGATGAACAAAATAGTTACCACCGCTCTAGGTGACCGGGTTCAAGCTTCCCGTCCTCCGCTGTGTGGATGATTGTGAGAGCCCCAGGTGCCGGCAATTGCTATTCCAATGGTATGTGTGTGATGGAAAAATCTGGACAGCCGCACTCCGGATTGGAAAAGTGAAAAATAAAATCCTCTTTATTGAAAAAGTAATAACATGATTAAAATCCGTACATGGCTTTGTTGGGATAATGCAGCATAACCGCTAAGGCGTTTCACGCTCCCATAGAGCGCTTACTCATAGCTACTCAGAGCTATGAGTAAGCGCTCTATGGGAGCGTGAAACGCGTTAGCGGTTATGCTGCATTATCCCAACAAAGCCATGTACGGATTTTAATCATGTTATTACTTTTTCAATAAAGAGGATTTTATTTTTCACTTTTCCAATCCGGAGTGCGGCTGTCCAGATTTTTCCATCACACACATCCTGTTGCAGATTACCCTTTACTTCCTGTCTGGTAAACAATTGTCAGTAGAACAGGAAGTGTAGTTAAACCTCTAACAGAGCCCAGGATAACAAAAGCATGACTATCTTCACTCTATCCAGAAATACAATGTTTTTTGCTAGGCATTTACTATAATTTCAAAATAGATCAATATTTTAAATGTGCATATTTTATTAAAATAACTAGTGATCCTGCAATGAAGGTCCTTGTGCGGGCTTCTTGCTTTTATAGGATGATAACAGCTCTGTCCCAGTCTCCCAATTATGCTCCTTCATTGTCATCCTGTTACAATCACACCTAATGGAGCCTACAAGCCTTTGTGCCAATGAATAATGCACAGGCATATTCCACTGTTGTCACCATCAGGAAACCCACCCTAAGAAATGCCATATACAGATGCTGGATTACATGTAGATGTAAAGTGGCTGCAGGACCTCAACATTGCTGATATGCAACAAAGCAAGGTGAAAGTATAAAACAAACCCAGCTGTTTATAATACATAATGCTTTAGCAATGCAAAAGTCATTTAGTTAAGAGCTTTACTGCAGTAAAAAAAAACAAAAATTGACTTGTAGATTTGTAAGACATGAGTACCGATTGTGACTATAAATGACCATTTCCCATCATTTGCACACATGAACACCTTTCATATTCATCTCTTTCATCTGTCTACTTGAGCATGTGTATGTCAATGTACAATACATTCACAATCAGCAAATACTGATGATGAAGGATGGGTAGATGATAAATGATGATAGATGGATGATGAATAATAAATGGATGTATAATGAATGGATAATGCCGGATAATGGATATGACGATGGATAATGATGAATGGACAATAAGTGGTTAATTTACTAAATTGCAAAATCTGGCGCAGCTCTGCATAGAAACCAATCAGCTTTCTGTTTTTTTTTTTTTTTTTTTGTCAAAGCTTATTTGAACAAGCTGCAGTTAGACACTGATTGGCTACCAGGCACAGCTGCACCAGATTTTGCGCTCTGCAGTTTTGGTAAATCAACCCCTAATCGCCCGTACACACAATCTGAAAATCGGACAACAGAACGTCCAACTTTTTTTGCTCAATAGTCGCAAGTAGAAATTGAATAGGTTACTAAAGTCACAAAAATTCTCGTACGACAGAAAAAAAAAAAAAATTAATCGGAAGTGATGTCATGTGTTGTAATGTATTTGTATTGTATTTTTGGACAACAACTGTACTGACTAAAGGAAAATTTTTGTGCTTGCCCGATCGGCTCTCGAAAGCTCTGTACTAACGATCCAATTATCGTACGATCGCGCCAAAAGCGGTATTCTCCGCCCGATTTTCGGATCGTGTGTACGGGCCATAAGTTTTCTTTAGTACAGTGTTTCCCAACTCCAGTCCTCAAGGCGCCCCAACAGGTCATGTTTTCAGGATTTCCCTCAGATGAAACGGCTGTGGTAATTACTAAGGCAGTGAAACAGATCAAATCACCTGTGCAAAATAATGGAAAGCATGAAAACATGACCTGTTGGGGCACCTTGAGGACTGGAGTTGAGAAACACTGCTCTAGTAAACTGACCATTTTGTGATGAGGTGTGATAAATAGAAAACATTAGGGAAGGAGGTTGGCTTAAAACAAAACCATTCCCCTTGAGCAATTAATTATGTTGAGGTTCTTTTAATACTGCAACTCATCCAAACATTTCCACATGATTGCGATTTAGAGTGCCAACCCCACCAATAACTCAAATTTCTATACGCTTCAACATAAGGCTCCTTTCACACGATCGGCCCGAAAATATCCGTCTGTAGGTTTTTCAGGCGGACCCGAGTAGGCCACCCATTGACTTGGGAAGGCAGGTGTCAGCGGAGATGTGTCCGCTGACACCCGCCTGCCATCCGACAAGATTCGCTACAAAGAGACGGATGGCTATACATTCGCCATCCGTCCAGTGGATTGGATGAAAACGAACATGCTGTCCGTTTTCATCCGATCCTCCCACAGAGAACAGCCTGGGCCCTGACATGTCCATCCCTGCACAGTGAGCAGAGATGGACCTGTCATCTGTCTGCTCAGCGGGGATCAACGGAGCCATCTCCTCGCAGAGTGGATCCGCCCTGTGTGAAGGGGGCCTAAATTTTGCAAAAAAAAAAAAAATGGGATTACAAAATGGAGGTCTCATCTACAAAACAGTCAAGGCCAAACTAGAAAATTGTATCAACCAAAAAAAAAAAAAATCTACTAAATTATGGTACACATTACTTTTTCCATTTGCCATCCAATTTTGAATGCCTCCTCCACCAAAGATCGTTGGTCCTGGAACATTAAAAACAGAAACAGTCAGTCTAACAAAAAGAAAACAAAAGAAACAAAAAGCTATATGGACTACCACAGCTAAAAGGGATAGACTGGTTTTAAATCTGCTCTCTACTCCACTCAACATTAGGAATTAGCTCAGGTGTGTTCAGACAAGTCGAGACCAGCCTGAGTTATCCAGAGGGAAGCTGTCAAAGTAGACAGCCAATTACAGACAGTTTGCTGTCCACTCTGAACGGTTTCCCAGCAGGACAGCTCAGGAGGGTTTGGACTTGTGTCTGAACACACCTCAGCTCATCATGTACACTGTGGCACAGCTTGACAAGCATCTAGTTCTGTCCCTATTAGGCTCTACTGATTTGCACAGTGCTGTTTGGATTGGG
Organism: Aquarana catesbeiana; assembly: GCF_042186555.1. Taxonomy (NCBI): domain Eukaryota; kingdom Metazoa; phylum Chordata; class Amphibia; order Anura; family Ranidae; genus Aquarana; species Aquarana catesbeiana. The sequence continues at coordinate 759,048,037 of NC_133325.1, read as the reverse complement.
TCCTTGACCAGGCTCTGTTGCTTAACCACTGCACAGTCAAACCTGAATGTCTTGTCTGGCCACTGTACCTCCTGCACATCTGTCCCACCTATGTTCCCCCTGCTCTTCTGCCCCACCACTGTAACCCCTGCTCATGTGTTCAACCAATGTACCTCCTTTCTCCTCTGCACATCTGCCCCACCTCCGTATCCCCTGCCCCACCAATGTACCTCCTTTCTCCTCTGCCCCAACAATGGACCCTCCCTGCTCATCGTTCCCACCACTGTAACCCCCTTCTCATCTGGCCCTACACTGATCCCCCCGCTCATCTGTCCCACCACTGTAACCCCCTGCTTTTCTGTCCCACCGCTGAACACCCCTTCTCATCCCTCTCACCACTCTACCTTCTGCCCATCTACCCCACCACTGTACCTCCTTGCTCTTCTGTCCCACCACTGTAACCCCCCTGCTCAGCTGCCCCATTCAACGTACCCCCTTTTCTCATCTGCCCCACCACTGTACCTCCCTGCACATCTGCTCCACCGCCGTATCCCAATGCTCTCCTGTCTCACTACTGAATAAACAGGAACCGCTCCCCCCTAACAGAACTGCACCCAACCTCTTCCCCGTCACAAAAGCTAAAATTCGCAGCTACAGCAAAGTTAGAGAACCAAACAATGTTTCCCATCTTTTACAATGTGTGGGGGCACAGTGCCTCCCCCTCAATTGCAGGTGCGGCGTGGGGAATTCTGAAACTGGAATGTATTAGTGTCTCACTGACACTTCCCTACGCTGCTCTGCTGATGGGGAGGGAGTCGAGTGCCGGTAAAAGAGGCTTCATGTGCCGGTTGCGGCACCAGTGCCGGGGGTTGCCTACCCCTGCCATATCTGGTCGATGCTCCTGCAAGCTAGAAATTAGTTAAGTAAACAGGGTCACTTCAGTGATCTCCACTTGCTTCCGATCCCTGTGCTAAGTGGACGGAGAGATGCATTGTGAACACAGAAGGTCGAATGCTCAGCACGTGCACCATTCAAAGAATGCTTTGCATTTTCTGAACTAATAGAAAGTGTTCTGATTAGGACAAGGTGGAGGGGTGGGTCGGTAATGCCACGCTCTCCACCTCATCCAATCAGAGAATATTTTGCATTTATTAAAAAAAATGCAAAGCTTTGTCTGAATGGTGCCTGTGCTAAGCAGCCAATCTCCTGTATTCACAATACATCAGACCAGTCACTCAGCACAGGACCCAGAAGCAAGTGCAGTTCACTGGCGTTGCTTCCAAGGGCATCGGCCAGGTATGGAAAATACATAATTACATTGGTCCAATCTGTAACTATGCAAGAATACATCATGCCTGGAATTCACTTTTAATGGAGCCGGCTTTGTGAAAGGGGCACAGTCATGCTGGAACAGATAAGGGCCTTCCTCAAAGAGTTACCACAAGGTTGGAAGGGTGGCAACACTGTCTAGAATGTTTTTTCATGATGTAAAATGTAGTACCTTCTAATGGAAAAAACCTAAATGCAATAATAACTATAAGTGGTGACCACATACGTTCGGTCATACAGTTGTTGGTATGATAGTCCTATTTTGTCAATTTACTTTTTAAATAGAAAGGGGCTTTAAAAAATAGTCAACCTAAGACCCCTTTCACACTGGAGCGTTTTGCAGGTGCTATAGCGTTAAAAATAGCGCCTGCAAACCGCCCTAAAACAGCTGCTCCATTCACTCCAGTGTGAAAGACAGAGGGCTTTCACACTGGAGCGGTGCGCTGGCAGGGCGTCAGAAAAAGTCCTGCCAGCAGCTTCTTTGGAGCAGTGAACTCACCGCTCCCCCACCGCTGCTCCCCATTGAAAACATTTGGGCAGTGCTGCAATTCCGCCGGCAAAACACTGCTCCGGCGGCATTTTGCGGGCGGATTTAACCCCTTTTCGGCCGCTAAAAAAAAAGCGGCGCTTTACCAGTGGCAGCACAGTGTGAAAGGGGTCTAAAAGCCAGACTCCAAAAAAAAAAAAAAAAAAAAAAAAAAAGGTATAGATGAGAACTTACTGGATACTGCTAGGTGCCAACTTACCGATACTTTCTTAAAGAGCTCAGCAAGATCTTCTAATAGCTCAATAAAGTTTAACTCTTTAATGGTCATCTCTACACTATGTGGTTCTCTGAAAAACACAACATATTCATAATGGATTAAATTGTGCCTTTACATAGGATCGATCTGATGTTCACACTGGATGTACATATGTACGTTTGCATAATGCAAATGCATAATTTACCATGATAAATTATTTTTAAATGAACAGAAGACAGGAAAAAGCATCCATAAGCCTACCTTGATATCAAGTATATAGCTTTAGTGGTAATGCTCTTTTAAATAAAGCATCATGAAAGGAATAAATAATCTTTTAAACTCCTAAAAGTCTCTTTATTACATGTGAAAGTGGTACGACCGATTTACCAAAGTAATGTTTTTCATAAATTTGTTTCTATGTAGAATGAGCGATAGATAGATAGATAGATAGATAGATAGATAGATAGATAGATAGATAGATAGATAGATGTAGCAACATTTACATATTGGCTTTCACAGGACCTAAATAGGTGAAGTACAGGTTCACTTTAAAGTTATTATTGGGCAGAAGGGAGAGAACATTTGTTAGGTTTCTTTGTGACATCTGTAAACACAACAAGGAGATTTACATTGTTTCTTTTGTAGTGTAGCGCTTTTCAATGAAGGAGATCCACACAGATAATATCTCAAGTCTATACATGGTTTATAGATTGAGATCAGTGCCCACTGGATTACAGAGCATTAGCTAGCAAAGTGACCACAATCAGAAATAAACAGAAGTTTTTATACAGCATCTCCTACATTATATTTGATCTCGGGCACATATCCAGAGGAAGAGGGAACTCCTGACAATCTAAGGCAATATTGTATATTTTTGGCACCTGCATATTAATCTGACCTTTTATATGGTGGCAGGCATGTACTGGCCATCGGGACTACAGGGAGTTTCCCGGTGGGCCAATGGCTCAGTGGGCTGGTTTAAATGACAGCCTGTCAAAGTAATGGCTTTCTTGGTTCGCCCTCAACTTCACGCAGTGATGTGAGAAAGATGAGAAAAATACAGAGGAGAATAAGTGAAATAATAAAAGAGGTTAGTGAGGACTCCTTATGTTATGCTACTTATGTTTTTTTGCACAATTGCGTATAGCTTATAGGCTGTTTTTGTGCTTGTTTGCACAATTAAAGTGGGCCGGTCTGGATGAAGTCCAGGGCCAAATTTTTATCCCAGTCCAGCCCTCTATGGTGGCCATACAGGTATCAAGTGATATCAAAAATAATAGCCATAACCAAAATGATTAGAGCTTGACATCATCTCTCTCCCAAATGCCTAAAATAACAGCCGCAACCATGAGACTAGATTCTAACTTCCTCTCTCCCACATATCTGGTGAAAAACAATAGAACTCAGAACACAATATACAGGACAAAGTTCACACATAGTTCAACACATATCATGCTGTTATAACGTCTGACTCCTTTAGGAGTTTCTCATCTTAACCACTTGCCCACCGCCCTATAGCAGTTTTACTGCTACCAGGCGGCCGCTGTGCATATATATATATATATATATATATATATATATATATATATATATATATATATATCTCTATCTCTCTATATATATATATATATATCTATATCTATAAATAAAATGATCCTGCACTTCTGGGTAGGGGGGCCCGAATGCGCGACGCTGGCAGCTCGCTCCCGCTGTCATTATACACAAGCCGAAGCCGATCAATGGGTACGGCGGAGTCTCGCTGACTGTCCTGCAGAGAGGCAGAACGGTAGCCTGCCCATGTAAACAAGGCAGATCACCCGTTCTGACAGGAGGGAAGGCATGGATCCCGTATTTCTGCAAAACAGGGACATGGATCCATGCCTTTCCCTAGTAAAAAGGACCTCCCACGCTGTAAAAAAAAAAACACTGGCTAGGCACACAGTCAACCCTTTGATCGCCCCTGATGTTAACCCCTTCCTTGCCAATGTCATTAGTACAATGACAGTGCATACTTTTAGCACTGATCACTGTACTAGGGCCAGTTCACAGCACATGCAGTCCAGTGCATTTTTTTTTCTGCATCAAAAACGCATTGGAAAATTGCTAATTGGAAACCATATAAACTTAGGTCACACCAATGTGGGCGTTTCAGTTCCAGGAAAAAAAAATAATAATCAAAAAATAAAAGGGCATGCTGCATTTTTCCTGCACTGGCCTGTACTGGAACGCGATAAAACGCCTCAAAAACGCACTGGACCCTAGTACAGTGAACAGTGAAACAAAACAAAAAAAAAAAAGCATTTGGAAATGCATCAAAAACACATTAAGAATGCGCATGCAGAAACACATTAAGAACAAATCTGGAATGCGTTTTTGTGGTGTGAACCAGCCCGTAGTGTCACTGATCCCCAAAAAAGTGTCAGTGTCTGCCCTAATATCGCCATCCCACTATAAGTCACTGATTGCCACCATTACTAGAAAAAATAAAAAAAAAAATCTTCCATAAAATAACCCATAGTTTGTAGACGCTATAAGTTTTGCACAAACCAATCAATATACGCTTATTGGGAATTTTTTTTTTTTTTGCCAAAAACAAGTAGCAGAATATATATTGCCTTAAAATTGCTATAGAAATTTGATTTTTTACATTGGATATGTTTTATAGCAGAAAGTCAATAATATTGGGGTTTTTTTTCAGAATTGTCAGTCTTTGATTATAGCGCAAAAAACCCAAAAAAAAAACCCCCCAAAAAAAAACAAAAAAAAAAAAAACGCAGAGATGATCAAATACCACCAGAAAAAAATTTGGGGGGACAACAAAATTCTATTTGGGTAGAGTGCACGACCACGCAATTGTCAGATAATGTAACGTAGTGCCGTATCTAAAAAAAAATGGCCTGGTTGTGAAGGGGGGGGGGGGGGCAAATGTTCTGGAGCCTAAGTGGTTAAAGCAGAACCAAAAAGTCCCACTGTCACAAACTGTGAGCAGGTAGGCTCTTTACTGAAGAGACAATAAAAGTTTACTGTTCTGCATTAAAATACTGCAACCTGCCTGCTTGCAGCATTCTATGGCATCTATGTCATCTCGCGATAGCCAGTGAAGATGGCTGAGGCTGGCACCCAGTAGAAGATGCCAGCGCTGGCGAGGTACAGGTGCCATTGAAGGAAAGGCAAGTTTAACTGCAGTAAAGAGAGAAACGGGAGCTTGCAACACTAGTTCTTCAAAACAGAAAAAGATAAAGCCAGCTCACCACCATACCAGGTCCAGGTAGAGCTGCAAATATCAGTAATTTTACACGTGGCTTTTCGCTTACAGTGAATTTGAGAGAAGCAATAAATAAAGAAGCAACTCACCTAGTCCGCAAACATGTTGTTGTGTTGTTTGAGGCATGCATGAAAACAGGCCACAACATATACATCTTCATTAACTCACAATTCTCAATTCGATCCGCAATTGAGTGAGAAAACCAGAAGGCGACTGGTTCAACTATGAGATAAAAAAAAGAATTCAAAGAAAGGGTATTAAGCATATAACATACTAAGAAAAAAAAAAAAAACACAACTAAAGCTAGCTCTAGTTTCAAATCATGCAGATTTTAGGATGATATGTTCTTGTCACCCCCGTCCCCTCAAATCATTACCCCACCTAGCTTACTCTTTACATGTCAAATGAGAAACTGTTAAGGGGTTCCAGTCACCACAGCATTTTAACAAAAATCTTCCCAGAAGATATATGTGCATTTAATGCATTTCTAGGTATTTTATTTATCTGTAAAAAAAACTCTTATGCAGACATCTGAAATCTCCTGCTGGGTACCATTTTGGATGTGATGTCAGCAGCCCCAGAAGACTCACAGCTGTCACTTAAGTGACACTCTATAACAGTGGCGGCTGGTGCTCCATCGGTCGGGGGGGGGTTCACTATTTATAATGGTTGCACTTTACATAGTTTCATGCATAGTTGTATTGTTCACTCCAAAAAAGTATATGTACACCATATATGGTTTCTTTGATATGTTTAAAGAGATTCCCCATCATATGTACTGTATTTATTAAGATTGTATATGGTTTTGCACAACTATTTTTATAGTTGCACTTGGCATATTTAGATGCAAATTTGGTGTGGTTTTTCTTAAGCACCACCCGTCGCCTGCTGAATGCGATCACATAGGTTTGCTAGCCCCCTTGTGATAGCAATACAGGTAATAAAAAAAATAAAAAAAGATATGATTTTTTTTTACAGCAATTCTGCCACCCTGCACACACCCACAAATGCACACAGAGTGTAAAGCATCGCCTATTCATTTTGGGTACTACATTTTTTTGCCATTTCACAGGTGCATGTAGTTTTAAGACCTGAGGTATTTGGTATCTATTTACTCTACACTAGCGCACATCTTTTATTCTGTACCAAAAAAAAAATGGGAAGGAAATTGTGTTTGTTTGCACTAAACTCTATTTTAGTGTATTTTTTCCTGAAAATATAGATTTGAAAAAATAGTAAAACCAATATTGTACCGGCATGAAAAAATTGCAACCACTGTACCATCTTTTTATTCTACAAGGCCTTGGCTTTCAGAAAATAAACTACCGTTCAAAAGTTTGGGGTCACATTGAAATGTCCTTATTTTTGAAGGAAAAGCACTGTACTTTTAAATGAAGCTAACTTTAAACTAGTCCTAACTTTAAACAAATATACTCTATACATTGCTAATGTGGTAAATGACTATTCTAACTGCAAATGTCTAGTTTTTGGTGCAATATCTACATAGGTGTATAGAGGCCCATTTCCAGCAACTATCACTCCAGTGTTCTAATGGTACAATGTGTTTGCTCATTGGCTCAGAAGGCTAATTGATGATTAGCAAACCCTTGTGCAATCATGTTCACACATCTAAAAACAGTCTAGCTCCTTCCAGAAGCTACAAAACTGACCTTCCTGTGAGCAGATTGAGTTTCTGGAGCATCACATTTGTGGGGTCAATTAAACGCTCAAAATGGACAGAAAAAGAGAACTTTCATCTGAAACTCGACAGTCTATTCTTGTTCTTAGAAATGAAGGCTATTCCATGCGAGAAATTGCAAAGAAATTGAAGATTTCCTACAACGGTGTGTACTACTCCCTTCAGAGGACAGCACAAACAGGCTCTAACCAGAGTAGAAAAAGAAGTGGGAGGCCGCGTTGCACAACTAAGCAAGAAGATAAGCACATTAGAGTCTCTAGTTTGAGAAACAGACGCCTCACAGGTCCCCAACTGGCATCTTCATTAAATAGTACCCGCAAAACACCAGTGTCAACATCTACAGTGAAGAGGCGGCTGCGGGATTTTGGGCTTCAGGGCAGAGTGGCAAAGAAAAAGCCATATCTGAGACTGGCCAATAAAAAAAAAAGATTAAGATGGGCAAAAGAACACAGACATTGGACAGAGGAAGACTGGAAAAAAGTGTTGTGGACGGATGAATCCAAGTTTGAGGTGTTTGGATCACAAAGAAGAACGTTTGTGAGACGCAGAACAAATGAAAAGATGCTGGAAGAATGCCTGACGCCATCTGTTAAGCATGGTGGAGGTAATGTGATGGTCTGGGGTTGCTTTGGTGCTGGTAAGGTGGGAGCTTTGTACAGGGTAAAAGGGATTCTGAATAAGGAAGGCTATCACTCCATTTTGCAACGCCATGCCATACCCAGTGGACAGCGCTTGATTGGAGCCAATTTCATCCTACAACAGGACAATGACCCTAAACACACCTCCAAATTGTGCAAGAACTATTTACAGCAGAAGCAGGCAGCTGGTATTCTATCGGTAATGGAGTGGCCAGCACAGTCACCAGATCTGAACCCCATTGAGCTGTTGTGGGAGCAGCTTGACCGTATGGTACGCCAGAAGTGCCCATCCAACCAATCCAACTTGTGGGAGCTGCTTCTAGAAGCGTGGGGTGCAATTTCTCCAGCTTACCTCAATAAATTAACAGCTAGAATGCCAAAGGTGTGCAATGCTGTAATTGCTGCAAAAGGAGGATTCTTTGATGAAAGCAAAGTTTGATGTAAAAACAATGTTATTTCAAATACAAATCATTATTTCTAACCTTGTCAATGTCTTGACTCTATTTTCTATTCATTTCACAACGTATGGTGGTGAATAAGTGTGACTTTTCATGGAAAACACAAAATTGTTTGGGTGACCCCAAACTTTTGAACGGTAGTGTATATCATGTTCTTGAGGGCAGCGACTGATGTAAATGTACAATATATATGCAAAGCAATGTGTAAATCGGCAGTGCTACATATAAACCTGTAATCAATAATGTTCTGGAGGTTTTAAAGTGTCACTAAACCCACTTCATAAAAAAAACTCAGTAAATGATGTATTACATGCTGTTCATACTTAGTCACTATAAGATTGTATGAGTCCTGTATAAATCACTCCACACACAATGACAAAGTCATTAAAGAGTGCAACTTGACACAATGATACTGCAATCAGAAAGCTTACCTTTTCTTACAATGTCTATGAAAGGCTCAACAGGTTTCCTATGATGACCCTGAAAGAAAGAAGAAATTCAGTCTTGCACAGTTGTACAGGCTCCTCTGCTATACTGAAATTGCCTATTCCAATTTCACTGCACACTGTGAGCTTCTAACCATGTGCATTAGAAGCTGCACCAATCAGATATAGCCCACCTTATGTCCTGGTTGGTGGAGGTCCAGTATTATCTTTTCTGCCCAGCTTTACTGTTCTTGGCCCACCCCTTTCATCCATTGGATTTCAATCATGGAGGCTCAGCATTACATGTGGGTGTTAACTTGGTCTGCATGCATATACAGTCTGCATATGAGTGCCCGCTCCTTCAGACTAATACCCACCCGTTAAGGCATTGCAATATTTGATTGCCTGCTCCCAAGAGCCAACCAACTGCTTGCATCAGGGCTGAGGGTTCTGGAGAGGAGCACTGAGGCTGGTGCTGTGATGTTTTCAGGAAGCTATGTACAGCATCCTGCCAGAACCTCCCACCACACATGATCTACCTGCATTGTATAGAGCAGCGTTTCTCAACTCCAGTCCTCAAGGCGCCCCAACAGGTCATGTTTTAAGGATTTCCCTCAGATGAAATGGCTGTGGTAATTACTAAGGCGGTGAAACTGATCAAATCACCTGTGCACAATAATGGAAATCCTGAAAACATGACCTGTTGGGGCGCCTTGAGAACTGGAGTTGAGAAACACTGGTATAGAGCAGGGGTACTGAATTAAATTTCACGGAAGGTCCAGTCACTAAAATGTTCTTCCAGCGGAGGTCCAAATCACGTTGGATTCCTAATGGCACCTTGAAACATCGGGCAAACGCTGCACATTTTCGTGACCACCAAACTAGCTTAGTGCAGCGCAATAAAAAAAAAAAAAAAAAAAAAAAAAAAGGTCAGGGACTTTTTTCTGCATTTCTGCATGTAAAACAGCCTAAATGCAGAACACAGGCAGCGATATAAACCTAGCTTCAGATACTTCACATCAGAACAGTGTTCCCAGCCCCCTCCCTTGCACATCACAGCCCCCTTCACATCACCACCTTTACAGCAGTGTCTTCAACCCCCTCACATCACTCCCCCATTAATATCACTCCCCCATCACATTTCTGTTCTCTGCCCCCTTTATATCAGCCCCCTCCTCATTCACATTACTGTACTCAGCACCCCCCTCACATTACTGTCGTCACCCCCCCCCCCACCACCACTTTGTATCGCCCCCTTCCCATTACTGTCTCACACACACATTCCTGTCCTCAGCCCCCTGTATATCACCGCCTCCTTCACGTCCTTCACGTCCCTGCCCTCCCCCTTTACATTCCTGTCCTCACCCCGCTACTGCTCCTTTACATTCCTGTCCTCACCCCTTTACCATTCATGTCCTCATAGACCAGTGGTTCTCAACCTGGGGGTCGGGCCCCCTTCAGGGGTCGAATGACGATTTGCCAGGGGTCTCCGGATCCTGGGCTGTTCCTGAAACCCAAGCCGCTCTCCCAGCCTTTTCGTGGCCGCCCAGCAGGACCCTATCTCCTGATTTCGGCATAGGTGTCAATGCTACGAGACACCACAAAGTCGGTAACACTACCTGTGATTAGAGTTGCCATTAAAAAGTCCCCACTACAGTTCTCAGATCAGCAGATGACCTTGATCAAGAACACCTAAGTTGGCTGAAAACTAGAAACCAGTAAAAGTGACAAATACTAGAGAATCAGGCATGGTCACATGCTGTGAAGACTTTACATCTTCCTCAACTGCATTCCTTTAGAAAAAAGGTGTTAAATATAAATTACATGAATTCAGTCCACGTAATGTTTGACCACTTTAGCCTGGAAGGTTTTACCCCCTTAATGACCAGGCCATGTTTTGCAATTTGGCTCGGCACTGTGTCACTTTAATTGACAATTGCGCGAATACATATCCAAGAAAAAAAAAAACGTAAAAACAACAAAAGTCTTTATCAATTTAGGCCAATATGTATTCTTCTACATATTTTTGGTAAAAAAAATCCCAATAAGGAGATATTGATTGGTTTGCGCAAACGTTATACCATATACAAACTATGGGATAGATTTATGGACTTTGTATTTTTATTGAGACAAAATAGACCCCACCGCTCCAGGTGGATGATAAATCCTTCACCTCCAGAGAAGAGAGAGTCCCAGGTGCTGGCTAATGCATGTGTAGATAGAAATGGGGGAAAGAACTCAGAATTTTCTATCGGAGAGCGGCTGTCCAGAGTTCTTCCACCCATTTCTTTGTATTTTTATTGTTTTTACTGGTAATGGCGGCGAACAGCGATTTTTAGTGGAACTGCGACATAGCAGTGGACAAATCTGACCCCAAGATTGTTTTCACTCTGGCTGTTAGTGCTGAAGCGCCGCTCGTTCCAGCGGCGCATTTAACCCACAAAAAAGGTGCTTTGAAAGCGCTGTCTATTCATTCCAATTGGCAGGGCGTTTTGGGAGCGCTAAATACAGCGCTCCCAACCCGCCCCAAAGATGCCGATTGCAGGACTTTTCGGAACGTCCAGCAAGCGCACCGAAAAGTCACACTGGAATGAATGGGAGGCGATACTCAAGCGCTTAGCAGAGGCCATTTCCAGCGCTAAAGCGCTGAAAACCACCCCAGTATGAAAGGGGTCTAAGTGACACCAATACAGTGATAGTGCATTTTTTTAGCACTGGATAACTGTATAACCCGCTGATTGGCTCCCACATTATTTATTGCATTAAACAACGTACAGGTACGTCGTTTCGCGCAATAGAGCCATATATATGCTATATTATATATGCTGTGGGCGGTCTTTAAGTGGGATCATTTTAACCCATGATGCACTGGCTTGGGATGCCGAAAGTCTAACTTCATGTTTAAAGTCCTTTTAAATTAGTTTGTTTGGGATAATTTGGCCCACATGAACCATTAGCTGCACGAATAGGTGCGCTTGCTGGGAGCACTGTATAAGCTGTATGTAGCCTCAGCTACATACAGTAAACAGCTCTGTGTTCCGCTGCTCAGCCATTCACATGAAGCCTTGTATTCTATGAATGAATGCAAAGCTTCCTCCGATTGGCTGATGCAAAGATCGTCCCGCACAAAGCTCCCTTTGAATGGCTGAGCAGCACTCAGCCTGATTGTTTTGTTCCAGGAGTGGTACAGAAAGCCCCAGTCTGACAGCTGGAACAAAATTACTTTATACTGTATATAGCTGTGGCTACATACAGGTAGTAAAGCATAGCCAGCAAGCACACCTGTTAGTGCAGTAAATCGTCTGGGCCAGGGTTGCCTAAAAAGAATTATTTAAAAAAGGACTTTAACAGGTAGAGTTAGGCTCAAAGAATCACAGAATCAAAATAAAGGCAGTATTCCCTCTAATGACTGGGCTGAACACATGCCAGATCAACATTTTTTGGGAAGGTGTCAAGGTGTAGAATTCTGATTTACATATTAAGGACAATGTGTTCAAAAACCACACACCACACCTAGATTTTCAGACTCCTGTTGCTCTACAGTTTAAAGTAACAAGAAAATCCCGGACTGCTGCACTCTGGAAACGGACATCTTTATTTCATGCGTAAAAATCCAAAAAAAAGCTTGCGGATTACTTAATTGTAAATCTGCAATGTCCACGATATGTATAATCTGTTGTTTCTATTATCTAATATTTATTTGATATCTATAAATCTTGTTGGATTATACTGAGAATAATAGGTCCTCTGTCTATTCGATTTGTTAATATCGGTTTACATACCTGCAAGAAACCCCTTTTATACTCTACATGCATGGTCACGGTAATACTGTATGATTATGTACAACCAACGATAGCTGGATATAACAAGAGGAAGGGAAAATTCTATTATTCCAAGGGCGTTAATAGTATTGATATACACACAATAGTAATTTTAGTCTGTAATGGACACATTTTACTAAGGAGCTTTAGACATATATAAAGGCACCTTATACCTTCAATCTTGATTTAAAATAATAACCGGCCCCCTTTTTTATGTTATTAGCAATTAGGTGCGCTGTACACTAGGCTTCTCTCACTGTACTCTATTCTGTTGCCTCCTTACTAGTAAGTCCGTTATGGTAAATATTGATACAAGAGATCAATACATCACTATACTTTATTTTTTATTGTTTATAAGTAGCTTTTTTTAAGCTTCATAAATGATATAAGCTGTCCCCTGGATGTTGATGTTCATTTGAACGTACATGCATCCCCCCCCCCCCTTTTTCTACAGATGCCTTTCACTGTTGAAAAGATGGCCTATGTGATGTCCCACAAGTGTGTCCTTTTAACCGATAATTATGTACCGATTTAATTAATTGATTGTTTTACCACCAGTTTCTCATTGGTGGTTTTTTATCTTCTTGTTCTATTTATCTGTACCTGCACTCACTCACACTTTAGCTATGACTAAGCATCTTTGTATGTGAAACATGTTAGCTAATGCTATTTTCTGATCGTAGCCGATGACTTTTGTTGGATTTTTACGCATGAAATAAAGATGTCAGTTTCCAGAGTGCAGCAGTCGGGGATTTTCTTGTTACTATAGACTTGTGCACAGTCTGCACCCCGATTCCCATCAAGGATGGACGGTCTCCTCTCACAGTCCACGGTCCACGGAACTTACAGAGCGGCATTACCTTTTTCTACATTTATCCGGACTTTGCTCCACTGTTTAGTCCTCATGCACACAATGCAAAAACGCCACTTTTAAAGGCTTTTGACTTTTTTTTTTTTTTTTTTTTGCCTCTAAACGCTCCTCTGTCTTAGCCTATGTGTCCTTGCACACATTTTACGTTTGCAGGCATTTAGGGGCATGAGTGTTTACAGGCAGACAAAAAAAAAAAACACGACTTGCGTGTTAAGGAGAGAAGCGTTTTGCCGCATAATGTGCCCAACGCGTCTTCACAAGTCTAAATGTGTTTAAGCGTTCGGTACATTTAATGCGCAAGTGCTTATTAATTCCAATGGCCATAATAAGTTAATATTCTGGCTAATGGAATGAATGAACGCTGAGACTCTTGATACACATGAAGGCATTTGCCAAATGCAGCTTTAGATGCATTTCTACAGCTGCTTTTTCTTCCCCTTGAGCAAAGGCGACCAGTGAAAGAAAAAAAAACAAATGCGTGCAGACTTTTTCAGCCAATAGGATACTTAAAGTAACTACTGTATTTATCGGCATATAACACGCACTTTTTTCCCCTGAAAACAGAAGACAAACAGTGCCTGTGTGTTATACGCCGATACTAAGTTTTACCAACAGGGGGTGGGGATTGGGCAGTCCGCCCCGGGAGCCACCCATTGGGGGGTGTCAGGCTAGCCGCCCCGCCTCTATTGGCCCTGGGACAGCGCTGCCTGCAAAGTCTAAAGTTGACACAAAAAAAAAAATCACTTGCCAGCCCCTTCTCCTACACCGCTCCTCCTGTGTCAGTCTCATTATAAAAATGAAGCTTGCAAATATCTCAATAGTTCAGTTTTTTCTGGCTGCTCTCCGCCTCCTAGCGTTAGCGTGATGGGAAAACCTCTCTACTCTCTGTACCTCTACCTGATGGTAGCTTACGACTATAAACCAACACGGACTCTGGACAAATGGAGGGCAGACATACTGACTCTGGACGACGAGGAGTGGGAGGAACGTGTCTCTACCTTTATTCCCTCAATGATAGCTGCGAAAGACAGGTTTATTTAGCTTAAAGTGGATGTAAATCCAATGTCAGCCTTTCTAAACTACTGCCATAGGGGTTATCTATAAGGATATACATGGCTCCTGCATGTATCTTTACCTGTCAAATGTCTCCCCTCTGTCTGTTATGAGAGCAGAAAAACTGCAGATTCTGTGGGTGGGTCTGTTGTCTGGAGCTCGGTGGGTGGAGTTGTGATGTCAGTAGACTCCCCGCCCACCTCTACACTCCCCTTGTCAATATGCATTTTCTCCTGTGTATTTCTTACACTGAATTTCTGCTATGATCTCTAACATCCAGTGAAAAGACAGGAAAGTAACCACATGACTTCAGCATGCCAAATCATGCTGAGGTGTGGATCAGCCAATCCTTGCAGAGCTGCTGAAGAAAGGAGTGCCTGTGTCTTAGGCTGTCACTCACAGCAAGGGGGAGGATTTGACAAAGTTTTTCTCAGTTTGTCAAGATTTTTCTCACTGAACAATAAAAGAGGATTGCTCAGAGATGGATTAACTCTGTGTGGCAAGACTGGGCTCAAATAATAGGAAATCTTATACTCTACAGTATGATATATAACAAAACAAAAAAAGTTTCTACACAGGGCTTATTACACCCCGCAGAGACTTGCCCGCATATACCCCCAGCGGGACCCGATATGCCCCAGGTGCAGGAAGGGGGCTCATTCTGGCATATGGTCTGGTCCTGCCCCATGCTTCGCCCTTATTGGGAGGCCGTAGCCACCACCCTAGGTGACATATGGGACACGAAGATTCAATTAGATCCCTTAACTCTATTACTTAGACATCTGGAGGAGGTAGAGGGCGACAGGTACACTAAACTATGCATAACGTTCTCTTTGTTTTAAGCCAGAAGGGAAATATTTTTGAAGTGGAAGTCGGCTGAGCTGCCTGCGTGTAATTCCTGGCGACTTTAACTCGGTATTGCCCCTATATAGACTTGCATACGAAAGCAGACAATGCCCAGGGAAATTCGATAAGGTCGGTGTGGATAGACGCATGTGGTTGAAACATCTGCAGCTAACCTATTATACTTGTCTGATAGGGCTGCCCATCCTGAGTCTAGACCCCCCCTCTCTCTTGCGTTGCCTCACCCCTTTTCCTGCTCAGAGGAGCGGGGAAAGTGGTAGATGATGTTGGAGAATCAAACTACATGGTATTTCTTGTTTTGCAACTCCTGGGATGAAATGACATACGATACGGGATTCGTTTCCCTTACTAGATATTATTTGCGGATGACGGATATGTGATTTAATGTATGCCTTTTGACCACTGCTCTGTAATGCTGATTTGTTGTTTAAACAAACGAATTTTCTGTTACAAAAAAAAAAAAAAAAAAGATTACAAGTCAATGTTGGTGCAGTTTTGCCTATTACAGGTATATGCCTCCCACTCTTGTTTCGGGTTACTGAGTTACACCAACTGGGTCACCAGAAGGTGAGTCTAGGAACGGAAGAGCTGCCCAATGATAGCTGGCACTTCCAGTAACATGGTGTCTGCCTCTCAGCCACATTGAGAGGTGAAATAAACAATAAAGTGGATCCAAACAAAAGAGCAGCTGAAGATTGTCTACTGTCACCTGTTGCATTCATAACAATATGGCCTTGTTCTGTGTGAAGGTTGCCTGAGAGTAGGTCAGCTTTAAATTAATAATTGAAGTATTTGCTGTTCCATATGGATGTTGGGAATGCATTTGTGCAATGTTTCAAGTACAGTAGCTTTTGGCAGCAGTTGACATCCATTAAAAAGCTAGTAAACCATAATAAAGAAAAAAAAAAATCTTCTCCCTGCAAGTTAAGAGCAGAATGTGCTAATATGCATCACATAGTAGCACATTATGAAAGATTACCTGAACACAAAGCCATCCAGCATAACGCTGTTACGGTTACCCGGGGCTTCCATCTTCACCTGGTCTCCCTTCCGGGTTCGCAGGCTGAAGGCCGTTTGAGTGGCCGAGCCATGGTGACTTCACTCCCGCGCATGCGCACAGGAGTCACGGCCGCAGCACGGCTCTCTATAGACGGCACGCTGTTCATTTAGCGTGCATGGGCCAGTGTCACCGGCACTGCTAAAGTAAATATCCCCTAAAGGGTGCATGTTTAGATGATATTTATTGTACCTACAGGTAAGCCTTATTACAGGCTTACCTGCAGGTATAAATCATTAACAGGCCTTTACTGCCATTTTAATTGGGGGACATAATTTCCTGGATATCTCGGTTGGGTGGGGGAGAACAGTTATAGTTTTGTTTTTCTACATTCTCTGTATTATATATTGCTCCACATTGGTTGCTTGAGAGGATCGCTTTTATCATTAAAAGAATAACTAAGGGCAAAACTTTTTTGTTTGGTTTTAGTTCTGGATATAGGGATTAGAAGTTAAGTGCAGTTTGTGCCTCCATTAGGAACATAAACTCACTCTCTTTGTCATGTTTTCTGTTATCAATGAAAGTTAAAGAAAATCCCAATTTTTGGGTTGCCCCCAGAACAGGAATAGAGGAAAAAAATCTTCCAATGGGGACACTAGTTCTGGTGGCAATCATGAATTCCCTCACTTTGGGGTGATTTTCCCTCACTTCCTGCTTTGGCTATGGGACAGGAAGTGAAAGGGAATTTACCCAATATGACACACGATCCCAAAAAAAAAAAAAAAAAACTAGACATGGTTATAACCCTCCCTTACTCTATCCAAAATAAAAAGAAAAAATCTACTTTAATGGCAGTCACAGTGTAACTGAGATTTTAACTGGTGCAAGATAGGTCACTTACCCTCGGACACTGGGGAGGAAGCAGCGTGGTGCGCATGTTATACGGGATGTCAGGTGGTATGTTTAACGGCCTTAAGTTGTCCCTGGCTGGAAAACAAAGTGAATGAATAGTTAAATATGACCTGCAGGTGTCCACTAGGTACAAACAATTCATAGCCAACTTACTGTGTGACAAGTAATGCAAGGCTCTGTAATTCCTGAATAAAATAGTAATAAATTAATAATAGAGAAGGTGCAGCTTGCTGGAGAATCTCATATAGCCCAAGGAGGGCTTGTGGCTCTCTCACATTCATACATATGTAGTCACACACAGTATTTATATACATGACATTTGTGCATCTGCTACTAATTCTAATAGATCTTCTTGAAGTACATACACACCTTTAAAGTGGTAGTAAAGTCTGTTCTACCACTTGTACCTACAGGCAAGCCTATAGTAGTAAGGCTTTACCTGTAGTTACTGTAAATATCTCCTAAATTTGTAGTTTAAATATATTCTGAGTGCATGCAGCCGATGACGTTACCGACGCATGCGCTCTGAAGGTCCAGTGTTGTATCAGCGAACGGAAGTAACGTTCCATCAACTGCGCATGCGTTCCACCGCTTCCAGGTTTGCTAATCTGACAGAACACCTGCAGTCAGAAGGCGGCAGCAGACATCTTAATACACCCAGCTACTTCTTGAATTTCATTTTGAGTCATTTTTAGCAATAAAGTGAGCGTATATGATGATAGTATGTTGACATCTGTGATGTTATTTTGATGTTACATTTTGAAAGAAGCTGGGCGCCAGCAGTAGGAAGGTGGCGGAGGCCATGTTGGTACACCCGTGCTGCTCAGCGCTAAACCTTTAGGCGTTCAAAATTAAACATCGAAAAAGCATCACAGATGGCAATATACTATATTTATTTATCTACGCTCACTTTTTTGCTAAAATTAAATTAATCAGAATTACTCAAGCTGTAGCTGGTTGTAGCGGGCGATCCGTTATAGCACATTATGACACTTGCAGGGGAATTTTTTTTCTCTTTCATTAACTGCGGTGTACTATCGCTTTTAAAAAAAAGTCATTAGGCTGCAGTGAAGAGAAATAATACGCAAAGGACGTTTTAACTATATGTTCTGTGATGAAACATTGTATTTTGATGTATGTTTTGTATGAAATCTTTTAATATGCAATACGATCAAATATTATTTACTACTGAGATATTGATATATTCGTTTTTCTTTTTTTGGATTTAAAAAGGGCAGAGAACTGGCCACATATAAAATTAATGAGATTTCTATTTAACCCTTCAGTTCTGATACCTGAAAAGTTTCTCTGGACCAGAGCTGTTTGAAAATATCTGCTATGAACCTGTTAATTTGGCATAGCAACAAGACTTTCTACACACCACAATGTTTCTACAGATAAAAAGCACGCCTTTTATTTTATACTGTTTAAAAATTACAGTAAAATTATGATTCTGGTACAAAAGCATTGCAAAGTTATCTGCAAAATAATGAGATTTTTTTTTGTTCAAATTTTGTGACAAAAAAAAAAAAAAAAAAAGGGGGGGGGGTTGAAACACTGAAACATTGGTTAAAAAGTTTTATAAAAATGATAGAAATAAACAAAAAACAAATAGGCAACAAAATCATTAGATAGACCAGGAAGAAAAATTGAAGGGCTCTACAAGCGTAAACTTGGGGTTAAATAGAGAAATTATTGCATACATTTTTTTTTGGTAAGTCACTTTAACGGACATTTGCAGATCAAAGCTCAACCTTTTGATCTGCAGATACTTTTGCCTCTGATCAGTGTTGAGAAATGCTGAGTCAATAAGCTTTTTTTTTTTCCTGTCTGACAGCAGTTGCTTATACAGCAACTCCCAGATTTTAGTGCAACGTGTTTCAGTGTATTAGACCCCTTTCACACTTGTACGACCTGAAAGCCTTGGGACTTTGATGCGACTTGAAGCAATTCCTGTGTAATCCTGAGGTCTATGGACCGAAAGTTGCATCAAAGTCGGACCTAAGTAGTGCTGAGACCTCTTTGAAGTCGCACAGATATGAACGGTACTCATTGGAAATCATGGGGTACGACTTGTCATGCGACTTTGCAGTCCCAAGTCGCAAAACAAGTCGCACAAGTGTGAAAGGGGCCTAAATGAATGTGCACTCTCCTTTTGGTACTCTGTTTTAATGAATACCATTATTTTATCATAAGCGGACAAAATAAAAAAATTGTATAAACAATGTCAAATTAGGGTAGACAAATTAGTCCAGTTAACCAACCTATATGGTCGTGATACTCTGACACAAATCACATCAGAAAGCCGCCTCGAGCATTTTTTCACAAGACACTTCACCTCATGTCACTGCCGGATCACCGCAACCGAGTGCATAGCAATGAATGAATTGTCATTTTGTGACATTTCAATAAAGTTAAAAAGAATTAAAAGCAAGCAATGCTTAAAGTTGTAACAAGGCAAGGCCCCGTCCCTCCCCACCACTAAACTTGTTTTAGCATGCAGGCTGCTGTGAACAAGCCTATAATATTCTTGTCTTTCTGTTTTACCTGCTCGTGTGCCATCTCTTTTCTGCCATGCTTTTGAAAAAATATCTTATATAGCAATTTGCATTTTTTGTTTATTCCACAAGTTTTGTAATGATATAAAATCAATTAGTCTAATCAATAAATCTAAAGGTGTAGGCATTAAATTTAAGTGTCACTAAACCCAGGACCCTGCAATCACTATATCTGACCTCCCACAGTCAACAGAACATTGAAATGCAATTATTTTAGTAAATATAAATTGCGAAATACCTTTTCTCATAGGCAGTATATAGCAGTCTTGTGAATTTTACTTTATCAGTGTCAGGCCGAGCAATGATTAAAGCTTGTAGGAGGAATTTTCATTCTCCTCCGATTGTCTTAGGAGGCTGAGTGACCCCCTGACACTCTGTCTGGACAGTGCTGATTGGCCCTGTGCTGATCACATGCACCCTCCCCCCCCCCCCCAAAAAAAAAAAAAAACCTCTCTAGCAATACACACCAAACTGAGCATGTGCAGAGGGCCCCTAGCCTCTGTACAATCAGAACATGGTTTGGGAACAGTGGAAGGAGAGGATCAGAGAAGACCGGATCAAACAGCCTTTTTACACAGTGCGGAGGATTAACCCCTTAGGTTCCACAGCAGGTATAACAAGCATGCTTTACTGCATATACAGACTAATTTTACTGTTGTGGGTTTAGTAACACTTTAAAGTGGTTGTAAACCCATTTAAAAAAAAAAAAAAAACTAACACCTGCAAGACAAAGGCATAATGAGCTAGTATGCATAGCATACTAGCTCAATATGTAATACTCACCTGAGATCGAAGCCCTCGCTGCGGTGCCCGTACACAGCACCAGCCGTCAACATCACTCCCGGGGGTTACTTACGGGTATCGCGGCTCCGGCGCATGCTCGCGGTAACCGCACACTCACTGAAGCAACAGCACATACGTGCCGTTGCTTCAGTTTGTGTCAGTGCGCATGTGCCGATGACGTCGGCACATGCAAATACAGGGGATATCTCCTAAACCGTGCAGGTTTAGGAGATATCCTGGGTAGCTACAGGTAAGACTTATTATAGGCTTACCTGTGGCGAAAAGTGGTCTGTAAGGGTTTACAAACACTTTAAGGCTGGGTTCACACAGGTCCGGCTGCGGTTTGCAGTCCGGTGTCCTGTGCGTTTGTGTTCACCAGTTCAGGTGCAAGTTTTTCCCCGAATTTACATATATATTTTTTTCAAACGCTTCCAAATGCAAAAGCAGCTAAACGCAGCAAAACGGATGTTTTAAACGTGGGTTACTATCTGTCAAGTTGAATCGTTCAGGAGAGGTTGTAAAAACATCCCGTGTACAGTAAGCCTTACACTTTTAATCATTTGTAGCAGCGTTTAGAGAAAATTTGAGTACTGTCCGTGATACTTTTTTTTAATTTGCACTAACATACAATTTTTTAGCACAAGCTTTCGGAGTATGTCCCCTTCTTCAAGGTCCAAGCAGTACTGATTCACAAATTTTAAAATTTGTGAATCAGTACTGCTTGGACCTTGAAGAAGGGGACATACCCCGAAAGCTTGTGCTGAAAAGTTGTATGTTAGTGCAAATAAAAAAAGTATCATGGACAGTACTCAATTTTCTCTGTCACAACTGCACTAATATGGCTACAATCACATGTAACAGCATTTACAAAGGCATGTGTTCAAACAAGATGTGCAGGAAGCAGCACTGCCCAGGCATGACGACGAAACCGGGCTCCACGAACACAGCCAGCAATGTATAGATGTAACAATGTCAACAGTGGAACTTCTGTACAGAAATTCCAGCTATTGCATAGCAGAGAGCAAAAAGAAGTACATGTGTAGTTAGTCATCCACTGCACGGTAGTATGAAAGGTCAGATCATAATCGGACCTGCTAAAGGAGCTCATTACACAATTTTCCCATGTCATGTAAATCATTTCTAGTTGACTTCTCTATAATTTAGCGTTTTTGGTAAAAGAGAACTGTAAGAGGAAGCAGTGTAAAAATTTAAACATATGCAGATATGTACGTTGTGTAATAAGCAAGTTAAAATTGTGCTTAAAAGTTTTTACTCAAACTGAAGTGCTTGGCCCTGAATACAACACCTTGAAAAAGTATTCATACACCTTGAAATTTTCCACATTTTGTCATGTTACAACTAAAAAAATAAATGTATTTTATTGGGATTTTATGTGATAGACCAACACAAAGTGGCACAAAATTGTGAAGTGGAAGGAAAATGATAAATGATTATTTTTTTTACAAATAAATATCTGAAAAGTGTGGCGTGCATTTTTATTCAGACCCTTTTACTTTATACCCCCAACTAAAATCTAATAGATCCAATTGCCTTCAGAAGTCACCTAATAAGTAAATACAGTCCACCTGTGTGTAACTGAATCTAAGTCTACAAAGTATTGACTCCGGGGGGCTGAATACAAATGCACACCACACTCTTCATATATTTATTTGTAAACAGTTTTGACAACCATTTATCATTTTCCTTCCACTTCACAATTATGTGCCACTTTGTGTTGGTCTATCACATAAAATCCCAATAAAATACATTTACGCTTTTGGTTGTAACATGACAAAATGTGGAAAATTTCAAGGGGTATGAATACTTTTTCAAAGGCACTGTATGTCAGCAGCCGACGAGGAGCTCTTGGACGCCACATCGCTGGATCCAAGGTCAGTATAGTTGCGATATTGGAAACTTATTTTTTATTGCAGAATTCCAGGCACTTAAAAAATAAAAAGTTAGGCCCCTTTCACACATACGGACCTGTTTGTCCATTTATCCATCTGTTGATGGATGAAAAACAGACATCAATGCATTTCTATGAAAAAACGGATGTAAATGAATGATCATTCGTTTACATCAACATCTGCTTTTTAGAACGGATCAAAGCCCTATTTTTCTTCCGTTATAAAAACAGATGGGACGAAAAACGGACAGCATGTTTTTGCATGCAAAAATGGTTCTGGGACTGAAGTGGTTAAGGACTAAGGTTCCCTGGGCAAGAGGCTCGGCCCCACTTGCTCAACCTCAGCTCTCCTCTTCCTTACATTGGACGGTAGATACCTTACTCCTTCTCTTCACAACTGCCTTTCTTTTTCTCCCCTTCCTGTATTAATGGGCTCGCTCTAGGGGTGTTGATTTTTTTTTTTTTCCTTCAGATATCCAAATATCCTGTTATACAATGACTTATGCCGTGTACACACGGGTGGAGTTTTCAACCGGACTGGTCCGACGGAACGAATCTGGACAATCCAATCGTGTGTGGGCTTCATCGGACCTCCAGCTGACTTTTTTTCTGTCGAAAATCAGACGGACTTTAGATTTAAAACATGTTTCAAATCTTTCCGATGGACTCCAGTCCGATCAAAAAATCAGTTCGTCTGTATGCTAGTCCGACGGACAAAAAAGGGTGCAAGGGCAGCTATTGGCTACTGGCTATGAACTTCCTTATTCTAGTTCGGTCGTACGTCATCACGTTCAAACGACCGGACTTTCGAACGGACTTTAATCCGTTCGTTCGCAAGTCCGTCGTAACTCCGTCGAATGTCCGTCGGACGTTTGATGCTTAAAATTCTGTCCGTGTACACGGCATTACTTTCATAATTCCCAGTATGGGTCCACCTGTCCACCGGAAGCACTGCTTCTTGGTATAATATATTCTGTTAAAAGATGGCTGCACAGTTTTAAGCTTATGAGTTTTCGGATTTTAGCCTCTCACATCGCTATTTTATTTGTAGCACATGTATGAACAACTGTAGGCCACCCTCATACTTGATCCGTTTTACCTGACCATTTCCACTGTGTTTTTGCTAGGTCCGGTGGCTTGCAAACTTAATTGAGAGATTTTCGTTGTGTACGCTACATGTTGATTATGCTCCGTTTTTCCCATTTCTCTGTTTGACTGTAAACTGCAAAACTAAGAACAATAAAAGAATTCCAAAAAAAAAAAAAAAAGAAAAAAAAGGAAGACTCTAAGCTGGTGGATGTAAAACACAGGTGACGCAAACGGACTGCATGTGTAAAAGGGACCTTAGGTCTCCTGAGGTATATGTTACTATAAGTACAGCTATTATTGCTTTTATTCATAGCTTCATTATACTTGATGCATGTCGCAGATACAGGAGCTGCTACTCCCATACACAGACAGTGTTTGTCCATCTTCCTCTCACCTTTTGCTCATTTGCACAACAGCCTGTATTTTGTGAATAGTTAACAATACATAATAGTGGGATTTACTAAAACTGAACCACTGGTGCAGCTGTGCATGGTAACCAATCAGCTTCTAACTTCAGCTTGCTCATTTAAAAACTTTAACAATTGGTTTCTATGCAGAGCTGCACCATTTTTTTTTACATTCTCCAGTTTTAGTAAATCACCCCTAAAGAGTCCTGTGAATGGGCAGAGGGGAAGACATGGCTTCTATGTATCAGACCCATAGCTCTCATAGTCAAAGTGCTAAAATGATAGTACTATCCAGCCTACATGAACGACATAAACAGGGAAACTTTAACCCACTTAAGCCCCGGAAGGTTTACCCCCCTCCATGACCAGGCCATTTTTTGCAATAACTGAAAAATGCGCAGTCGTGTGACGCTGTACACAAATACAATTGATGTCCTTTTTTTCCCCCACAAATAGAGCTTTCTTTTGGTGGCATTTGATCGTCTCTGCGGTTTTTATTTTTTGCGCTATAAACAAAAAAAGGCCGACAATTTTGAAAAAAAATACATAATATTTTTTTTTTACCTTTCTGCAATAAAACATACCCAATAAAAAAAAATAAAAAAATAAAAATCAAATGTATTCATCAATTTAGACTAAAATGTATTCTGCTATCTTTTTGGTAAAGAAAATCCCAATACGCGTATATTGATTTGTAGACGCTATAACTTTTTGCGCAAACCAAACTATGGCATATTTTTATAGCATTTTTATTTATTTTTTACTAGAAATGACGGTGATCAGCACTTTTTAGCAGGACTGCGGCAGACAAATTGGACACCTGATACTTTTTTGGGGACCAGTGACACTAATAAAGTGATCAATGCTAAAAAAAAAAAAAAAAAAAATAATATATTATATATATATAATATATAATATATGCAGTCACTGTACTAATGACACTGGCAGGGAAGGGGTTAACATGAGGGGCGATCAAAGGGTTAAGTGTTCTCCTAGGGAGTGCTTTCTAACTGTCTGGGTAATTGCTTAACTGGAGGAAGACAGATCCGTGTTCCTTATTAGCAGGAACACAAGATCTCCATGTTCCTCTCTGACAGACCGCCGTTCTGCCTCTCCTGCCAACGATCAGCGAGTCCCGGTTGACATCGCATCCGCCGGACCCACTGATTGCCTCCCACTGTGTCCAATCACGGCGTGTCGCCGGAAGCGCACCCCAGACCCTGTGAATTCGCACCGGAGGGCTGCCCCGCCGTAGTATATCTGTGTGGGGCGGTCCTTAAGTGGTTAAAAAGGCATACAGCTCAAAAGATTTGAAGCCCACATTTAATGTCCCTTTAAATGGTTTGTTTGGGCCAGCCTGACCTAGCTATTTCCTGCACCAACAGGTCCACTTCGTGGGCATGCTGTATTAACCTATGTAGCTACCTACAGTATACAGAGCGGCGTTCTGGCAGTGGGATGGCGACTTCCCATCGTCCTCCCAGAACAAAATCAGGAAGCTTTGTATTCTACAACAGTTGTCATCAACCCTGTCCTCAGGGCCCACTAACAG
Source organism: Aquarana catesbeiana (assembly GCF_042186555.1). Classification (NCBI taxonomy): domain Eukaryota; kingdom Metazoa; phylum Chordata; class Amphibia; order Anura; family Ranidae; genus Aquarana; species Aquarana catesbeiana. Next base: position 759,022,685 of record NC_133325.1, on the reverse strand, counting down.
GCCAGGATTTATGTATTACCTTGGGGAGATGCAGACTAGAATACTGCAATCACTGAGCAACAAATTATATCACCTGTAATGTATTTCGGTTATCTTGCAAACCTGGCCTGTTAGTGGGCCCTGAGGACAGGGTTGATGACCACTGTTCTACAATACTTTTATTACTATACAGGATTTATATAGCGCTGACAGTTTACGCAGCACTTTACAACATTAGAGCAGACAGTACAAGTACAATACAATTCAATACAGGAGGAATCAGAGGGCCCTGCTTGTTAGAGCTTACAATCTAGGAGGGAGGGCCAAGTTATACAAAAGGGTAATAGCTGTGGGGGATGAGCTAATGGAGAAAATAGTGCAGTTGTTAGATGGAGGCAGGATAGGCTTCTCTAAAGAGAAAAGTTTTCAGGGATCGCCTAAAAGTGGATAAATTTGGAGACAGTCTGACAGATTTGGGTAGGGAATTCCAGAGGATGGGCGAGGCTCGGGAGAAGTCCTGGAGGCGGATATGAGAGGAAGTGATGAGGGAGCTAGAGAGCAGGAAGTCTTGGGAGGAACGGAGATGGCGATTAGGTTGGTATTTTGAGACTAGGTTAGTGATGTAGCTGGGGGCAGAGTTGTGGATGGCTTTGTAACTTGTTAGTATTTTGAATTTAATTCATTGGGCAAGTGGTAGCATTCATGATGGACTGAAGGGGGGATAGTCTATTTAAAGGTAAGCCAATGAGGAGGGAGTTGCAGTAGTCGAGGCGAGAGATAACAAGGGAGTGAATCAGGAGCTTTGTGGTTTCATTGGTTAGAAAGGGACATAGTTTAGAGATGTTGCGGAGGTTGAGGCAGCAAGCTTTGGAAAGTGATTGGATGTGGGGCTGAAAGGAGAGTTCAGAGTCCAGGATAACACCTAACACCCTGACATGTGGGGACGGGTGGATGGTTGTACCATTGCTCTGGACAGAGAAGTCAGGGGAAGAGGTACGTGGGGGAGGAAATATTATAAGCTTGGTTTTGGACAAGTTGAGTTTGAGGAAATGGTGTGACATCCATACAGATATGTCGATTAGTAAGTTAGTGATGCGTAAACAGATTTCTCTGACCACCTGCCATGGAAATCATGACATCATTCACCCGCCTTGTCACCTAAACCAATCAGAGAACGCTTTGTATTAATTCATAGGATACAAAGCTTCCTGTATATGGCTGAGAAGCTCTCAGCCAGACTCGATTTTGTTCCGGAAATTGTATGGTAAATCCCCATACCACTGCTGGAACACAGCGCTGAGACAACTGATGGTTAATTCAGCACACCCAGCAAGCTCAGTAAATAGTTTCTTGGGTCAGCTTGGCTCAACCAAACTATTTAAAAGGGTCATTAAGCCCTCGTTCACATAGGGCCGACTTGACATATCAAATCACATGTCAAATCGGAGCCTATTGCGGGCAACAGCACCATCCAAATCGGTCCGATCCCGACTTTGCGGCACCGATCCCCAAAAGTAGTTCCCACACTACTTTTGGCGACTTCAGGGGTGATTTGAAAGGACATCTGTGCATGAACCCACACAGATGTCTCTCAAATCTCCCCCAAATTCCCACTGAAATGCCGGTTTAAAATCGTGCGAGTTAAGCTGAACTCGCATGATCTCAAACCCGCATTCAGTGTGAACCTGGGCTAAAAGTCTTAAACCTGTTTAACACTGCAGATTTTTAAAAATAGTTTTGCCTACAGCTGTGCCTAAAAAAAAAAAAAAAAATACCACACAGGTCCATCCAGTTCAACCCATATGCATGTATGTATGCGTGATTTTTATTCTCTAACAATTCCCATAGCCTTGTTTATTCTACTTCCCAAGTAAGACCTCTAAGGCTTAATGTACACGGGACATTTTAACTTTAACTTGACAAATAGTAAACGACATTTAAAACCATCTGTTTTGCTGCGTTTAGGAGATTTTTTTTTTTTTTTAAATCCCCCCCCCCCCCCCCCCCCCCCCCTCCAAATAGTCACAAATGTATCTCCATTAAAAAAACTCCTGGCGGCTAAATGCAAAATACCGCGTTTACAAGCTGTTACAGGCACTTGGTGTTTGAAATGCCTCTGAACATTCGTCCTGAATGCATTTTTTTGCTTTCCAAAAAATGCTTCTAAACTCAACTGCCTAGAAATCGACTATAAACGACCCCCGTGTATATGTACTGATAAGATAACATAGAGGAGAGTTCAGGGGCAGCTGAAAAAAAAAAAATGCTCAACTGCTCCTAAACGTCTGTTTACCAGCAGCAGTGTACATGAAGTCTAATGCCGCGTACACACGATCGCACATTCCGACAACAAAATCCATGGGGTTTCTTTTTTCCGACGGATGTTGGCTCAAACTTGTCTTGCATACACACGGTCACACAAATCTTGTTGAAATGCCGAACGTCAAGAATGCGGTGACGTACAACACTTGCCTATTTGTTTGATAAGTTCCATTTTTGGGTGAAACTCTGTTTTAAAGATAAAGAAAAAAAAAAAAAAAAAACTTCTGACTTTACAACCCCTTTAAAGTTAAACTCCAGCTCAAGTATCCTAAATGTGATGATGTTCTCATAGCTGCAAATTTCTTTTGCACCATCTAACCAAATACGTCTTTTTGGCATCTCTGTAGTGTGACGTACCAACATCAGACATGGCAAGAAGATGCTCCTTCTCAATATCACTCAGGTCAGCGTCTGATATGCCAACAATTCGGCCATTCTCCAACTCCACCTGCTTATACAGGGTCTTTCTCCTTTTGTGCTCCATTTTGGTTTAGAATGCAGTTCTGTCAACGAAGAGAAAAATGTAATTACTGAAACATTCAGACAACATTGCGTCAGAACTCAAAGGGTTGGTTCATGCACTATGATGCACTATGCAGTCAAGGGGCCTCAGTACTTTTAAAAACACTACATGCCTTAAAATATGAAGACTCATCGCTGTTTACACAGAGCCTGTCTGAAAAACAATCAATGGACGCTCTCCCAGAACTGGACGACCGTGCTGTAGTCACCATTCGGCTATAGTGCGGTGGCCAAGTGGTTAGAAACTGAACTCCAGGGTAAGTAAATGTTGAGTGGCGTGTATTTCTTCCTTTATTTCCTCCAGATCTGTGCATGAGGCTTCTCTTCTGTGATTAGTCCCAGCGGAAGCCAATCAGCGGGGTGCTGACCGCCGTTGAAAAGTGTCCGCGCATGGGCAGAACGGAACAGCAGTCCAGCCAATTTCCCTATCAGCTGGCGTGACGTCACCATAGCGCATGCGCACATTGTAGGAGGCTTTTTCCGACGGGAGATACCATTTGACGGGCACAAGTGAAAGCTATGCAAAGAGCAGAGGGACACCGTATTTGTCATAGTGTGCCTCGCTGTTGCACCGCAGGCTTACCGTGTGCTCAAGGTCCGCTTTTGTCTGTGTTGCAGGGCGGGTTGTGGGTGTGTTGAACGGCGGGTTTTAACTCACCCACAACCCACCCTGCAACAGCGAGGCACAATGTGATGACTACGGTGTCCCTCTGCTCTTTGCATAGCTTTTAATTGTGGCTGTGAAATGGTATCTCCCGTCGAAAAAAGCCTCCTACGATGTGCGCATGCGCTGTGGTGACGTCACTGCAGCTGATCAGGAAATCAGCTGGAGTGGTGCCCTTCCGTTCTGCGCATACGCGGACACTTTTCGATGGAGGGCACATATCAATAGAACACCGGCACCCGCTGAGACACGCTGGATGGAGCTCTGTATATGTAAACGCAGAGCTCTGTCCTGTCAGCAGGGGGGGGGGGATGTGCTGGATTTTGTTCTCCTGCAAAGCATAGGAAAGATCTCATAAAGACAGGAGCCCCCCCCACTGTACACAGAACAGCCACAGAACACCAAAATGCAGCGGCCCCCACGTGCTAGTCAGGGGCCCCTATTGTGCGTACACTGGCCAACCACAGTGCCAGATCCCAGAAAGACAGGAGCCTCCTACCGCTCCGGCTGGGCAAAGAGCACCAAAATACAGCTTACCCGTGTGCTAGCCAGGCACTGCACCGGGGGCCCCTACTGTGTGCACACTGGCCCAAGTAATGGCGATGGGGGGGGACCCCAAGTAACGGCGACGGGGGGGGGGGTAACCCCGAGTGACGGCGACGGGGGGGTAACCCCGAGTGACGGCGACGGGGGGGGGGGACCCCGAGTGACGGCGACGGGGGGGGGAACCCCGAGTGACGGCGGGGGGGCACCCCAAGTAACGGCGACGGGGGGGGGGGAACCCCGAGTAACGGCGACGGGGGGGGGAACCCCGAGTAACGGCGACGGGGGGGGGGGAACCCCGAGTAACGGCGACGGGGGGGGGGGAACCCCGAGTAACGGCGACGGGGGGGGGGGAACCCCGAGTAACGGCGACGGGGGGGGGGGGGAACCCCGAGTAACGGCGACGGGGGGGGAACCCCGAGTAACGGCGACGGGGGGGAACCCCGAGTAACGGCGACGGGGGGGGCACCCCAAGTAACGGCGACGGGGGGGGCACCCCAAGTAACGGCGACGGGGGGGGCACCCCGAGTAACGGCGACGGGGGGGGCACCCCGAGTAACGGCGACGGGGGGGGGGGGAACCCCGAGTAACGGCGACGGGGGGGGGGGGAACCCCGAGTAACGGCGACGGGGGGGGAACCCCAAGTAACGGCGACGGGGGGGGAACCCCAAGTAACGGCGACGGGGGGGGAACCCCAAGTAACGGCGACGGGGGGGGCACCCCAAGTAACGGCGGGGGGGGGCACCCCAAGTAACGGCGACGGGGGGGGGGGGGGCACCCCAAGTAACGGCGACGGGGGGGGGGGGGGGAACCCCGAGTAACGGCGACGGGGGGGGGGGAACCCCGAGTAACGGCGACGGGGGGGGGGGGGGGGGAACCCCGAGTAACGGCGACGGGGGGGGAACCCCAAGTAACGGCGACGGGGGGGCACCCCAAGTAGCGGCGACGGGGGGGGCACCCCAAGTAACGGCGACGGGGGGGCACCCCAAGTAACGGCGACGGGGGGGGGGGGGGGGCACCCCAAGTAACGGCGACGGGGGGGGGGGGGGGAACCCCGAGTAACGGCGACGGGGGGGGGGGAACCCCGAGTAACGGCGACGGGGGGGGGGGAACCCCGAGTAACGGCGACGGGGGGGGGGGGGGGGGAACGCCAAGTAACGGCGACGGGGGGGGGCACCCCGAGTAACGGCGACGGGGGGGGGAACCCCGAGTAACGGCGACGGGGGGGGGAACCCCGAGTAACGGCGACGGGGGGGGAACCCCAAGTAACGGCGACGGGGGGGCACCCCAAGTAACGGCGACGGGGGGGGGCACCCCAAGTAACGGCGACGGGGGGGGCACCCCAAGTAACGGCGACGGGGGGGGCACCCCAAGTAACGGCGACGGGGGGGGCACCCCAAGTAACGGCGACGGGGGGGGGGCACCCCAAGTAACGGCGACGGGGGGGGGCACCCCAAGTAACGGCGTCGGAGGGGGGGCACCCCAAGTAACGGCGTCGGAGGGGGGGCACCCCAAGTAACGGCGACGGGGGGGCACCCCAAGTAACGGCGACGGGGGGGGGCACCCCAAGTAACGGCGACGGGGGGGGGGGAAACCCCAAGTAACGGCGACGGGGGGGGGTGCAAAGTACATATATGAATTTATTCTTTAGGAGGGTGTAATATCACTTCACCCAGGAAGGTGGGAGTTTCCACTTAATATAACCTCTGATCTCCCCCCTATATGGGCCCTCCTGGACTCCAGTGTGGAGAGGTAAACATCCAACTTCCCCGACTCTCTAGACTAGAGTGTGGTGAGAACATTGGGGCCTTCCTCCATATGGTACCCCACCCCCACCCTATCCTGACCCCCCTCACCCTCTCCCTTCCCCCACACTCGTACCTCAGGCACACAGGACCCTGCTCCTTCTTCTCCTCTCCTCCCGCCGCTGTCCGCCCTCCTCCTCCTTCTCCTTCTCCTCACTTTACCAGCCAGACAAACCTTTCCGCGACACACACTGAGGAAACCGACGTCACGGCGCTCTTCCTGGCACGCTGCCAGCACGACAAAATTGGGATTGGGTGTGGCATCGGCTGACGCCAACTTGGAACGCATTGTTTGCGGTTCACGCTGATCACCCCCTGCTGGTTGAGAGCGGTATTGCACAGGAAGCCGGAAGTGGTATGACGGCTGGTGGTGGTGGTGAGTATGTGCTGGGGGGACAGCAGGACTGAGGGGTGCAGGGACAGCTGTGGTTAAAGCAGCGCTCTATGGGAAAAAGGTCAAAAAATATGTCCATATATGTATTAATATCATAAATTGTATACACCTTGGGGTTCACTATACAGTCAGGTTGTACAATCTTTGTTTTACACATTCCATTCAATTATTATTAAGGCAGGCTCTTATGCTACATCGTTGAAGGTAGATCTAAAGTAGATTGTACAATGTGATTGTATAGTGTATGGCCAGCCTTAGGCTTCATGTACACGGGACGCTTTACAACCTCTCCTGGATGATTTAACTTGACAGAGAGTGACCGATGTTTATAAAAACGTCCATTGTGCCGCGTTTGCGTTTAGAAGCGTTTTTTTACATTGAAAATAGTCAAAAATGTATCTCCATTAACCACTTCAGCCCCGGAAGGATTTTACCCCCTTCCTGACCAGAGCACTTTTTGCGATTCGGCACTGCGTCGTTTTAACTGACAGTTGCGCGGTCGTGCGACGTGGCTCCCAAACAAAATTGACGTCCCTTTTTTTCCCCACAAATAGAGCTTTCTTTTGGTGGTATTTGATCGCCTCGGCGGTTTTTATTTTTTGCGCTATAAACAAAAAAAGAGCGACACTTTTGAAAAAAACTGATTATTTTTTACTTTTTGCTATAATAAATTTCCCCCAATAATATATAAAAAAACATTTTTTTTCCTCAGTTTAGGCCGATACGTATTCTTCTACATATTTTTGGTAAAAAAAAAATCGCAATAAGCATTTATTGTTTGGTTTGCGCAAAAGTTATAGCGTCTACAAAATGGGGGATATTTTTATGGCATTTTTATTGATAATTTTTTTTTTTACTAGTAATGGCGGTGATCAGTGATTTTTATCATGACTGCGTCATTATGGCGAACAAATCAGACAATTTTGACACATTTTTGGGACCAATGGCATTTAATATAACGATCAGTGCTAAAAAATTGCATTGATTACTGTGTAAATGTGACTGGCAGTGAAGGGGTTAACCACTAGGTGGCGCTGTAGGGGTTAAGTGTGTCCTAGGGAGTGATTCTAACTGTGGGGGGATGGGACACGTTACTGATCACTGCTCCCGATTACAGGGAGAGCTGATCAGTGACACTGTCATTAGGCAGAACGGGGAGATGCTTGTTTACATTAGCATCTCCCCGTTCTTCCTCACCGTGAGACGATCACAGGTATGCCCGCGGACATCGAGTCCGCGGGACCCGCGGTCACGGAGCTCCCGGCGGGCGCGCCCGCGAGCCGCCTCTTAAAGGGCAACGTACAAGCTATTACAGGCGTTTCCAATGCCCCTGAACATCCGTCCTGATCCGTCCATTTCTTTGCGTTCCAAAAAATACGTCTAAACTCAACTGCCTAGAAACGATTATAAACGACCCTGTGTACATGTACAGATAAGATAACATAGAGGAGAGCTCAGGGGCAGCTGAAAAAAAACACCCAACTGCTCCTAAATGTCCGTTTACCAGCAGCCGTGTACATGAGGCCTTATTATGTGTTGTGGTAACATTCAGTAAAATTCTGTATTTTATTGTGAATTACATTTTCTAATTTTTAATAGAGTAATTAAGGGAGGCTGTCTGTTTAATTTTTTTCATCCCTGTCCCATTGTGGAGATTTCCCTTCACTTCCTGTCCCATAGCCAAAACAGGAAGTGAAAATAAATGCTTTCAAATTTTAAAAGGATAGTTCACATTTACAACAAAAACTGCCCATGAAGACAAGGGGAGTCTGTAGATGAAAACAAACTGTGCAGCTCTGAGTAAAAATGAATAATACCCTTGCTATAAGTGTAGATCAGGGATATGCAATTAGCGGACCTCCAAGCTGTTGCAGAAGTGCAAGTCCCATGAGGCATAGCAAGAATCTAACAGCCACAAGCATGACGCTCAGAGGCATGATGGGACTTGTAGTTTTGCAACAGCTGGAGGTCTGCTAATTGCATATCCCTGGTGTAGGCCATTTACATACCTCATGAAGCCTGACTGGAATACTCCCAGGACATTGCTAAGTGAGGCCCAGTCGTCACTGCTCACCTCCACCATGACAGGAATGAGCTCTTTCTCTGGTTCCAACCCCCTCACATACTCTTTCTCCCCCCTGATGCAGTAGCTCTGAGCTCAGCATTTGAGAACTCACTCCTGTCATGGTGGAGGTGAGCAGTAATGACTAGGCCTCACTTAGCAACATCCCGGGAGTATTCCAGTCAGGCTTCATGAGGTATGTAAATGGCCTACATCTATAGCAAGGGTATTATTCATCTTTAGTCAGAGCGGCACAGTTTGTTTTTATCTACAGAGGCCCCTTATCTGCATAGGCAGTTTTGTGGTAAAGGTGAACTATCCCTTTAAAGAAATCCATTTGGGGCCCCCCAGGTCACCAGAACTAGTGTCCCCATTGGATGATTTCCCCTCTATTACATTTCTGGGGACAACCCAACATTTGGGATTTTCTTTTACTTTCACTTTTAACCACTTGCCGACCGCCGCACGACTATATACGTCGACAGAGCGGCACGGGCAGGCAAAAGGACGTGTATGTACGTCCTTGCCTGCCCGCGGGTGGGGGGTCCGATCGGACCCCCCCCCGGTGCCTGCGGTGGTCGGCAAATCTCCCCCGGCGATCGGAGGTGAGGGGGAGGCCATCCATTCGTGGCCCCCCCCTCGCGATCGCTCTCAGCCAATGGGATCATTTCCCTGCCTCTGTATTGTACACAGAGGCAGAGGAAATGATGTCATCTCTCCTCGGCTCGGTATTTTCCGTTCCAGGCCGAGGAGAGAAGACTGCAATGTAAGTGCACCAACACACTACACACAGTAGAACATGCCAGGCACACTAAACACCCCGATCCCCCCCCCGATCGCCCCCCGATCCCCCCCCAATCACCCCCCCCCCCCCGTCACAAACTGACACCAAGCAGGTTTTTTTTTTTTTTTTTTTTTTTTTTTTCTGATTACTGTATTGGTGTCAGTTTGTGACAGTTACAGTGTCAGGGCAGTGAGTGTTAGGCCCCCTGTAGGTCTAGGGTACCCCCCTAACCCCCCTAATAAAGTTTTAACCCCTTGATCACCCCCTGTCACCAGTGTCGCTAAGCGATCATTTTTCTGATCGCTGTATTAGTGTCGCTGGTGATGCTAGTTAGGGACGTAAATATTTAGGTTCGCCGTCAGAGTTTTATAGCGACAGGGACCCCCATATACTATCTAATAAATGTTTTAACCCCTTGATTGCCCCCTAGTTAACCCTTTCACCACTGATCACTGTATAACCGTTACGGGTGACGCTGGTTAGTTTGTTTATTTTTTATAGTGTCAGGGCACCCGCCGTTTATTACCGAATAAAGATTTAGCCCCCTGATCGCCCGGCGGTGATATGCGTCGCCCCAGGCAGCGTCAGATAAGCGCCAGTACCGCTAACACCCACGCACGCAGCATACGCCTCCCTTAGTGGTATAGTATCTGTACAGATCAATATCTGATCCGATCAGATCTATACTAGCGTCCCCAGCAGTTTAGGGTTCCCAAAAACGCAGTGTTAGCGGGATCAGCCCAGATACCTGCTAGCACCTGCGTTTTGCCCCTCCGCCCAGCTCGGCCCAGCCCACCCAAGTGCAGTATCGATCGATCACTGTCACTTACGAAACACTAAACGCATAACTGCAGCGTTCGCAGAGTCAGGCCTGATCCCTGCGATCGCTAACAGTTTTTTTGGTAGCATTTTGGTGAAATGGCAAGCACCAGCCCCAGGCAGCGTCAGGTTAGTGCCAGTACCGCTAACACCCACGCACCGTACACCTCCCTTAGTGGTATAGTATCTGAACGCATCAATATCTGATCCGATCAGATCTATACTAGCGTCCCCAGCAGTTTAGGGTTCCCAAAAACGCAGTGTTAGCGGGATCAACCCAGATACCTGCTAGCAACTGCGTTTTACCCCTCCGCCCGGCCCAGCCCAGCCCACCCAAGTGCAGTATCGATCGATCACTGTCACTTACAAAACACTAAACGCATAACTGCAGCGTTCGCAGAGTCAGGCCTGATCCCTGCGATCGCTAAGTTTTTTTTGTAGCGTTTTGGTGAACTGGCAAGCACCAGCCCCAGGCAGCGTCAGGTTAGTGCCAGTAGCGCTAACACCCACGCACGCACTGTACACCTCCCTTAGTAGTATAGTATCTGAACTGATCAATATCTGATCCGATCAGATCTATACTGGCGTCCCCAGCAGTTTAGGGTTCCCAAAAACGCAGTGTTAGCGGGATCAGCCCAGATACCTGCTAGCACCTGCGTTTTGCCCCTCCGCCCGGCCCAGCCCAGCCCACCCAAGTGCAGTATCGATCGATCACTGTCACTTACAAAACACTAAATGCATAACTGCAGCGTTCGCAGAGTCAGGCCTGATCCCTGCGATCGTTAACAGTTTTTTTGGTAGCGTTTTGGTGAACTGGCAAGCGCCAGCGGCCTAGTACACCCCGGTCGTAGTCAAACCAGCACTGCAGTAACACTTGGTGACGTGGCGAGTCCCATAAGTGCAGTTCAAGCTGGTGAGGTGGCAAGCACAAGTAGTGTCCCGCTGCCACCAAGAAGACAAACACAGGCCCGTCATGCCCATAGTGCCCTTCCTGCTGCATTCGCCAATCCTAATTGGGAACCCACCACTTCTGCAGCGCCCGTACTTCCCCCATTCACATCCCCAACCAAATGCAGTCGGCTGCATGAGAGGCATTTTTATGTCCTCCCGAGTACCCCTACCCAACGAACCCCCCCAAAAAAGATGTTGTGTCTGCAGCAAGCGCGGATATAGGCGTGACACCCGCTATTATTGTCCCTCCTGTCCTGACAATCCTGGTCTTTGCATTGGTGAATGTTTTGAACGCTACCATTCACTAGCTGAGTATTAGCGTAGGGTACAGCATTGCACAGACTAGGCACACTTTCACAGGGTCTCCCAAGATGCCATCGCATTTTGAGAGATCCGAACCTGGAACCGGTTACAGTTATAAAAGTTACAGTTACAAAAAAAGTGTAAAAAAAAAAAAAAAAAAAAAACACAAACAAAAATATAAAATAAAAAATAATAGTTGTCGTTTTATTGTTCTCTCTCTATTCTCTCTTTCTCTATTCTCTCTATTGTTCTGCTCTTTTTTACTGTATTCTATTCTGCAATGTTTTATTGTTATTATGTTTTATCATGTTTGCTTTTCAGGTCTGCAATTTTTTATACTTTACCGTTTACTGTGCTTTATTGTTAACCATATTTTTGTCTTCAGGTACAGCATTCACGACTTTGAGTGGTTATACCAGAATGATGCTTGCAGGTTTAGGTATCATCTTGGTATCATTCTTTTCAGCCAGCGGTCGGCTTTCATGTAGAAGCAATCCTAGCGGCTAATTAGCCTCTAGACTGCTTTTACAAGCAGTGGGAGAGAATGCCCCCCCCCCCCCCCACCGTCTTCCGTGTTTTTCTCTGGCTCTCCTGTCTCAACAGGGAACCTGAGAATGCAGCCGGTGATTCAGCCAGCTGACCATAGAGCTGATCAGAGACCAGAGTGGCTCCAAACATCTCTATGGCCTAAGAAACCGGAAGCTACGAGCATTTTATGACTTAGATTTCGCCGGATGTAAATAGCGCCATTGGGAAATTGGGAAAGCATTTTATCATACCTATCTTGGTGTGGTCAGATGCTTTGAGGGCAGAGGAGAAATCTAGGGTCTAATAGACCCCAATTTTTTCAAAAAAGAGTACCTGTCACTACCTATTGCTATCATAGGGGATATTTACATTCCCTGAGATAACAATAAAAATGATTAAAAAAAAAAAAAAAATGAAAGGAACAGTTTTAAAATAAGATAAAAAAGCAAAAAAATAATAAAGAAAAAAAAAAAAAAAAAAAGCACCCCTGTCCCCCCTGCTCTCGCGCTAAGGCGAACGCAAGCGTCGGTCTGGCGTCAAATGTAAACAGCAATTGCACCATGCATGTGAGGTATCACCGCGACGGTCAGATCGAGGGCAGTAATTTTAGCAGTAGACCTCCTCTGTAAATCTAAAGTGGTAACCTGTAAAGGCTTTTAAAGGCTTTTAAAAATGTATTTATTTTGTTGTCACTGCACGTTTGTGCGCAATTGTAAAGCATGTCATGTTTGGTATCCATGTACTCGGCCTAAGATCATCTTTTTTATTTCATCAAACATTTGGGCAATATAGTGTGTTTTAGTGCATTAAAATGTAAAAAAGTGTGTTTTTTCCCCAAAAAATGCGTTTGAAAAATCGCTGCGCAAATACTGTGTGAAAAAAAAAAATTAAACACCCACCATTTTAATCTGTAGGGCATTTGCTTTAAAAAAATATATAATGTGTGGGGGTTCAAAGTAATTTTCTTGCAAAAAAAAATAATTTTTTCATGTAATCAAAAAGTGTCAGAAAGGGCTTTGTCTTCAAGTGGTTAGAAGAGTGGGTGATGTGTGACATAAGCTTCTAAATGTTGTGCATAAAATGCCAGGACAGTTCAAAACCCCCCCAAATGACCCCATTTTGGAAAGTAGACACCCCAAGCTATTTGCTGAGAGGCATGTCGAGTCCATGGAATATTTTATATTGTGACACAAGTTGCGGGAAAGAGACAAATTATTTATTTATTTTTTTTTTTTTTTTGCACAAAGTTGTCACTAAATGATATATTGCTCAAACATGCCATGGGAATATGTGAAATTACACCCCAAAATACATTCTGTTGCTTCTCCTGAGTACGGGGATACCACATGTGTGAGACTTTTTGGGAGCCTAGCCACGTATGGGACCCCGAAAACCAAGCACCGCCTTCAGGCTTTCTAAGGGCGTAAATTTTTGATTTCACTCTTCACTGCCTATCACAGTCTCGGAGGCCATGGAATGCCCAGGTGGCACAAACCCCCCCCCCAAATTACCCCATTTTGGAAAGTAGACACCCCAAGCTATTTGCTGAGAGGTATAGTGAGTATTTTGCAGACCTCACTTTTTGTCACAAAGTTTTGAAAATTAAAAAAAGAAAAAAAAAATTTTTTTTTTTGTCTTTCTTCATTTTCAAAAACAAATGAGAGCTGCAAAATACTCACCATACCTCTCAGAAAATAGCTTGGGGTGTCTACTTTCCAAAATGGGGTCATTTGGGGGGGAGGTTTGTGCCACCTGGGCATTCCATGGCCTCCGAAACTGTGATAGGCAGTGAAGAGTGAAATCAAAAATGTACACCCTTAGAAATCCTGAAGGCGGTGATTGGTTTTCGGGGTCCCGTACGCGGCTAGGCTCCTAAAAAGTCCCACACATGTGGTATCCCCATACTCAAGAGAAGCAGCAGAATGTATTTTGGGGTGCAATTCCACATATGCCCATGACCTGTGTGAGCAATATATCATTTAGTGACAACTTTGTGCAAAAAAAAAAATAAATAAATAAATAAATTGTCACTTTCCCGCAACTTGTGTCAAAATATAAAATATTCCATGGACTCAACATGCCTCTCAGCAAATAGCTTGGGGTGTCTACTTTCCAAAATGGGGTCATTTGGGGGGGGGTTTGTGCCATCTGGGCATTTTATGGCCTTCAAAACTGTGATAGGTAGTGAGGAGTAAAATCAAAAATGTACGCCCTTAGAAATCCTGAAGGCAGTGATTGGTTTTCGGGGCCCCGTATGCGGCTAGGCTCCCAAAAAGTCCCACACATGTGGTATCCCCATACTCAGGAGAAGCAGCTAAATGTATTTTGGGGTGCAATTCCACATATGCCCATGGCCTGTGTGAGCAATATATCATTTAGTGACAACTTTTTGTAATTTTTTTTTTTTTTTTTTTTTTTTTTCCATTATTCAATCACTTGGGACAAAAAAAATGAATATTCAATGGGCTCAACATGCCTCTCAGCAATTTCCTTGGGGTGTCTACTTTCCAAAATGGGGTCATTTGTGGGGGTTTTGTACTGCCCTGTCATTTTAGCACCTCAAGAAATGACATAGGCAGTCATAAATTAAAGACTGTGTAAATTCCAGAAAATGTACCCTAGTTTGTAGGCGCTATAACTTTTGCGCAAACCAATAAATATACACTTATTGACATTTTTTTTTACCAAAGACATGTGGCCAAATACATTTTGGCCTAAATGTATGACTAAAATTGAGTTTATTGGATTTTTTTTAGAACAAAAAGTAGAAAATATCATTTTTTTTCAAAATTTTCGGTCTTTTTCCGTGTATAGCGCAAAAAATAAAAACGGCAGAGGTGATCAAATACCATCAAAAGAAAGCTCTATTTGTGGGAAGAAAAGGACGCAAATTTCGTTTGGTTACAGCATTGCATGACCGCGCAATTAGCAGTTAAAGCGACGCAGTGCCAAATTGTAAAAAGTGCTCTGGTCAGGAAGGGGGTAAATCCTTCCGGGGCTGAAGTGGTTAATGGTAAACGGGACATAGAGAGGGGTGAATCTACCTGATGGAGGGTACAGACAGCAATAAAAACTGACAGGGGTTCTAATCCCTCTCCACTCTATCCAAAGCTAAAAGAAGATAAAAAAGTTTTCCCTTCAGTTATACAATGGTTCAGAATGGAGCCTATTAGAGCTGCACGATTAAGCGTTAAAAAAAATCAGCGATCTCGATTCAACTCCCCTCACGATCTTAATTTGGCATTTCCACGATTCATTAATGGAACAAGTGCAGGTTCTCTGCTCTCTCACAGCTGTCAAAAAAAGAAAAACATCCAGCAAAAGTTTTATCGATTTTGCTCAACACTGAGATAATGAGAAACATTGTATCATTTGGTTCTTTTAGATCAAAGGGATGAACTTCGGTCTGTAAATGAGGTCAGTTTAACCACTTAAAGCCGAGTTCCATCCAAAGGTGGAACTTCTGCTTATCCGATTCCCCCCCCCCCCCCTCTGGTGCCAAATTTGGTACCTTTCGGGGGGGAGCGGTTACCTGCTTTTGACAGCTATACTCTCCCCACTTCGTTCAGACCTCGCCGCAGCGAGGTTCATCAGAAGTTGGGCCTCCCTCTTCCTTCCCCTTTCCCCTACTGCCGGACCAGTAAGAGAGTGCAGTGCGCTTCACGCATGCGCAGTAGGGACATGGCTGTGAGGCTGCAAGGCTTCACGGTCAGGTTCCCTTGCTGGCAATGGCGGCGGCAGCACCCGACAGCCAATGGAAACATCAGCTGGGGTGCCGACATCGCTGGATCACTGGACAGGTGAGTGTCCTAATATTAGAAGTCAGCAGCTACAGTATGTGTAGCTGCTGACTTTTTTAATTTTTGGAGGGGGCGAAACTCAGCTTTATAGACAAGGTCTTTTTCTGACACTTTTTGCTTACAAGTTAAAAGAGAAGTATGGGGGGGGGTGTTGGCTCATTTATACTTACCTAGGTGGATGCAGCATCGGTCCCCCGCCACCTCTACACTGAGAACCGAGCGATCGACCATCGCCGTTAGCTCGGTTCTCACAGATCCCCAAGAGGAGAGCTGCTGACTATCAATCAGCAGCTCTCCCCCCCCCCCCACGCTTACTGGAGCGCTGAGCTGTGGAGGGGTGGGGAGCTGAGAGGCACCTGGCGGATCCAGACTTTATTGTCGTGATGATGTGGTGCCTGGACTGATTCCAGTGACGTCACAGGAATGAATTGCACTCCTGTGACCCATAGGAGAAGCCCAACCAAATGAGCTCAGGCTGGACTTCTCCTTTAAAATCAGTATTGTCTGCTAGAAAATTACTTAGGACCCCCATACATTATATATATATATGTGTGTGTGTGTGTGTGTGTGTGTGTGTGTGTATATATATATATATATATATATATATATATATATATATTTTTAGCAGAGACCCTAGAGAATAAAATGTCGGTCATTGCAATATTTTATGTCACACTGTGATTGGGCAGCGGTCTTTCAAACGCATTTTTTTGGGAAAAAATACACATCAATGAATTAAAAAAATAAATAAACAGTAAAGTTAGCTCAATTTTTTTGTATGATGTGAAAGATGATGTTACACCGCGAGAATCTTGATCTTTATTCCAAGCAAACAAATTGTGATTCTCATTTTTTTCCAGACTCGTGCATCTCTAGCGCTTATATATGTGGGCGCGACTTACCTATACGTGCGCTTCTGCACGCAAGCTCGGAGGGACAGGGAACTTACGTTTTATTTTGTTATTTTATTTTTACTGTACATCCAGCAGCCTCACATGTTGGCGAGGGACATAATTTCATTTGGGCCAGCTTGGAACTTTGTAAAGTGTAGCAAAAGCCTGAGTTCGGCTTCAACTGAACAAGCCAAAGCTAGAAGCTGATTGGTTGGCATGCACAGGTGCCCCAAATTGTGTCTGCTCCAGTTTTAATAACCCCCCCCCCCCCACCCACTATATATTATTAATAATAAAAATATGAATGGGCCCAATGAACTATCGGGCCCATCATTTTAAGCGCAGACTGCCAGATTGCAACATTTTTAGTAGTGCAACAAATAAACGATGATTTATAATGCAAGTTCCTGTCAAGTGTGATGTGTATTACAAATAGGGAAATCCCAAATTGCAACAACTCGCAGAAATGTAGAAATTTTATGTAACATTTAAATGAAAAGATTGGATACGTTCTGGGCACAGAGAATAAGCTCATTTATCACCAAGCAGTAGATGGCGCAGGATTCCTAATTAACTATAGTCAATGCGACCTAATAGATCATTTGTTTTACCTTGATACTTTTTGTGACCGTTTCCCACAAAATCTTCCTGTTGCAATTTTTCACTCTGCGCCACTAATATTTTATCAGGGACCAGTGTGTTTTAACGTACTAAAATGCACACTGTCACCTAGAGTTTTATTTATTTATTTATTTATTTCAGGTACTTATATAGCGCCGTCAATTTACGCAGCGCTTTACATATATATATTATACTGCCACCTCATCCCTTTAAACCTGAACACATATGAATTACATGGGTTCTGAGGCTACTTAAATGCAGATAAGGCACCAAGTGAGTTTAATTACCACCTTAATCAGCCGCAGAACCTGTGTAATTAATGTGTGTTCAGGTTTAAAGGGATGAGTTGGCAACCCTACTGTCACCACTCCTTTTATCCAGAAGAGGGCCAAGATAAAGCTCTGCGTAGGATCCAAGTCGGAGCATCCATAGGGCTGAGGGATGGCCCCCAAGTGCCTACATTTATTCTCTGGGGTGTGGCTATTCCAGTAGACAGTAATGCATAGTGGGAGTTGGGATAGAGCGTCACACGCACCCACACTGGGTAGTTCTCAGGGATTTGACAAACAATCAGAGTGGCAGGGGTAGACACAGAGAAGGTAAGTAAGGGAGCTCTCTATCATGGGAACCGGATACTTTTTTCCAGAACAGGTGTTTCGTCAGATCAGAAGTGACGCTTCGTTGCGGCCATCTTGCTACACCCCGCACTCCTCCACAGTAAGGATACAGCGAGAAGGGGGCAAGCGGACATCTTGTTACACCCACTGGAGTCTTGCATTGCACACTTATTTTTAACAGTAAACTAAGTTTATATAGTCAAACACGTTATTTAAAAATCCGTCTGACCGTTAAGATGTTGAATTTTAAAAGCAGCAGCGAGCCTGCTGATCTGAAAGGTTAGCTTGGGTAATATTTGTGTTCCCTAAAATTTACATTATTGTATTTTTTACTGAAATTTTGAGCTTGAGATTGGAACTACCACCATTGTATTTCCGGGAACTCTGCTTTCTGAAAATATATACGGTACATTTTTGGGGTTGTAAGTAATCTTTGGGCCTAAAATTTAGATGTTAAGCATGTGTGCAAAAAAAAAAAAAAAAAAAACTGGCGGCAAAAGGGTTAAAGCTAAGATCTGGGAGAAAAAACATTTGCTATGCAAAAATACTGTCGGTACTGATCATTTATATGTCAAACGTTTGTAAAATGGCTGATTGTGAGGTTACTTCTTTCTTTTTGTATTTATATTCCATGTGTGCAGGTCCTCTGTGCCTCTCCCAGGATGTCTAGTTGTTGAATCATCCCTGGAGCTCCCTTGTGATTTGTTCGATACATTCCATCCCTCAATCTAGGATATAAAGAAGGAGACTAATTCACAAGGTAACCCAATAAGAACACATACCAAAAGCACATTTATTATATATACTGTGTGTGTGTGTGTGTGTGTGTGTGTGTGTATATATTATATATATATATATATACACATATATATATACACACACACACAGTATATCACAAAAGTGAGTACACCCTCACACTTTTGTATATTTTTTTTTATATCTTTTCATGTGACAGCACTGAAAAAATAACACTTTGCTGCAAAGAAAAAGTAGTGAGTGTACAGCTTGTATAACAGTGTACATTTGCTGTCCCCTCAATAACTCAACACACAGCCATTAATGTCTAAAACGCTGGCAACAAAAGTGAGTACACCCCTAAGTGAAAATTTCCAAATTGGGCCCAATTAGCCATTTTCCCTCCCTGGTGTCGTGTGACTCGTTAGTGTTACAAGGTCTCAGGTGTGAATGGGGAGCAGGTGTGTTAAATTTGGTGTTATCACTCTCACTCTCTCATACTGATTACTGGAAGTTCAACATGGCACCTCATGGCAAAGAACTCTGAGATCTGAAAAAAAGAATTGTTGCTCTACATAAAGATGGCCTAGGCTATAAGAAGATTGCCAAGACCCTGAAACTGAGCTGCAGCACAGTGGCCAAGACCATACAGCGGTTTAACAGGACAGGTCCCACTCAGAACAGGAATCTCCATGGTTGACCAAAGAAGTTGTCTTTAGGAAATAGATGTATGAGTGCTGCCAGCATTGCTGCAGAGGTTGGGGGCGGGGGGGTGTCAGCCTGTCAGTGCTCAGACCATACGCCGTATACTGCATCAAATTGGCCTGCATGACTGTCGCCCCAGAAGGAAGCCTCTTCTAAAGATGATGCACAAGAAAGCCCGCAAACAGTTTGCTGAAGACAGGCAGACTAAGGACATGGATTACTGGAACCATGTCCTGTGATCTGATGAGACCAAAATAAACTTATTTGGTTCAGATGGTGTCAAGCGTGTGTGGCGGCAACCAGGTGAGGAGTACAAAGACAAGTGTGTCTTGCCTACAGTCAAGCATGGTGGTGGGAGTGTCATGGTCTGGGGCTGCATGAGTGCTGCCGGCACTGGGGAGCTACATTTCATTGAGGGAGCCATGAATGCCAACATGCACTGGACAAGGAAACTTCTACAGGTAGCCTTAGGAATATTGAATATGCTGTCATAACAGTAATCTTCTATCTGAAGGCCAGCCGATGGGATGGGATCACAACACCAGCACCAAGGGATCACTACGCGTTTCGCTGTTAGCTTTCGCAGGAGATCCTATTGGTACTGGGAGGTACATTGAAATGAATACACAAGCTTGCAGATATTTATATATCACATGCATACATATTCACTTATTACATGATGAAAATACAGATCAAACATTATAGTAGATTTAAATTCAAAAGTCATTATAGCCAAGAGTGGATATTTTTGAAATACATACCATGATGAAATCACATGAGAGATATGGGAAATCCAAATCACCATGAGGTAAAGATGGAAAAAAGGGGGAAAGGGAGGAAGGGAGGATAAAAGAGTTTGCCTGACCGGCTCTGATGGAAATGGAAGAAGGTACCAAACAGCCTAATGAAGAGCCTCATTCATGTGTGGCAGCCTGCCAAAAAGTAATTTAAAGTTGACTTTAAAGAGGAAATAAACCCTGATAGGGTTTACTTCCTTTTTTCCCCCTGCAAAGTAAAAGCATAATGCACTTACCTGCCAACGAAGCCCGCGATGTCCCCGCTGGTGGAAGCGTCCATCTTCACTCTTCTTCCTTCCGGTGCCATGGACTATGGCTCTGAGACTGGCCGGAGTCGCATGACGTCACTCGCGCATAGGTCACGGCACGGGCCCTTTAGAAACGGCACGATCATGCTCTTTCTATGGTGCGCATGCACCGATGGCGTCAGCGCAAGCATATATGGTAAATATTTCCTAAACCGTGCAGGTTTAGGAGATATTTCCAGTATCTACAGGTAAGCCTTGTTATAGGCTTACCTGTAGGGAAAAGTGGTGTGTATGGATTTACAACCACTTTAATGGATCTGACGTATCTTTGTTATTGATTTAGTTATTTATTCCTCATCTTTCTATATATATCTCTCCATGACTATTATTTCACATGACACTACATATCAAAAAAGAGATAATAGTAAGAACAGAAAAGATGTAAACACAAATATGTGTGTCAAAAACGTATTATATAGATAATATATATGTGTAATATTCTGGTGCTTATGGCAATGAGGGGGGAAGAATGGAGGCGATCAATATGTGCGTTTAGACGTTTATTATGGGTATAGATGTAAATAATGATTATATTAATAGTTGGATATAATATACTGAAATGTATTATGTTTCAAACAGGAAAACTTCATCCACACTGAACTTCTCTCAAGGTATCCTCACACAGGGTAAAGGTTTAGACATAATGTAGGGACATTTTAGAATTTAAATTAGATGAAGCAGTAGGGATTTTCCACATCAGCCCAGCTGCGGACTCGTGATCCATGGTGGATGGCGTGGTCAGCAGTGGCTAGCTTGTGGTTATCAGGCGATCAGGAGGTGATATACTGCCACTTGCACGCCTGTTTCATGTTAAAATGTTCAATGGCTGGCCCCATTCAGCTCTGTTAGGCACTGTGGCAGGCGGTACCACCTGCACAGCTTTGCGGTCGCAGCAATGTGTATGGGCCTATGTAGCAGCCATTGCCTGATTTTGACAGTCGAGGCAAGCTAAGAACATACCACATCAGTCTTATTTTGCTGCTTGACTGTGCCCATGGCAAAGAGGCCTTAAGGCTGCATTCACACCTGATCGTTTTCAGCTCATAAAACACTTGTAAAATGCCAGAAAAAAAACGCCCAACAAGCAAAATCCCATTCATTTCAATGGCACCTGTTCACATCTGAGAGTTTTGTCACCTAAGGCAAAACTCCTGAAGCTCAAAAAAGTACATGAGCTTCTTTTTTATGCAGATTACATGCATTGTCCTGCTTTTTACATTGGTGACCCTTTGACTTGTAGAAAATCGTGGTAAAATCGCGGTGAAAACGTGCGACTGTCTGAAAAAAATGCGCTCAGGTGTGAATGCAGCCTAATGCCCCGTACACACGGTCGGATTTTCCGCCGGAAAATGTGTGATAGGACCTTGTCGTCGGAAATTCCGACCGTGTGTGGGCTCCATCACACATTTTCCATCGGATTTTCCGACACACAAAGTTTGAGAGCTTGCTATAAAATTTTCCGACAACAAAATCCGTTGTCGGAATTTCCGATCGTGTGTACACAAATCTGACGCACAAAGTGCCACGCATCCTCAGAATAAATAAAGAGATGAAAGTTATTGGCTACTGCCCCGTTTATAGTCCCGACGTACGTGTTTACGTCACAGCATTCAGAACGATCGGATTTTCCGACAACTTTGTGTGACCGTGTGTATGCAAGACAAGTTTGAGCCAACATCCGTCGGAAAAAATCCTAGGATTTTGTTGTCGGAATGTCCGATCAATGTCCGACCGTGTGTATGGGGCATTAGAGTCTTTGGCTACTTATTTACAATTTTACGTATCATCAAGTTTTCACTGAAAACACACAATCTGAATTGTTATTTTTTATTTTTTTAGGAATTTTATTGCCATATGCACAAAATGTACAATATACAGATACATGAAACATATAGCAAAATACATAAATGTCAATATACGATGAGCATTCCGTACAAATATAGTCAGATGCCAACATGTGTACATATTGCACATATAGCGGTTTTTTGGGTTTTTTTGCTTTATAGGCAAAAAAGGAAAATAAAACTATACATAACTATCCTGAAAACTATAATGCCGTGTACACACAAGCAGGATGTCCGACAGAAAAGTCAGACGAAAGCTTTTCATCGTATATTCTGATCGTGTGTATGCCTCATCTGACTTTTTTTTTCGAAAATTCTGACGGACCTAGAAATAGAACATGTTCTAAATATTCTATATTTCCCGATTCCTATCGGGAAAACTGCTTGTCTGTATGCTGTTCCGACGGAGCAAAAACGACGCATGCTCTGAAGCAAGTACAAGATGGAAGCTATTGGCTACTGGCTATTGAACTTCCTTTTTCTAGTCCCGTCGTACGTGTTGTACGTCACCGCGTTCTGGGCGGTCGGACTTTGGTGTGATCGTGTGTACGCAAGACAGTTTCAGAGGAATTCCGTCTGAACTCCGTCGGAAAAACCTTCAGAGTTTATTCTGACGGGGAAAACCGGTCATGTGTATGCGGCATAACAGAAAAGAAAGAAAAGAAAAAAACAAAACTGAACATTTCAGAGTGAACACAATCTAAATTTACACAAACATGTTCCATATTGGCTCTTATCTAAAAAAAAATGTGGCTTTTTTTTTTTTTAACTGAACTGAATGCCACATATTGCTTTCAATGGGCCTGTACATACAGGAGTGTAAATGTCAGAAAGCTTGTGCTGTGTTTTAGATCAGTAGAAAAAAGAAATCTGTATTACTGGTCAGTATTTTACACATCTGCATGTATAGATTACACCCCCTTCAATTATAGGAGCTAGAATCAGTCTGGAGTTTTTATGCGCATAGACACTTACAGACATTAGCTCATGTATATACATGTACAGGCGCATCTCATAAAATTAGAATATCATCAAAAAGGTAATTTATTTCAGTAATTCAATTCATAAAGTGAAACTCATATATATTATATAGATGCGTTACACACACAGTGATATATTTCAAGCATATCTATCTTTTCATTTTATTGATTATGGCTTACAGCTAGTGAAAATCCAAAAATCAGAATCTCAGAAAATTTGAATATTACATAAGACCAATAAAAAAAAGGATTTTTAATACAGAAATGTTGGCTTACTGAAAAGTATGTCCGTGTACAGTATAGTATGCACTCAACACTTGGCCGGGGCTCCTTTTGCATGAATTATGGCATCAATGTGGCGTGGCATGGAGGTGATCAACCTGTGGCACTGCTGCGGTGTTATGGAAGCCCAGTTTTTTTTTATAATGGCCTTCAGTCCATTTGCATTGTTGGGTCTGGTGTCTCCCATCTTCCTCTTGACAGATTCTCTATGGAGTTTAGGTCAGGCAAGTTTGCTGGCCAATCAAGCACAGTGATACCATGATCAGTAAACCAGATATTGGTACTTTTGGCAGTGTGGACAGGTGCCAAGTCCTGCTGGAAAATGAAATCAGCATCTCCATAAAGCTGGTCAGCAGAGGGAAGCATGAAGTGCTCTAGAATTTCCTGGTAGAGGGCTGAGCTGACTTTGGACTTGATAAAACGCAGTGGACCAACACCAGCAGATGACATGGATCCCCAAATCACCACTGACTGTGGAAACTTCACACTGGACCTCTTGCAACTTGGATTCTGTGCCTCTCCACTCTTTCTCCAGACTCCGGGATCTTGATTTCCAAATGAAATGGAAAATTTTCCAGTCTGTGATTATTTGGGGAGCCATGTCATTTGCTGGTGTTGGTCCCACTGTGTTTTATCAAGTACAAAGGCAGTGCAGCCCTCTACGAGGAAATTTTACATAAGAGGGTTGTAAAGGCAGAAGGTTTTTTTATCTTAATGCATTTATGCATTAAGATAAAAAGCCTTCTGTATGCAGCAGTCCCCCTCAGCCCCTGTAATACTTACCTGAGGTCCCTCTCTGTCCAGCAATGTCCATGAGTGTCTCAGCTATCCGAGATTCTCCTTCCTGATTGGCTGAGACACAGCAGCGGCACCATTGGCTCCCGCTGCTGTCAATCAAAGTCAGCTAGCCAATCGGGAGAGAGGAGGTGGAGCTGGGTTGGGGCTCCGTGTCTAAATGGACACAGATTGCTGTGACTCGGCTCGGGTGCCCCCATAGCAAGCTGCTTGCTGTGGAGGCACTGAACAGGAGGGAGGGGCCAGGATCACAGAAGAGGCACCCGAGAAGAGGAGGATCCGGGCTGCTCTGTGCAAATCCACTGCAACGGAGCCGGTAAGTATAACATGTTTGTTATATTTGTAGGAAAAAAACTAGACTTTACAATCGCTTTAAGCGTACGTCTGAGCAAGGGCCATGTTTGCTTAAATGGGGATGTACAGGTGTTCAGTTGCATCCCCCTGCAAAGAGTCCTATTGATGTCAATTTGGATGCAGCCACTGCACGGACACAGCCACTGCTACCAATTTGACAGCCGTGCGGGTGCTTGTCCTTTAACGCAGACAGCGTGCTTCTGGGTACACCCACCCACATGGATGCCAAATTTGGAGCAACGGCTTTGCCAGTGCAGCCGCTGCAACCCAGTTAACATGAATGGGACTGCCTGCACAGAGATAAATGACCTGTGAATCTATTCGGGCAAATATGGCCCTCGCATGAGCATACACTTAAGCATAGCTCCCAACTGTCCCTGATTTTGAGGGACTGTCCCTGATTTGGAACAAAGTTTCTTTGTCCCTCTTTCCTCCTCATGTGTCCCTCATTTTGGTCTTATCTATATAGTTGTATATAAAATGCACTATTTATCTTTCAAAAAGTGTTCCCCAGAGCTAAACCTTTCATCCAATTTCTAAATTGCTGCATTTATAAATCTCCAAAGCCAGTAAAGCCAAGGAGTAGTAATAAAAAAAAGCACTTGGGAGTTTAACAACTAATCATATTTTTTTCTATAATCCCCCCTTAGGGGGGGTGGCAGAGGGTGTGTCCTATGCCCACATGCTTTTGCTAATAGGTGTCCCTCGTTCCCATCTCAAAATGTTGGGAGGTATGCTTAAGTATGTCCTTGAGAATGAGGCTTTAGGCTATGTTCACACTTTTTGTGTGTAGGGAACAAATTTGTTCACTTTCCCGATATGCACAGATAAAGTGCTGCCATATAGCAGACACACGGCAGTGCCAATAATTCTTAATGGCACCCCTACGTATCTGCTAACGTGCGCTTTTTTGGGCACCCCAAAACGTCTGATGCTGCAGCAAAAGTCAGGGATTTCTTTTGTGCATTTCTCGCACATAGGGCAGCCGTCTGAAATAAATGAGCTGCCCTACATGCAATGCCCAGGCAATGCTTCTTCGCACCTGTAGTTCTTTGCCTTTTAATAAATGTTTCAATTGGTCATTTTTAAGCTTTTAAGCATTTTATCAGTGGATGTGAAAATTAGAAAAACATGTTTGGTGATCTGAGATGGAAACTGTCAGTCAGAGCAGAGAAAGGGCTGACATCATATTTTTACAGTTTGGAGATCCGTTCTCCAATTCCAATTAACATTTGAAAAGACACTGATTGCAAACGGTCATCACTTGTAGGTGTTAACCATATCAGTGATTAGTATCTCAACGATTGCTATCTGTATACATTCCTGGACTGCATAGCCTAGGCATGGACATTGGGGATCGCTCATTACTATGTATTTTCAGTAACGCGTGTCACTGCATGCATTTCAACACTACAGTGTGCCATTTGGAACAGACACACTTTCAGTAGTATTTGAATAAAAGGCCTAATTTTGCATGAACTTTGTTCGAAGCCCTTGGTGTGGAACAACCTTTTGTTGGGGTAAAGAAAAAAGAAAGCAAGAAGTGCATGAGACAAATTGAGTAGAAGACCAATTGACTCACCACATCCTACTGACCCTTATCATTGCAGCAATTACTAGGATATCCTGTAACTGCAATGCTTCCTCTTAATAACTGCTGTAATGATGTAATCATTATATTTACATTGCGCAAGTCTACCAGAACCCTGTGTAGTCTTCTCCCAACAAAGCAACACACATGTTGTACTTTAAATCCTTAAAGTGACCCTGACACTACAGGCTGCAGAAAGAAGAAGAGATAGCTCTGCTGCCACACACCTTGCCCTATCTGAGTGGTAAGCAGGTAATAGAAAGCAGTCTCACCTCGATTCATTCAGGCCACGTCCCCCAACATGTTTCACCCCATCCCTGGGACTTAATCATGGAGATTAATGATTAAGTCCCAGGGACGGGCTGAAACATGTTGGGGACATGGCCTGAATGAAGCTGAGGATGCTTTTACCTGCTAACCATTCGGCCGGGCTATCTCTTCCTATTTCTGCAGCTTGCTTTGGGTCTGGACAGACCTCTCCTCAGCCCGCACCCTCACTTGTCAGTGGCATCTAACTCATCAGACCTTGATAGCCTGAGTGGGGACCCTTAGGCATTTATCACCTATCACCACAAGGTCGCTTACATAAAAACTAGCCCTGTAAAACATGGGGAATTATACTTCCCTTTCCATCGGCCTGTGTCTTGAATTATTGCATTTGCTTCCCTGCCGCTGCACTTCCAGTTGTGTGAATACCTTCTTCTTCTACCGCATGCAGATGTTTCTCCAACCTAGCTCATAGTTAACTACAGGATGTAAGAGCTGGCAGGAGGAAGCATTGTGTGCAGCAAAGGTAGCAACTATTGCCTCGTTTCCACCGAGCGGATCAGTTCGGTACGGTACGCTATTTTGGATGTTTCCATTATGAAAGCGGCCCATACAACCGAACCGAACCGTTCCATTCAGGGTCCTGCTTCAGATGTGGGGCCATAGAAAATGGAACGGTTCGTTTAGGGCGGAGCTATGATACTTTACACTGATTGGTGGACGTGTGACGCCATGACGGCATTTTTTCTAAACCCACGTATGGCCCCTGTCGGTCCCACCTGCAGTGGAAATGCTCGCCTGAATAGGCTGGACCATTCTAGGCCGTCCAAGCCGATCCGACCCGAACCGATCCACTCGGTGGAAACGAGGCATAATCATCCCATCCTACTGGTCCAATACCTGCAGCGGCTCTGGAGAGGTGAAGTGTTGGCATTTCAAGATGTGGACCACCGGAAAGGTAAGTATAGTGCCACTTCATTTGTAGGATTGGGATTTTTTTGTAAGAGGCCCTGTGGGGATAGAATCACTTTAAGTCACTCTAAACCCAATCACTAGACTCATATAAGTTTTGGCATGTTATTGTAATTTCAAAAGTTGCTTTAAATTTTAAAATCTTCAGCTGTTATTAAAAGAATACCTGGTGCTCCTGCTATTAAGGTCCTTATTTACGGATTCATCCATATCCTCTTTTTTTGACTCCCTGTCTATTCCTGTTTTGTCTGAGGAAGCAAGGGAGGGACTAAAGGCTGACATCACACTTGAGGAGATACAGGTTGCCATGGGACATCTCAAGGGAGGGAAAGCCCTGGGTGCAGATGGGTTACCATCTGAATTTTACTCCAATTTTTCTGAACTACTGGCCCCTAAGTTGACTTCACTGCTTTCTAAATTTGCAACTCTGCCAGCCCTACCTGACTCAATGAATGAGGCGGTTATTGTACTGGTTCCTAAACCAGGAAAAGACCCTCTTGACTGCGCATCGTACAGGCCCATCTCGTTGCTTAATGTCGATGCCAAGATCTTTGCTAAGGTCTTGGCCACCCGACTATCTCATGTAATAGAAGACCTAGTGGGTATAGACCAGACGGGATTTATGCCAGGCAAGGGCACAGATATAAATATTAGGCGCCTATTCCTTAACTTAGCAACATCACATGACAACACGGGGTCCAGGGTTATTGCCTCTTTAGATGCCGAGAAGGCTTTCGACTCCGTTGAATGGAAATTTTTATGGGAGACTTTACGTAGATTCGGATTCGGTCCCAAATTTATTCACGGAGTACGATTGCTGTACCGATCCCCCCGGGCACGGGTTCGCACCAACAATTGGGTCTCAGACTCCTTCGATCTGTTTCGCGGTACGAGGCAGGGATGCCCGCTCTCCCCCAGCTTGTTCGCCCTGGCGCTGGAGCCTTTGGCAATTGCCACTAGGAGTGCACCGGACGTTCTGGGCATACGGGTGGGTATGATGGAAGAGCGCCTCTCCCTCTATGCTGACGACGCATTATTGTATCTAAATGATGCTGGGCCCTCTCTTCAGGCTGCCTTGCGTATCTTTGACAATTTTGGTGGACTCTCGGGAGTTAAAATAAATTGGACCAAGTCAGTCCTATTTTTTATAGATGATGGAGTTAACTCTGGACCCCTCTCCTCCCCACTACAAAGGGTTAAAGAATTTAAATATCTTGGAATTGTGATCACTAGGAATCTCTCTGATTTTATTGTAAAAAACCTGGCCCCTGTCCTGAACACCCTACGTTCGAAATGTGCTGCCTGGGAGAATCTTCCTCTGAATCTTCTGGGTCGCATTAGTCTCCTTAAAATGATGATACTGCCCAAATGTAACTATCTGTTTACGAATTGCCCGGTCTGGGTCCCCGCCTCGTTTATTCGGGAGATTGACCATATAGTGGGTTCCTTTATTTGGTCGGGGAGAAACCCTAGGTTGGCACGTACTACGTTATGTTTACCTGCAGATTTGGGTGGACTTGCCCTCCCAAATTTCCAGATATATTTTTGGGCGGCCATGTTGGTGACGGTGCACTGGTGGTTCCGGGGCTCTAGATCCAATGTGGCAACCTGTCTCGAGGCGAATATTCTGGGTTCCCTGACGGACCTTCGGAATTTTCCCTATAGAGGACCCAAGGCATATTGTGAGGTCCCTGGGCCTACTAGAGCAACTTGGAGAGTATGGGAGGCGGCTAGGCGCAGATACTTGGGGCCTGGCCAATTGTCTCCAGCTCATCCCCTGTGGGGGAACCCACGACTTAAACACTTCCGTATGATACCGGACCCACAGGTGTGGGCCAGATATGGTGTAACCAGGTTGGAACACGTAATGTCTGGGGGACAACTGCTCTCCTTACATGAGCTTATGGCTAAATTCGGACTGCCCCGTTGGATGGGGTTCCGGTACCTACAGCTGAGACATGCGGCCAGGGCTCAATTCCCGCAAACTCCCCTGTTACAGACAGATCCCATCGAAGATCTCCTATCTCCTGGAGACTTGACTAAACCCCTATACTCTCTATATAATGCGTTGCTGGGAAGAGATTCCCCTAAGATCAATGAATTATGGGAAAGATGGCGGGCTGATATCCCGTCGCTGGATAGGGAGGGATGGGAGGACTGTCTGGAGTATGGCCCGAAATTAGTGATAGCATCCAAGGACAAACTGATTCAAGTCAAATTTATACACAGGGTCTACTATACCCCGCAGAGACTCCATTGCATATTTCCTGAGAGAGACCCCATGTGTCCTAAATGCAAAGTCCATATAGGTACATTTATACATATGTTCTGGGAGTGCCCAGTTGTTGCACTATTTTGGACTAAGATTGAAGGTGAAATCAACTCCAGACTGCAGACCTCTATTCCGCTCTTGCCGGCCATGGCGTTGCTGGGGATACATGATGATGAGCAGAGGCCATATCATCTTAAATTACTGATTTCCTTCCTTCTTTTCTATGCCAAAAAAGAAATACTTATGAAATGGATAGATTCTTCCCCTCCATCCTTTTCAGCCTGGGAGGCACAGATTGAAGCAGTAATCCCCATGTATAAAATGACATATATAAACCGAGGCTGCCCGTGGAAATTTGAAAAAGTTTGGGCTCCGTGGATGGCCTCGTAGAGAAACATTCGGTTCACTACGATCATTTGTCCCTATAGGGGAGGGTTTTTGGAGGGTGGAGGGTGGACGGTACTTGCTGAGAATGGTACTACCAACCGTATGTATTGCTTGCGGGTTTTGCATATTATTTTCCCTATCCTCAAATATGTAATCTACGTATGTAATGTATTGTACTCTGTTGAATGGTATTCTGTAACTCTGATTATCTATTACAACAATAAAGCACCACTGTTTTTGTTAAAAAAAAAAAAAGGTCCTTATTTAGGCTCTTCCTGGTTTGGGTCTCCGAATTGTACTCCTGCATGGTCACCCTATCACATCCACCCATGGATACACATTGTGCAGGCATGGCCTACTGTTGTCACTATCCATAAGGCCTCATGCCCGCTGCTGCTCCTAAACTGACGTTTTTGGGGCTTTTGGCATTTTTTTGCCTAAGCCTCTAAACACACCTCAATAAAAGCCTATGGGGAAGACTTACTAAAATCACAGAATTTTGGTGCAGCTGCACATAGCAACCAATCAGCTTGTTCAATTAAGCTTTGATAATAAAACCTAGAAACTGATTGGCTACCATGCACAGCTGCACCTGATTCTGTGTGCACCAGTTTTAGTAAATCTCCCCCTATATATCCATACACACATAGGCTTTTATAGGAGTTTAGGAGCAGCAGTTTAGACTAGAGTCAAAACTTCTCTCCTGAATGTAGAAGACTCATGTTTAGGACAGGAGCTTTTGGGCATAAAAATGCCAAATGCAGCTAAATGGGCTTATGCGCTAGGTGCGTTTAGCACTTCAGCGTTTATTTCAATAGCCAGACTAAAATAAAATTCTGGCCAATGAAATAAACACCCAAACTCCGAATGCTGCTAAACGCGGTTAAACTGGTTTGAAAAAACCCAGCTTAGGTGTGTCTTTAACACAGATTTTCTCCTGTCAGAAGAAACAGAGTTTACAATAAGCCAGTGCGCATGAGGCCTAAGGCCCCTTTCACACAGGTAGACCGATCGGGTCCACCTGTCAGTTTATTAGGCGGACCCAAATGGATCATCCATTGCCCTCTATGGAGTGGTGGATGTATACAGATGTGTCCGTTTACACCCGCCGACATCCTATCCTATCCACTAAAAATGGATCCTTCTGGCGGATCGGAGGACAGTTGGATGTAAACGAACATCCGACCACCCATAGAGGAAAGCGGGTTGTGTCTGTATCCACTCTGCTTATGCCTGTCCTCCTCCTGCTCAGCGGGAATCAACAGACATATCCCCGTGTAAAAGGGCCCTTAGCCTGTCAAGATCAGTGATTTGAGTCCAACAGGCTGGAGTAAGTACAGTACATGAAGACTGGAAGTGGCTGAAATGGGCCGGAGAAGGTCAGTATCACTGAGATGCTAAAAGAATGAAAAAAATAAAAATAAAATCAGTATTTAAAAGATAACCATTAAATTTCTTTGCAATACATGGTGCTTTAGAAAGCTAATTTTCATTAGGGTTTACATCTTCTTTGATACAGAAGACTGAAGGACCTGTCGTGTTTGTAGGGATATTTTGAAACAATTGGAAATTCCCTGACTTTCCGACTCTCATAGGCACTCATAACTCACATCTAACACATCTACATCAACAGCCTCAAGCAACTCTCAGATTCATAAAGGCCACTTGCTTTTATCAAACAGCCTATGAAAAGTAAGTTTATATAGATAGAGGCCATTATAGGAGTCCTGGACAGCTGCACTTGATTCTGTGTGCACCAGTTCTAGTAAATCTCCCCCTATATATCCATACACACATAGGCTTTTTAGGAGCAGCAGTTTAGACTAGAGTCAAAGCTTCTCTCCTGAATGTAGAAGAATCATGTTTAGGACAGGAGCTTTTGGGCATAAAAATGCAGCTAAATGGGCTTATGCGCTAGGTGCGTTTAGCACTTCAGCGTTTATTTCAATAGCCAGACTGGCCAATGAAATAAACACCCAAACTCCAAATGATGCTAAACGCGGTTAAACTGGTTTAAAAAAACTCAGCTTAGGTGTGTTTTTAACACCAAATTTCTCCTGTCAGAAGAAACAAAGTTTACAATAAACCAGTGTGCTTGAGGCCTAAGGCCCCTTTCACACAGGAAGACTGATCGGGTCCACCTCTCAGTTTATTAGGCGGACCCAAATGGATCATCCATTGCCCTCTATGGAGTGGTGGATGTATACAGACGTGTCCGTTTACACCCGCCAACATCCGATCCTATCCGCTAAAAACAGATTCTTCTGGCGGATCGGAGGACAGTTGGATGTAAACAGACAGGCGGTCTGTTTACATCCAACCAACCATAGAGGAAAGCGGGCTGTGTCTGCTCTGCTTAGGCCTGTCCACCGCCTGCTCAGCGGGAATCAACAGACATCTCCCCGTGTAAAAGGGCCCTTAACCTGTCAAGATCAGTGATTTGATTACAACAGGCTGGAGTAAGTACAGTACATGAAGACTGGAAGTGGCTGAAATGGGCTGGAGGAGGTCAGTATCACTGAGATGCTAAAAGAATGAAAAAAAAAAAAAAATTAATCAGTTTTTAAAAGAAAACCATGAAATTTCTTTGCAAGCTAATTTTCATCCAATGCCGCATACACACGAGAGGACTTTCCGTCAGACTTGGTCCGGCAGGCCGGACTCCGTCAGACAATTCGATCGTGTGTGGGCTCCAGCGAACTTTTTTTTCCCAAAAGTCTGACAGACCTAGAAATAAAACATGTTTCAAATCTTTCCAACGGACTCGAGTCCGGTCGAAAAATCTGCTCGTCTGTATGCTAGTCTGACGAACTAAAACCCACGCTAGGGCAGCTATTGGCTACTGGCTATCAACTTCTCTATTTTAGTCCGGTATATGTCATCACGTACGAATCCGTCGGACTTTGGTGTGATCGTGTGTAGGCAAGTCCGTTCGTTAAAAAGTCAGTCGGACCAGTCCGGTCGAAAGGTCCGCCCGTGTGTACGTGACATTAGGGTTTACATCGTCTTTGATACAGAAGACTGAAGGACCTGTCGTGTTTGTAGGGATTTTTTGAAACAATTGGAAATTCCCCGACTTTCCGATTCTCATAGGCACTCATAACTCACATCTAACACATCTACATCAACAGCCTCAAGCAACTCTCAGATTCATAAAGGCCACTTGCTTTTATCAAGCAGCCTATGAAAAGTAAGTTTATATAGAGGCCATTATAGGAGTCCTGGCTTTTAGTGATGTTATCTGCAGCCCATTGGATAAATGAAGCGAGTCTGTCAAGCAGTAGTGAGTGGTGATGAGAAGATAAGTTTCATCCCCCTTAGCTAGTGTCACTATGAAATATGTCAAATGCATCCCTATTGTCTTGAACCTCCACCTCGCTGACCCCTCCACCTGGGAAAAATGTTGGAGGAAGGCAGAGGTAGAAATGTGTTACTAAAGCCAAATGACAAAAATATATATATCATTTGCATTACTTGTATGTGACTTTTCCCATTTGTCCTTTCTAAGAATAATGTATGCCTAAAATCTTGCTGTTGCAGTTTCTATATGTAAGTGGTTACATTGCCCTCCACAGTCTGCCTGTAGGACTTTCATAGGTGACCTCCTAGGTGTGTTCTTATATGGGAGTACAGTATAACATTCCAGTGCAGGCACTTTCTAAAATTATGTCAGCTGGTTAATATTCTGACAGCCCCATCCACGCTTCTGTTCGCGTTTATGCTGCTGTCATTTGTTGAAGATACCAGTATTTATAATGAAAAAGATCAGGCACGTATATGCATTGAATAACACCAGTGCAATTCATAACGGTTTATATAATAGTAGGCTATAGGTGTGCTGTTCAAGCCTCAGATCGGGAGTTCAGCTACAGCGCTTGAGCGGATTTGCAGGGGCAGAGCCAGAGCACTATAACTAGTGCAAAAAAACCTGATAGGATGTAGTCCCTGTTCAGCCAAGAACATTACACCTGAGTAGGGCTGCAACTAACGATTATTTTCATGATCATAATTTCATAATCGATTAGTTGGGCGATTATTGCTTAGATTAATCCGATAATTACCTTAAAAAAATGTGGTGTATAATTTAATATGTAAAGTTTTTAAAAAAAAAGCCAATTTATTCTTAAATATCTATATGGTAAATATAAATACTGTATTTATCGGCGAATAACACGCACCTTAAAGGGGTTGTAAACCCTCGCGTTTTTTCACCTTAATGCGTCCTATGCATTAAGGTGAAAAAACACCTGGCAGTGACCGGCCCCCCAGCCCCCCCATTTTATTTACCTGAGCCCTGGAATTCCTCACGGCGGTGACACGCTCTTCCTCTGCCCGGGGTTCTCGGCTCTTGATTTGATAGATTGATAGCAGCGCAGCCATTGGCTCCTGCTGCTGTCAATCAAATCCAATGACCCAGGGGGCAGGCCCGAGTCCTACATTCGGCATCTGTGGACGCCGAATGATGGACTCAGGAGCGTGTCTGCAATGTAACCCCCTGGGAGAGCGCTTCTCCTAGGGGGTTATACGATGCCTGGAGGAGCCGCGAGAGGTCGGGGCCACTCTGTGCGAAACAAACTGCACAGTGGAGGTAAGTATGACATGTTTGTTATTTAAAAAAAAAAAACTCGAAGCTTTACACTTTAACTTTAAGAGGGAATTTTCAGGAAAAAAAACTTAAATTTTAAATATAGAACTTTAAAGCAAAATAAGGGTCAGTGCCCATCAATGCAGCCTTTTCAGTGCCCATCTGCAGCCTCTAATATGCCCATCATTGCAGCCTGCTTAGTGCTCATTCACAGCCTCTAATATGCCCATCGTTGCAGCCTGTTTAGTGCCCATCTGCAGCCTCTAATATGCCCATCATTGCAGCCTGCTTAGTGTCCATGTGCAGCCTCACCTTTGCCGATCATTGCAGCCTCGCCAGTGCTGTATTATACAGATCCGCGATCTCCTGTGTACCTGGCGCTCAGTCACTCACAGTCCCTCCCGGCTCATATGATAGACAGAACAGTGGTCCAATTCCAGGCCAAGGAGGCAGGACTGTGTGTGACTGAGTGCCGGATACACAGGAGATGGTGGCTCTGTGTAATCCAGCGGCGCTCGTCCCCTCCTTCTACTCCGAGGCAGCAGAAATCGGCGTATAACACGCACACGCGATTTCCCCCTGATTTTCAGGAGGGAAAAGTGCATGTTATACGCCGATAAATATGGTAACTAACTATATGGTTAGGGAACAAAATCTCTAATCCACTCTGAAAATAACAGACAGAAGAGATATATACTGTATATACTATTAGAGGTTGAATCTGGTAAATATCAGACTCAGAGATCAAATTTTTTTATTCAAAGAAAAAAAAATGAAAGACTGTTTTGCTGATTTTCAGACAGAACTGCAATATATTATATGCTGGCCATGCAAAAACAATATCTTCCTTCAAAAAAAATTTCATTTTAAGAACGTTCGTTCGATTTTCTTTTTGACCACAGTGATGGGAAAATTAGAAGGAGCAGAATAGAAAACTTCTTGGTCAAAGGAATTTTCAGACCGTGTATGTGGTTTTCGGTTAGAAATTACATTCATTTTAAAACTGAATGTTGAAAGCAAGAGAAATTTTCAAATTACATTCTTTCATTCAGCGAATGTACAAGGATTTTTCATATGAATATTCTCATCCCAAAATTGATACGTGTATGGCCAGCATAAGGCTCTGTTCACACCTATGCAGTTTGCTTTTGATCAGTTTCTACAGTGCTTTTTGCATTTTTGCGCACGCGATTTTGCTGTGATTTGCATTTTGGCCAATTTGTTGTTGGGCAGATTAATAAATGCAAATTGCTGCAAAAACGCACTACATGCTTTTCTGTAGCTTCTCTATTGAAGTCTATTGAACCAAAGAAGCAAAAAATCATTGAAAAAAGTCTTTGTAGCTTTCCAAAATGCAGTGGCTGAAAAAAGCATAGATGTGAATGTGTCCCATAGGAAACCATGTAAATGAACTGTAGTGCGTTTCTGCAAAAAGCACCAAAATCGCATAGGTGTGAACCAGGCTTAAGACGTTTAGTAACAGCAGCATGCTTTTTTGTGTTACCTGTCATCATGGGGTTAAAAAAAACTAAAATTATTCCTTTTATAGTACAAAAAGAGTAGATAATCGCTACTATAAGGGGATCATTTATACTGTGAAAATGTGACAGTAATAATAAATATTACTTCATATATATAATAATAAATACACACAGTGTATGGGATATATGGGCATTATAAATAGGAGTAAGACATGAAGCTATATGAAGGGTGGAAGGGAGATATAAATCTTTTATATTAAAGTAGTACTAAAAGCTGAGATTTTTTTTTTTCATGGATATAATCATTTTAAATAGAATGCACAACACTGGTAAAAGTTTACTTTAAGTGTAATTGTAATGCTTTCTATTAACTCCAGTCTATCAGCCTCCACCTTCTCTGGGGTCAGATGCTGATCTTCCCTGCACAGTCTTTAAAGTAATATTTTTTTTTTAAACAACAAACATGTTATACTTACCTGCTCTTTGTAATGGTTTTGCACAGAGCAGCCCTGATTCTTCTCTTCTGTGGTCCCCCACTGACGCTTCTGGCTCCTCCTGCCTTCAGAGTGCCCCAATAGCAAGCTGCAAAGTATAGTATAGAGAGCCCCTATAGCATGGTAACAAAAACTTCTGCCTTTAGAACCACTCACTTCCTGCCCAGGACTACATGTCCCATAATGCATTGCTCCTCACACATTCACATTCACAAGTTCTCAGGCACTTACTGACATGTATGGACGGTATACGGAGTTGTATGTGTGCTGCACTGTATTTCTGATATTCCTGATATGTAAACAAATAATGCATTCTGTATGCAGGCCAACTAATCGGCTGGCCGATTAATCGATTATGAAAATAGTTGACAACTATTTTTATAACCGATTAGTTGTCAATTAGTCGATTAGTTGTTTCAGCCCTACACCGGAGTCAATTTTTTAATCAACTGTTTTCAAGCCAACAAGGCCACCCATTGCTCAAATTTTGGCTAAAAATTGGTTAAAATTTGAACCATGTTTGGCCAACTTTATCTCTTGCAGAACAATTGTAATCAGACAAGGCTTCTACTCCTGGTCAATTGATTTTATTCCCCCTTCATCCAGACACAAGACTGTTGCTCCCACCCAGCCTGAAAAAGGCGATTGTGCAGGTGAACTCTAATGACATAGAGCCCAATCTTTGGCCCTAAAGCCACATGCAACCTTTTGGTACTTATTGTGCAGCCTTGGGCCCCAGTAGGCATTTGTTAGTGTTTTTCCTATCTGGTTAAGTGCTGTTATTCTTGGGACTTTGAACAATTTATGAAAAGCGTTTCAGAACCACCTTGTACCACGCAGTTCCTTCACTGCCAGAACCAAATGTGGATGATTGATGTGCAAAGGGGCTTATGGTCGTGATCTCTAGCAAACCTCATCTAATATGTTTTCAGTGTTTCTTTTGTAACGTCTTCCCAGTCTCTGTCCATCTTCTGTTGCATGTTCAAACTCTTTGACCATTTACTAGAGCATTGGTCCCCAAACTGTGACCCAGGAGCCAGATGCGGCCCTTTGGTTGCTTTTTTCCAGCCCTTGGACATTATTCCCCCCACCGTCAACAACAGTGGGGCATAGTTCCTGACAACGGGGCACTATTCTTCTGACTGACACCAACGATGGCACACAATTCCTTCCACTAATACCAATGATGGGGCACTATTCCTTCCACTGACACCAATTATGGCGCACTATTCCTCCCATTGATACCAATGATGGGGCACTATTCCTCCCACTGACACCAATGTTGGCGCACTATTCTTCTCACTGACACCATTGCTGGGGCACTATTCCTCCCCCTAATACCCATGATGGGACGTTATTCCTCCCACTAATACCCATAATGGGACACTATTCCTCCCACTAACACCAATGATGGGACACTATTCCTTCCACTGACACCACTGATGGGGCACTATTCCTTCCACTGACACCAAAGTTGGCGCACTATTCTTCCCATTGATACTGATGACGAGGCACTATTCTTCTCACTGACATCAATGATGGGGCACTATTCCTTCCCCTAATACTTATGATGGGACATTATTCTTCCCACTAATACCCATGATGGGGCACTATTCCTTCCACTGACACCAATGATGTGGCACTATTCCTCCCATTGATACCAATGGTGGGGCACCATTCCTCTCTATAATACCAATGATGGGGCATTGTTTACTCCCACTGGCCACAGTCTGACCCCCCTAAAGCACAAAGGACATTAAACTGGCCTTTTGTTTAGCAAGTTTGTAGACCTCTGTACTAGAGAATGTTTAAAGTCTCTGATCATCTCCTGTAGCATGTTCCCACTCTGGATATCACCTGTAGCATGTTCCCACTCTGGATATCTCCTGTAGCATGTTCACACACTGGCCATCTCCTGTACTATGTTAATACTCTGGCCATTTCCTGTAGCATGTTCCCACTCTGGCCATCTCTTGTAGCATGTTCACACTCTGGCCATCTCTTGTAGCATGTTCACACTCTGGCCATCTCCTGTAGTATGTTCACACTCTGGCCATCTCCTGTAGCATGTTCCCACTCTGGCCATCTCTTGTAGCATGTTCACACTCTGGCCATCTCCTGTAGCATGTTCCCACTCTGGCCATCTCTTGTAGCATGTTATCATTCTCAAACTATCTCTTATAGCATGCCTGCAATCTCTGACTATTTCCTGCAGCATGTTAACAATCTGTATCCATCTCCTGTAGCAAGTTCGAAGTCAACGACCATCTCTTGTAGCATGTTCACCCTCTCTGACAGTCTTTTGTTGCGTACGTTCTGCTGTTTGGTAATGCCACAGTCCACACATAAGAACCTTCTTTATCTAATGAGTTGACCAGCACTGCTCTGGCAGTACAGTACGGGGTTTAGTTAAGTGCTGTTACTTTGTGGCTGACCAGTTCAGGTGTAGGTCATGGCATCCCTATCTAAACTATAGCAGGTGGTGATTTACTGATGTCCCTCTCAATGAACACCAACAAACACTCCATTTTCTCATTGCCTCCAGATCTGCTTTCAGCAACTACAAGAGATATTCGTGTCACATTCCTTCAGGTGAACATGGCAGAGGTTGAATGGAGTTCAACTGCTATAGACAAGGCATGTAGATCATCTGTGAAAACTATAGAGAATAGTCCTAAATTGATGGTGGAATCCAGGCCCGTTCACAAGCTTATATTCGACTGTAAGCGCTGGCTATCTAATAAATTTTGCTCCCACTATTTTTCAGAGTCAGAGAGCAGGTGTCCCCTGTAGGAATTCTTTTTAGGAAATTCTTTTCCTGTTCTAGTGACAAGTGCAAAATTAGTTTCCCCTCACTTTCTGTCTGCGGGACGGAGAATCGAGGGACACCGGCTGATTTTGCCAGAATTTGGAATTGCAAATTGGCAAATTCTGGTGGTAGAACGCACGGGTTGTAGACTGCCTAGTCTCTAGTGACTACTTGGCGATTGTATTTGCTATTCTTGCTGGCTCGAAATAGAAGTGAAGGCAAAACCCTTTTTTTTTTTTTTGATAGAGTACAGGAAGGTTATAGCCATTAGTTTACAGTTGCAGTTGGGGGGGGGGGGGGGGGTAGAAATAGGCGGTTAAGTTGCAAATGTTACTGCCCTCCTAAGCTGCAAAGGTAGCTGGACAGGGTTGCATATTTGCTGCACTGCAAGAATAAAACCCCCTGGTGCGTACAAATACCATACTGAGCCCACAATAGGGATAAAACTTTTCCGCGAAAGGGAGTTTAATAAGACATGCGGTCACTCATTAAAATTAAAAGAAAAGAGATTTAACCTTAACCACTTCCATACAGGGCATTTTCACCCCCTTCCTGCCCAGGCCAATTTTCAGCTTTCAGCGCTGTCGGATTTGAATAACAATTGCGCGGTCATACAACACTGTACACAAATGAAATTTTTATCATTTTTTCCCCACTAATAGAGCTTTCTTTTGGTGGTATTTGATCACCCCTGCGGTTTTTATTTCTTGCGCTATTAACAAAACAAGAGTGACAAGTTTGAAAAAAACACAATATTTTTTACTTTTTGCTATAATAAATATCCAATTTTTTTTTTTTAAACAAATTTTTTCCTCAGTTTAGGCCGATATGTATTCTTCTACATATTTTTGGTAAAAAAATATCGCAAAAAGCGTATATTTATTGGTTTGCGCAAAAGTTATTGCGTCTACAAAATAAGGGGATAGATTTATAGCATTTTTATTTTTTATTTTTTTTACTAGTAATGGCGGCAATCTGCGATTTTTATCGTGACTGCGATAATGCGGCGGACACATCGGACAATTTTGACACATTTTTGGGACCATTCACATTTATACAGCGATCCATGCTATAAAAATGCATTGATTACTGTATAAATGTGACTGGCAATGAAGGGGTTAACCAGGAGGGGGCGCTGTAGGGTTAAATGTGTTCCTAAGGAGTGATTCTAACTGTTGGGGGAGGGGATTCACAAGGGGAGGAGACCGATCGGTGTTCCTCTGTACAAGGGACACACATCGGTCTCCTCTCCTCTCTGACAGGACGTGGATCTGTGTGTTTACACACACAGATCCACGGTCCTGCTCGGTTACCGTGAAATCGCGGGTGCCCGGCGGAAATCGTGGCCGCCGGGCCCCCGCATCGGGACCCGAGTCACGCGGCGGGCGCGCGTGCACCCCCTAGGGATCCTGGAAGGCAGCGCCGTCATATGACGGCGGCCCAGGATAACAGCTGCACCGTCCCGCCGTCATATGACGGTGGGCGGGCAGCAAGTGGTTAAACTGCATAGAAGGTTCTTTACTGTAAGAGCGGTAAGGATGTGGAATTCCCTTCCACAGGCGGTGATCTCAGCGGAGAGCATCGATAGTTTCAAACAACTATTAGATAAGCACCTGAACGACCGCAACATACAGGGATATACAATATACAATGCAATACTGACATATAATCACACACATAGGTTGGACTTGATAGACTTGTGTCATTTTTCAACCTCACCTACTATGTAACTATGTATGCCAGGGATATGCAATTAGAGGACCTCCAGCTGTTGCAGAACTACAAGTCCCATGAGGCATAGCAAGACTCTGACAACCACAAGCATGACACCCAGAGGCAGAGGCATGATGGGACTTGTAGTTTTGCAACAGCTGGAGGTCCTTTAATTGCATATCCCTGATGCATGCCAACAAAACATGACCCATTCAAGTCCCAGCCACCTGTCAAACTCCCTCTAAAAAGTGACCCACCATGGATCGTTTTCCAGAGGATGCTGATGATGTAAGTGAGACATTCAGGAGGGTTATAACTTATGTCTGTTTTTTGGGTTTTTTTTTTTGTTTTTTTGCCATCTGTGTATAGTTTAAAGCTGGACACCAGCCTTCTCTTCAGTCTTGTACAGGCTCCTCTCCTGCACTGAAATTGCTTACTCTGATTTCACTGCACACTGTGAGCATTAAAAGTTGCAGCGAGTCACATAGAGCTCACCGCATTTGCTGGCTGGAGGATGTCCAGCATCATCTAGCGCTTTCCTCCCCAGCCTGGTTTGTCCCTGGCCCACCTCTTTCATTCATTGATTTCAGTACTTTCAATCATGGAGGCTCAG
This sequence comes from Aquarana catesbeiana, assembly GCF_042186555.1. Lineage (NCBI taxonomy): Eukaryota > Metazoa > Chordata > Amphibia > Anura > Ranidae > Aquarana > Aquarana catesbeiana. The sequence goes on along the minus strand of NC_133325.1, from coordinate 758,981,094 downwards.
AATCGCATGTGGACATTACCTGGGGTGGTCTGCATGCAAATACAGCCTGCCTAGGAATGTCCACCCCTCCAAACTGACACCCACCCTTCAAGACATTTTATATTTGTGTGGATCCTCACAAGAACCAGCCTGCTGCTTGCATTAGGACTGATGGCTCTTGAGAGGAACAAAGAGGCAGGGTGCTATGATGTTTTCAGGGAGCTATGTACAGCACCCTGCTGGCTCCTCCCACCAGCCACAATCTGCCTGCATTATTATACAGGATTTATACATAGCGCCAACCGTTTGCGCAGCGCTTAACAAAATAAAGGCAGACAGTTACATTACAATTTGGTACTAGTGGAATCAGAGGGCCCTGCTCATTAGAGCTTACAATCTAAAAGGGAGGTTTTTAGATCGAAAAGCACAGGGACTTACCTAGTTATGACATCATAGGGTCCAAAATAAGGTGTGTAATGAAAACCATAAAAGTTTTTTATTTTTTTTAAATCTTTTTTCTTTTAATTCGCACATGAATAGGGTGATAGAAGAAACAAAGGAAGCCAAAATATCGGCAGACTAAAGCCAGCCATATGCCGCGTACACACGAGCGGACTTTACGGCAGACTTTGCCCGGCGGACGGGATTTCGTCGGACAATTCGATCGTGTGTGGGCTCCAGCGGACTTTGTTTTCTCAAAAGTTGGACGGACTTAGATTTGAAACATGTTTTAAATCTTTCCGTCGAACTCGAGTCCGGTCGAAAAGTCCGCTCGTCTGTATGCTAGTTCGACGGACAAAAAAACAACGCTAGGGCAGCTATTGGCTACTGGCTATGAACTTCCTTGTTTTAGTCTAGTATGGTATGGTTTAGTATGGTAATACCCTTGACCTTGTATTCTCCCATCTCTGCAACCCTGGCAACCTCACCAACACCCCCTTTCCTCTATCTGATCACAACCTCATTACTTTCACTGTATCCTTGCCTCCAACCACCCATCCCTCCAAGCAGCAAACAATTACTTGTAGAAACCTTCGCCACTTTAACCCTTCTCTTCTCTATTCTGCTACTGACAACCTATATGACATAATCTCTCCCCTGTCCTGTCCTGACCTGGCCACTTCTGTCTACAACAGTTCACTCTCATCATCACTAGATGCACTTGCTCCTCTAACCACACGCAGAATTAGGCCCCGACCGTTACAACCCTGGCAAACTGACAACACTAGAAATCTCAAGAGACATTGCCGTGCTCTTGAACGACTGTGGCGTAAAACCAAATGCCTGCAAGACTTCACCCTATATAAATCTGCCCTTCTAAAATACAATTCATGCCTCCATGCTGCCAAACAAGCCTACTTTGTCTCTCTTATTAATTCCTTGTCATCCAGTCCCCGTCGGCTCTTCTCAACCTTTAACTCTCTGCTTCGTCCACCACTCCCTCTACCCACTAACTCACTCACTGCCCAAGAGATTGCCAATCACTTCAAAGACAAGATCGATGCAATTCGTGAGGACATCTCCACTGTGCGTACGTCTTCCCCACCCATCATACCTTGCCCAGCAGCACATTCAACCCTCTCCTCTTTTGAATTGGCTACTACGGAAGAGGTTACAAAAATTTTCTCGGATGCCCACCTAACCAATTGTCCCTTGGATCCTGTTCCCTCACAACTACTACGGTCACCCTCTTCTTCTATCCTATGCTCCCTCACCCACATCTTCAATCTCTCCCTTTCTAGTGGCATTTTCCCCTCCCCTCTAAAACATGCGCAGATCACTCCCATTCTTAAAAAGCCCTCACTGGACCCTACTGACCTGAACAACTTAAGACCCATCTCACTACTCCCATTCACCTCTAAACTTCTAGAACGCTTAGTCTACAACCGTCTTAGCTCCTACCTCAATGAAAATAACCTTCTTGACCCCTTACAGTCTGGCTTTCGCTCGCAGCACTCCACGGAAACTACCTTACTAAAACTCACTAACGATTTACTAACTGCTAAAACCAACAGCCAGTACTCCATACTCCTACTACTTGACCTCTCTGCGGCCTTTGATACTGTTGACCACCCGCTCCTTCTCAATAAACTACATTCCCTTGGCCTCCGAGATTCTGCTCTATCCTGGTTCTCTGGCTATTTATCACAGCGCTCCTTCAGTGTCACCTACAACTCTGTCTCCTCCTCTCCATTGCCCCTTTCTGTGGGGGTCCCCCAAGGCTCGGTTCTTGGACCCCTTCTCTTCTCTATCTACACCTCCTCCCTTGGTCACCTAATAACTGCCCATGGCTTCCAATACCACTTATACGCTGATGACACCCAAATCTATCTGTCTACTCCTCACCTCACTCCTTCAGTCTCCTCTCGCATTACTAACTTACTAACTGACATATCAGCATGGATGTCGTACCACTTCCTTAAACTAAATCTCTCTAAAACTGAGCTATTAATATTCCCCCCCGCCCGTGCCCCCCTCCATGACTTTTCCATCAAAATCAATAATGCAACCATCAGTCCCTCCCCTCACGCCAGGGTACTAGGTGTAATCCTAGATTCTGACTTGTCATTTCAGCCTCAAATCCAATCGCTGTCAAAAGTTTGTAGAATTCACCTCCGCAACATCTCTAAAATTCGCCCTTTTTTAACAAATGAAACCACCAAGCTCCTCATTCACTCCCTTGTTATCTCTCGCCTTGACTATTGCAACTCCCTTCTCATTGGCCTACCGCTCCATAGGCTGTCCCCTCTTCAGTCTATCATGAATGCTGCTGCCAGACTTATCCACCTTACCAACCGCTCAGTGTCTGCCAACCCTCTACTTCAATCCCTACACTGGCTCCCAATCACCCAGCGAATTAAATTCAAAATTCTAACCACAACATACAAAGCCATTCACAACTCTGCCCCAAGCTACATCACTAATCTTGTCTCCAAATATCACCCAAATCGACCTCTCCGCTCTTCTCAAGACCTCCTGCTTTCAAGCTCTCTCATCTCCTCCTCCCATGCTCGTCTCCAGGATTTCTCCAGAGCCTCTCCCATCCTCTGGAACTCGCTACCTCCATCTATCCGGCTATCCCCTACTCTTGCTACCTTCAGGCAATCCCTGAAAACTCATCTCTTCAGGAGAGCCTATCACGTCTCCAACTAATCTCCTACCACTTCCACCAGCTCATTCCCCACAGTTACAACCTTTTGTACCACCTGCCCCACCCTATTAGATTGTAAGCTCTTCTGAGCAGGGCCCTCTTAATCCTATTGTATTGTATTGTATTGTATTATAACTGTATTGTCTCCCTTTTATATTGTAAAGCGCTGCGTAAACTGTTGGCGCTATATAAATCCTGAATAATAATAATAATAAAATAATAGTCCGGTCGTATGTCATCACGTACGAATTCGATGGACTTTGGTGGATTGTGCGTAGGCAAGTCCGTTCATTCGGAAAGTCCATCATAAAGTCCGTCGAAAAGTCCGCCGGGCAAAGTCTGCCGTAAAGTCCACTCGTGTGTACGCGGCAATAGACAGTGCGATTTTCTTGATTCCCCATCAACACAGTGAGTGTTGATGGGGGAATCCCTCCCACAGGACCATTGTGTTCTGCCAGCGGGGGAAGCCGTCCCTGCCGGAAAACCACAGTGATTATTGACAGCAGCTATCGGTGCTGGCAATAATCTCATGAAATATCCAACAGGCGGGTTGTACCCAATTCGTTTGATCGATGGGTACCATCAGCCTGCCCATACTTGGTTTGAATCATCTATGGCCGGCTTAATCTTTGAATTGTTTGAAAACTTTGAATTGGTTAAATTTACTTGAAAATGTCTCCAGCCTTAGGCCCCTTTTACACTGGCTGGGTCCACCAGCGGATCTCTCTGCTGAGCAGGCGGATGACAGGCCCATGTCCGCTTCGCTAATGCAGAACGGACACAGCCTGCTGTTCTCTACAGGTGGTCAGATGTAAACGGACTGACTGTTCATTTCCTTCTGACTGTCATCTGATCCCCATCCGTCTGTTTTTTTTTTTTTTTAACTCAAATCCTTTTTCTTATTTTATATGAAAACAACATTGACATGATACAGACAAAACCACAAAAATAGAAATCACACCAAACCAAAACCCCAAAAAAATAAAATAAATAAATAACCCCCCCCCCAGACCACCCCCCTTCAACAAACCCCACCATCCCACCACCCCCCGCTCACTCGGAGTATATATGACACCCAAAAAAAGAAGAAAAAAAAAAAAAGTACAACAATATCCAGTATTACAAAGTACACAGTACCCATTGGTTGACATGATACCTAAGTCATAGATTGAAGCCATCTAGACCAGATAACATCAAACTTATTCAGGGAGTTCCTTAGGGAATATGTATGCTTTTCAAAGAGAATAATCCTATTGAGATCTACAATCCAATCGGGCACAATCGGTGGATGTGGAGAGGTCCACTTAAGAACAATCTGTCTACGGGCAACAAAAAGTGCGCTCCATTAGTGTTACCAGTAGGGAAGGTGTAGATAGAGGTATCACAGTAACTCAATATACATATAAGTGGTTCAACTGGAATGCTAATATCCAATGCCCTATTTAAGGTACCAATCACCTCCACCCAGTATCTTTGGAGTTTCGGACATCGCCACAAAACATGTTTTAATGTACCTGTGTTACCGCATCTAGCACAGGTTGGCTCAGATTTCAGTTCAATTGCACAGAGAAACTGCGGCGTTCTGTAGACCCTATGGAGAATGTCTGTTTTTAGCGGACAGGATCAGTTCATATGTCGGCTGGTGTCAGCAGACACCCTGTTGACATCCACTGCGCCATAGAGAGCAATGGATGGTCCAATTAGGTCTGCCTGAAAAATGGACAGGTGGACCCGATTTGTCTGTCAGTGTGAAGAGGGCCTTACTCCAAGTCAGACAGAAAGGAGAGATAAAACACATCACAGTACTCTTCTGCTATGTACAGTATCTGCTTGTAATCTATTTAGGTTGTGCCATCTCCAGCCGGCCTCTGACCTCCCATCGGCCATTTCTTTCTTTGGCTAAACTGCTGATTTATTGCTGTGAACTTTGGCTGACTCCATGCCCCTGTGCTGTCCTCAGACTCTCTATTATCAGCCATCACTACCTTGTAGATAATCTAAGAATGTGTTTATTTAGTTACACTTGACTGGAGAGCAAAGCAAAGTCCAAAAGTCATTTGAAGCACCTCTAGATTTCCATTTTAGCTGCTTATGCTTTCCTGCTGATACCATCATCTATTTTTCAATATCCTATGGGAACTTTTTTGACATAAAACAATGTAACCTGGATAGAACACCATAGCTCCCAACTGTCCCTGATTTGGAGGGACTGTCCCTGATTTGGAACAATGTCCCTCTGTCCCTCTTCCCCCCTCATTTGTCCCTCATTTTGGTCTGATCTATAAAGTTGTATATAAAATGCACTTTTTGTCTTTCAAAAAGTCTTTCCCGGTGCTAAACCTTTCATCCAATTTCTAAATTGCTGCATTTGTACATTTTAAAAGCCAATATAAAGGAATAGTAGTGGTAAAAAAAGTCCTTGTGGATTTAATTAACCTTTTTTTTTTGGTTCATTTTCCTTTAAGGGGGTGTGGCAGGGGGTGTGACATATGCCCAGGGGAGTTGCTAGGTCTGAGAGCCCATAGCAGCAGTCACCAACCATTTTGCATGCCCGGGGGGGGGGGGGGTTTCACTTGCCACACCTCCTGCCACTAGATGCAGCGTGTCACTTGCCACATCTCCTGCCACATCTCCTGCCATTAGATGCAGCGTGTCACTTGCCACATCCCCTGCCACCAGATGCAGCGTGTCACTTGCCACCGTTGCCTGTCACGAGATGCAGCATGTTACTACCATCACCTGCCACTAGATATGGATTGTCACTTGCCATGTCGCCTGCCACCAGATGTGGATTGTTACTTGCCACTTTCACCTGGCAGCAGATGTGGATTGTCACTTGCCACGTCACCTGCCACCATTTGCAGATTGCCACTTGCCATGTTACCTGCCACCATTTGCAGTTTGCCACATCTCCTGCCACCATTTGCAGATTGTCACTTGCCACGTCTCCTGCCACCATTTGCAGATTGTCACTTGCCACGTTACCTGCCACCATTTGCAGTTTGCCACATCTCCTGCCACCATTTGCAGATTGTCACTTGCCATGTCTCCTGGCACCATTTGCAGATTGCCACATCTCCTGCCACCATTTGCAGATTGTCACTTGCCACGTCACCGGCCATGAGATGTGGGTCACTTGCCAACTGATGTGGCCATGCCAGCCAGTGCCACCAAATGTGTATTGATGCTACATTGGTGGCAGGCTGACAGCACTGGTCCATTTAGTGAGAGCAGGAGAGTGGTGATGCGGGGTGAGCAGTGAGAGATGATGTCATCTCGCTGCTCCCCGCTGCACCCCAGACATTGAAGCAAGGTCTGGCTGCAAAGTGGAGCTCCAGGATAACAGGAAGCATGTGACCTCCACTCCACCGTGCTGTGAGGGTGTAAGAGCGCTGATGTGTAGTGGGCAGTAAGAGATGATGTAATCTCTCTGCTGCTCGCCACACCTCGCTCCCAAATTGAAGAGGCCCGGCTGTGAAGAGCGCTGATGTGTAGCGGGCGGAGAGAGATGTCATCTCTGCTAGTCTGCCCACTCGCTTCTCTTCTTTCCTCTGCCTCTCTCATGAAGCCAGCCCACCTGCCACAGCAGCCATAACCCGCTGGTTAGGCAGGGACCCTGCGGCAAGAGACTCGGGGCTATGGGCCCCAGATTCGGGGCTATAGCCCCAATAGCCACCCCCTAGCAACGTCCCTGCCTATGCCTACATATGTTTGTTAGTAGGTGTCCCTCATTCCCATCTCAAAATGTTGGGAGGTATGGAACATGCAGATAATATTTCATTACATCATCATATGAGGTCACTGCTTTTAATAGTGCCTGTGCAGTGGATGGGTGCGTTATCAGAGCAGAAAATTATACTTGTAAAATTAGTTAGCTAAGATTTCTACAAATATAACAGGCTTGTAGGTCCTAAACTCACAAGGAAGTTATCCCATAAAGTGGAACTAAATTGCTGATACTTACCTAGTTTTCAGCGGTCAGACAACCCTCGCCAGCATTTTCTACCTGCTCCTTCTGTCTGATTTGGCATGTGTGGGATGATGTCATTCCTGCACATGCGCAGGAATTCAGTCTTCCAGGCACAAAGGCGTTGTGCCGGAATGTTAACTGAGCTGCGCTTGAGCACCTAATTGTGCATTCCAAAGAAGACTGCGAGAAGGGAGGTACATTTTTTTTTTATTGCAGAAGAGAATGCATGTCTACCTGCTCGCGGTCTTGAAAATTGACATTAGTTTAGCTTTAAGCTAGCCATACCCGATTAGATTCTCGTTAGAACGTTCATTAACCGCTTTAAGACCAGCCGCCGCAGTTGTACTGCGGCAGGTTGGCTCTCCTGGGCGAATCGCCATCATTGTACGTCGGCCGCTTTAAGAGCTCTAGGGCCACGCCAGAGCCGATGCCTCTGGCCACGATGTCTGCCGGCCACCCGCGATTGCTCCACAGAGAGCCAGTATGGGAATCTGTCAATGTAAACTGAGAGATCTCCGTTCTGACAGGGGAGGAGAGACAGATCTGCTGTTCCTAGTGATTAGGAACAGCGATCTCTCTCCTCCTCCAGTCAGTCCCATCCCCCCCCCACAGTTAGAAACACCTCCCAGGGAACACACTTAACCCCTTGATCGCTCCCTAGTGTTAACCCCTTCCCTGCATTTTTATAGCATTGATCGCTGTGTAAATGTCAATGGTCCCAAAAATTTGTCAAAAGTGTCCGATCTGTCAGCCGCAATGTCGCAGTCCCGCTACAAATCACAGATCACCGCCATTACTAGTAAAGATAAAATAAAATAATAAAAATGCCATAAATCTATCCCCTATTTTGTAGACGGTATAACTTTTGCTCAAACCAATCAATATACGCTTATTGTGATTTTTTTTTTTTTTTTTTTACCAAAAATGAGTAGAAGAATACATTGTGGCCTAAACTGATAAAGACATTTTTTTCCCGGATATTTATTATAGCAAAAAATACAAAATATTGGGTTTTTTTTTCAAAATTGACGCTTTTTTTTGTTGTTTATAGCGCAAAAAATAAAAACCGCAGAGGTGATCAAATACCACCAAAAGAAAGCTCTATTTGTGGTGAAAAAAAGGACTTCAATTTTGTTTGGGTAAAGCATTGCACGACCGCGCAATTGTCAGTTAAAGCAACGTAGTGCCGTGTCGCAAAAAATGGCCTGGTCATTAAGGGGGCAAATCCTTCCGGTCCTTAAGTGGTTAAAAAAAATCATTCATCAGAACTTTCATTCTTGACATCATTGGGTCAACTATCTTCATTCAAAATCCCTTAAAATTTTATCCAGACCTGCTTTTCCAAAGGAAGTTCCAGAAGTATTAAACAGATTTCATTACAATATGTATACATTTTTCCCAAAGAAAAAACACATTTACAGTTAGAAATTCATTCGCTCATTTGAGAAAAAATTTCCATTCTGCGCCTTCAAATTTTCTCCTATCTACGGTAGAAATGAACAATGCATGTATGTATGCTGTACAGCTTGGATGGAGGAATTTTTCTCGTTCATTGATGGACACAACCTCATTGCTCCGACTTGAGCAGCAGCCCCAAAGACTCCAAGCGCCTATATGGGTTCAATGCAGACTTCCTGAGGTGCAGGATCCTCCTGAAGACACTAGGCAGAATGACTGGAGGCCTATATAAGGGGATTTATGTCCAGAGAGGACTGCCCATAGGAGGTGCTGAGTCTTTTTTTCTGCCTAGTGTCCTACTCCTGTAGGTGGGGCTATAAAACGCTGTTTGGTTATGGATGAAGAAGAGGCTGTGTCCATCAATGAACTCCGAGAAAGAGATTTTACGATGTACAAAAAATCCTGTTTTTTCCACTTTATTTTCAATCTATTGATGCTGCAAATAACACCTAGGGTGGCTGCACTCACTTACTCCTAGTTTTTTCTATGGGTTTCTGACATATAAGAAGCAACTAAATAAGATCCCCCAATGGGTTCATGGTAGATTCTATTTTTTACTTTTCTCCACTCAACCAAAAACCAAACATTTTGACTGGAGTTAAAGTGATTGTAAAGGATTGTTTTTTTTTTTGTTTTTTAAACAACAAACATGTCATACTTACCTCCACTTTGCAGCTCGTTTTGCACAGAGGGGCCCCGATCATGCTCTTCTGGGGTCCCCCAGCGGGTCTTGCGTCTCCTCCCCGCATCAGATAACTCCTGTTAGGTTCAACTCTTAAATGAGTTGCTTTTAAGTTTATATTGCTTTGTCAAATCTTAACCCTTAAAGAAATAGACACGGAGCCAGGAGTTTGTCTGTCGACCATGGTTTCCAGGTATAGATGGCCATATTGCGGTTAACCACGGTTGGCGCGTTGGGATGCTGTGGGTCCCCGTGTTGAGGATTTGGTAATGTTACCGTTCGTGTGGTGACGTGTACTGGGGCTAGAGGTTCTGGGTGAGGTTTTTGTGCTCCACAATGTACACATTCTTGTGCCCACTCGGGATTTTGTGAGCCACAAATCTGGCAAACTAGGAGAAGTGCTCCCCCGAGGGGGTTACCTTGCGGGCACGCTCCCGAGTCCAGCATTTCGTCCACAGACACGAATGCTGGAGTTGGCCCCACCCCCTGGCGCCCGCGTCATTGATTGATAGCAGTGGGAGCCAATGGCTGCGCTGCTTTCAATCTAGACAATCAGAACACGTGACACTGGCCAGAGCTGGTGTGCTCATCCCCTGGGCAAGAAGAGAAAGAAAGGGTTCAGGTAAGTAAAACAGGGGCACTGGGGGGTTGCTGCACTGCAAGAGGTTTTTCACCTCAATGCATAGAATGCATTGAGGTGAAAAACCACAAGGGTTTACAACCCTTTAAGCTGGCAATACTTGGCTCAGTTTTTTTTTTTTTTTCGTTTAGTCAGCGGGCTGAGTGAAAAACAATGAACCAATAATCCTATCCACTACATTCGAGGTGGACACAGGAAACCCCCCTGCTCAGTCATTGTATTCTGACGGGGTAGCCAGGTGAACTCCTCCACTGTTAGAATACACTGATCGGTGCTGCAGTCTATTGGCTGCACTGCTGATCAAACTAAAGTTTTTAAGCAAGCCCATTCGGGAGCCATCAGTCATTAGTTTGGCGCAGGGCTTTTTTTCGGGGGTAAAGTGGGGGAACGCAGTTCCGGCACCTCCAGCAATAAATTTATGTAATGGCAAGGGGTGCTGGGGATGTGCTGGAGGGTCTATTGATGATTGCCACAGGGGGATCTATAGTCTATAGCGACTATGCTGGTGGGGGTCTATTTTTGCTGGTGGAGAATCTATTGTTGCTGGGAGGGGGGTTTATATTTTTGGGGGGTCCCCATGTTGCTGAGAGGAATCTACTGTTGAGAGAGAAGTCTGTTGATGCTGGCTGCTGGGGGTCTATTGTTGCTGGGGTGGATTTTTGTTGTGGGGGGGACATTGTTGTGTGAGGGAACTATTGTTGCCGGGGTATCTATTGTTGCTGGCTGCAGGGGATCTATTTTGCTGCTAACAAATTCTATACAAATTCTATACAAATAATGCGCCTCAGCATGTCTTCTGGGGTCGTCTGCAAGAACCAGGTATAGACAGGCGGCCCCTTGATGATGTACGAGAGAAAGATGGCGGCGAGGTACTTGGTGTGTAGCAGCAGAGGAGCAGATCACTATAGAATTTTGCTGTTTGCTTTTCATGGATAACATAGCAAAATAGGTAGTAGGGGATTTATGTTAAAAAAAAATCACATATGGGGTGGTGAAATTTCCCTTTATACTAGCCCCCAAAACATTAATGTTTTACATTGCACAGTATCTATAGAGGGAGGCACAACTATCACCCTGGCTGGACTTCGAGCATGTCTTCTTCTTTTCATCTCCATTGCATGGGGGAGATGGGATTAGTATTTTACAAAAGAAAAAAATTGAACTTTTAGTTCAGCATTGAGGAAGTGACAAGGAAATTGCATTTCTGGAAAGATTACCATGTGTTTTCTGTAATTGCTGAAAATACTGTTTAGAAAACTAAAGCAGACATCACATCTAAAGACTGGTAGGGTGCAATATATTACATTTTGGTTCTCGGGTTGATATATCCTTTCATTTTTAAACCAGGATTGGTTGCAAAAGATCACTGCATACAGTTATCCCACTGTTATGGAATAAGCCCTTATGTGTGTTTTTTTTTCACATACGATGCGCCATGGATGAGTGATGAACTTGGCAGAAGGTTCATCAGATGGAAATAGCACTCAGGGTATGATGTCTTTCCTCAGGCCCCTATCACTCCTCTGTTATGATTTCATTACCTTTGTGTTGCAGTGAATGTGGCAACTGCCACTTTTGTGTCTCCCACCTATATATCTTTACTTTCTGTAACAGGATGATTGTATCTAAAACACACTTTTGCAACAATCCAGCATTTCGCTTGTTAAACTTTTTTTTTTTCCTTGTTAAACTTTCTTTTTTTTTTTTTTCCTTGTTAAACTTTCTAACTTAAAGAGGAGTTCCATCCGAGGTCCATTAAAAAAAAAAAAAATTAAAAGTCAGCAGCTACAAATACTGCAGCTGCTGACTTTTAATTGGACACTTACCTGTCCCAGGGTCCAGCGATGCGGGGGATCGAAGCCCCGCTCGTCTCCCCCTCCATTCAGCGGCGCCGGCATTGCAACTGTGGGCACCGCCGGGCTGTGGCTTCACAGCCTGGCACCCACTGTGCATGCGCGAGCGGCGTCACGTGCCGTGATTGGCCGCTCAGTCACCTGGGACCAGATGATTGACAGGAGGGAGGGAGCAGAGCTGAGCCCTTCCTGTGCCGAGGGGGGAAGTGATGTCACCAGCCCAGGCACTGGAAGAGGCAGACTACGAGGGACCACCTAGCAACAGGCATTTAGAGGTAAGTAAAAAAAAAAAATATCCACGTTTTTTTTTTTTTTTTTTTTTTTTTCATGTAGTTTTTTCTTTTGGGTGGAACCCCACTTTAAGACCATTCACTCTCCACTATTGGAAAACTGGCCATGCACGTTAAAATTTCAGTCAGATTCTGCAAAATCATCCAAAATTTGAGCCGTGGGTGGCTCTGCTGGCACCACTCTGACCAACAAACTTCTACAGAAAAATTGAGGAGCTGGGAGGAAAACTGTTGGCCAAACAGTGATTGCATTCAGACAGCTATGGGCTCTGTGGTTGTCTGAATACAACAATAGCCGGCAGGAGAGATTCCTCCATCTGTGCTGTTTAGCCTGGATGGAGAAATCTTTGTGTGTATGGCTAGCATTAGACTATCCCAATATGGCACTGTTATTGCTACTGATTCATACACCACTTTTAAATTTTATATGTTAGTCCACTGAAATGTGATGTAAGAATATACCCAAATCCACAGCACTGCTCAAGCTCTTCTTACTGTATTTTTTTCAAACATCAGCAAAATAACTGCATACTCATACCATAGCAACAGATTTTGAAAGTCTACCTCTAAGCATCCCTTGTCCCTTTGGGTGGACATATTCAATGATACCATGCTGATGGATTCAAGAAACTTGGGGCAAATTTACCACTTTATGGTATCTGGGTGCATTATTCTGCCTCTGATAAATTTAAAAACTTGCTTCCCCGGTGCTCTCCCAGAAGAGTGACCATCTCTTGGACACCACTTTTGCTGGCCTTAGCCCCCTACATTATTTAGCCCCCTTTTTTGGCAGGCCAGTTTATTCTTTGATGATGCACACAAGTCACTATATAGCTCATTAATTGACAATCCGGTGTTGCTTCCCCTCTTTCTTTCTTCTCTTTCTTCTCTTTTCTTTTTGTTCAGCTCTGATTCCTCTCTACTTGGTTCCCCATTGGACCCATAGACTATTATTAGTTGCTGTATCTGCCTAGCATGATGTCCTATCAAGGGACACAGCTACATTTTGAGATGACTCTTCCCATTGTCGATTTTGTATTCCTATATTTACACATTTATATTGTGTTATACTTCTTTTTTGTAGAGTCGCTGTTCACTACCTATGTTTTCCTTTTTCTCTGTACTGTTGACAAATTCAAATAAATATATATTCAGCCTAAAATAACTACATACATATATCTCCACCCAAAGCCACACTTCCTCTACATTTTTCACCGCTGTATGCTTGCTTGTATGGTTCTGAACATGCCAAGAGTTTGTGGCTTTGGGTGGAGATACAGTGTATGCAGTTATTTTGCTGATGGTTTAAAAAAAAATACAGCAACAAATGCTTGTTGGAGTGCTGCTTTTATCTTTTTACCAATGAAAAGTGATATTTCAGATATCTAGTGGATTGAGTGTTAGCTGTTGCCTTCTTCGGTCTATTGAAGGCCCTCAGCTTTGAGGTCTCTCTTTGATAGTTTCTGGTTCTGTTCATACCCACTAATTTTGGGTATTCCTGCCTACCTGAATCCTTGGGCACTTTCTTATGTGAATGTCGACACTCCCCCACAGTACTAAAGATTGGCTTAACCCCTCCTCCAATTTTCTATTGGCCCATAACTATAATGGGCAGCTTTGCTGGCCAGTAAAGAGGCTCAGGATGGTACAGGTTGCCCTTGACATGGACAGGGTTGAAATTTGCCTTAAAAACTGCCCTGGGGTGCTGGAGAACACATTTTAAGTGTGTAAAGGTACTAGCTGGATGCATTTTAGTGTTAAAGCCATTTTATGGAAAGAATGGAGAGTATGAAAGCCATAGAACAAAACCCAGAATCCAGCTACCCTGTTTCCCCGAAAGTAAGACCTAGCGTGATTGTCGGTGATGGCTGCAATATAAGCCCTACCCCCCAAATAAGCCCTAGTTAAAGTCCTTGTAGGTATTATTTTCAGGCTAGGGCTTATTTTCAGGAAAACAGGGTAGGGCTTATTTGGGGAGTAGGGCTTATATTGCAGCCATCACTGACAATCACGCTAGGTCTTATTTTCGGGGAAACAGGGTATGTGAAGGAAGTGCTTCCAAATTTAAAACCAATATGTGTTTAGGCTATACTTTCCAGTAATATTTATGCCGCGTACACACGATCGCACATTCCGACAACAAAATCCATGTTTTTTTTTCTGACGGATGTTGGCTCAGACTTTTCTTGCATACACACGGTCCCACAAATCTTGTCGGAAATTCCTGAACGTCAAGAACGCGGTGACGTACGAGGAGCCGAGAAAGTTAAAGTTCAATAGCCAGTGTGGCTCTTCTCCTTGATTCCGAGCAATGCATGGAATTTTGTGCGTCGGAATTGTGTACACACGATCGGAATTTACGAGAACGGATTTTGTTGTCGGAAAATTTGAAATCCAGATCTCAAATTTTGTTTGTCGGAAATTCCGATGGAAAATGTCCGATGGAGCCTACACATGGTTGGCATTTCCGACAACAGGCTCCCATTGAACATTTGTTGTCGGAAAATTCGACCGTGTGTACGTGGCATTAGTCTACAAAACCCTCAATATAATACTCTTGGTAGTGCTATAGGATTAGGGTTGCCACCTTTCTTCAAGCCAAATCCGAACACTTACTGACACACAGCAAAATTATTTTTAAGGGGGATTGCTGTGGACTCTGATGTAAAGGAGAGCTCTGATGGAAGAAGGTTTCTGCTGACCAAATCTCCCTCTTACATCAGAGTTCCCAGCATTCCCCCTTAAATAGAGTTCCCAAATTCCCCCTTACATCAGAGTCCACAGGGCACCCCCTTACAACTGAGTCCCTCTTACCTTTGTGTACTCACTCGCTCGGAGGCAGGAGAGAGGAGGGGGGGGGACTTCAGTCACAGACATTGAATGGTGAGCTCACTCACCCAAGGATGGTAGGCTCAGGTATCGCCGCCTTTCATCCGCAAAGTATCCGCCGTTCCTGAGCTTCAAATTTCCAAACCACACATCCCTTTTCTGAGGCACAGAACACCAAGGATTGGAGTGTGGGTGGGCAGACAGAGGAGTAGGGGTGGGAGGAGGAGGACCAGATCAAGCACTTTCTCCTCTCTCCTGTCCATGTATGGGGAGGGGGCCCGTGCGCACCTCTATGCACTCGGTAGTTGTGGTACTTGATCACTTGGGGAGCCCCGGTCCATTATGCATATTGTGTCCAGGTTTCAGGCAGTTTGAAACCCGGACCGTCCAGGTGAATTCCGGACAGGTGGCAACTTTATATAGGATATTGAGAGCCCAGGACCTGGGACACCTTTCAGCAATGACACAAGTGCCAATGTTATCCTCTGCAGTCATCAGAGCTCAGAAGACAGCCAGATTTATCGTGATGTAAAAGGCTGCAAATATTAATGTTGGGTATATTGGGCGGCTCATTTACCAAAGTCTAGAAAAGGAACTAGAAGAACTATTGGTGTTGCCCATATGATCATGCAAGTTCCCAGCTAATATTTTCTTAGTACAGCTAGAAAATTAAAGGTAGCTCCAGGTTGCGGTATTCAGCATAAACCGTTTCTTAAAACACTTTAATAAATGACGTGCATATTGTCCATACCTCTCTCCCGCTCAGTACTGGCAATAATTTATATACTGCTTTGTTTATTATAGGTAACAGAATGGTGGAGAATTCTCCGTCTCCTCTACCGGAGAGAGCCATTTATGGCTTTGTCCTTTACTTGGCTTCTCAGTGTGGATTTAGTAAGTATAATAAACACGGTGATGCAATATCTGATTACTACAGCTCAATATAGTTCTAAAAAGTAAACCTGTCATCTACGAAAGGCTATCACTCTATCTAGCCACAATGTTATTTTAGCCCCTTATAAATGTTCCTGTATGTATATTAAAAAAAAAAGCTGACTAGTCCATAAAATGCCAGCAATGTTTTCCTTCCATTCTAAAGTTCTTCTTTATCACTCTTCTACCACCCCACCATCTTAGACCGATGTCCTGTGAAGTGCACATTATGGGTCTCTGCCAGGTCTATGGGACAGGCCACACTGCGCGTCTCTATCAGGTCCCATAGACTGAATACATCATCCTCGCCCAGGCAAGAGTGCAGAAAATGAAAATTGTAAAAAAGGATATATTGTTACACTTTTTTCCATTTGTATAAGGGGGAGGGAGGAGAGAAAAGGAGGTCATATTCCTGAATAAATATCCACTTTAATGTATAGTAATAGACTAATACAGGCACCACATGTTCTTGGCATCATGAGCCTAGCACTGTAAATTTTTTTGAGCATCCTGCAAAGCATAAACTAGTCCCAAACTTCCAATTAACCTCTGTAGCAGAATCGGGGTTGGGCTAAGGGGTAGGAAAAGGCACTTAAGCTAAGCGAGGGGGGGGTATTGGGGGTATTGGTTTGGGGAAGCTGCAACCTATGCTGGTAGCTTACAACACGTATGCACTTTGGCTTTTTCACCTTGGGTATTAAAGAACCTTGTCCCCTCACTGGGCAGATGAGCAGAATACTTCCTGTGCAGGGAGATCCCATACAAAATTTCCATTCTTCTCCAAAAAAGTAACCGCACCAAATCACCAGCACCAAGAACTAATGATCCTACTACAAGGGGACTCCATTTTTATATTGTGATTTATACACGCACAAGTGTCATTACCTCATTAGCCCCCTCTAATGTAATTTATTTACTGCTTCTCCCAAACCCTAGGGGTGCGTCTGCTAATATTCATCCCATATACCGTATATACTATATGCTTCTGTAAGTGGAAAAGAGGGTCAACAATGCCCATTTGCAGCATCACTGTGCCCATTTACATGCCTCACTGTGCCCATTTGCAGCCATAGGTCCCCTGAACTTCAAACTCGGTAGTTAAGGGTTCCTAGATGCCCCCTAGCTGCAGCCAAAATTTGGGGCCTCTGAACCCAAAGGGTCCCGAAATGACATTGCTGCAGATGGACACAGTTGACCGAATTTGGGGCCCCATATCTTGGGGCCACTTAGTGCTAAGAACCCCAAATTTGGTGTGCAAACCCAGCGGAACTAGCACCATAAAATTTCTAAAGCTGGGGTTTCTAGCACCAAGTGGCCCTGAGATACAGGGCCCCAAAAATCAGTTCAGAAAATGTCAAGCACTTTTCTGCAGCAGAGAATGACATTTTCTGAACCGGTTTTGGGGCCCTGTATCTCGGGGCCACTTAGAGATAGGAACTTCAGCTTTGGATATGTTGTGGTACCAGTTCCACTGGGTTTGCACACCAAATTTGGGGTTCCTAGCACCAAGTGGCCCTGAGATACGGGGCCCCAAAGTCAGTTCGGAAAATGAAATTTTTTGCTGCAGAAAAGTGCTTGACTCAAGTATAAGTCGAGGGGGGCACTTTCAGCACAAAAAAATGTGCTGAAAAATTCAACTTATACTCGAGTATATACGGTACTTTTCACTGTTCATTCTTCCAGTAATTAATTTTAGTGACTGTGCTGTTTTTAAGTCCTCCTAACAATATTCAATATTTGAGCCTTGAATATTTTTTTTAATACAAACGCTTTTTATTGGATGAACAAATAAAAAAGCATTACAAAGATAACCTGTAAGAAGGATGTAGACATTAAGGACAAAATATATGATACAAGTGTCCATTACATACTAGATGGTGCACATGGTCCTTCTGGTCAATGATTTTAAGAGCATATGCAGACTATATATAAAGCAATGTAGATAATAGGTACATCCTATATAACTAAATCAACTAAAAAGAAAAAGAACAGCCATGAATAATCAAACCAAAAAGGTTATATCGAAAGAAAGAAAAGGTTGTCTCTCTCTTTTTAATTCTTTTTTTTTTTTTTTTTTGGATACATAACAAAACATTTGTCACCAAGTAGGATATCTAAATACTATAGTCAGTTTCCCAAGAAATTACCATAAGATGAGCAGTTCTCCCACTTCAGATCAAAGATATGCATAGTGTCAAATATTGTGTGATAAATGCGCTCCATTAGTTCAACAGCCTCCACTCTACGTAGCCATTGGCTCCTGCTGCTATGAATCTATCCAATGAGGACCTGAGCCAGCGGCTAGAGCTGCTGGGATCTTTCTCGTCACTGGAACGATCGGGTTTAGGTAAGAAAAAGGAGGGCTCTGGGGGGCAGCTGCAGCAGAGAACGTTTTTCACCTTAATGCATAGAATGCATTAAGGTGAAAAGCCACATGACAACTCCTTTAAGTCCCTTGGTCTTGAACGCTTATTACATTTACTATTTCTAGACTCCAAACTCTCGGTCCTCTAGCTATGGAGTAACCTATGTGGGTTGAGAGTAGATTTACTGGAACCATTGTACTCCACTTGAATGTAATTAACCTCCTTCAGTCATGATTCCAATCCAGCGTCTCATGCTTACATGTCCCCCCAAACCTCTGGGATCAGTAATCCTTGGTGTTTATATGGTCGACTCATAGGGAACTGTTTTTTTTTTTTTCGTTTTTTTTTTCCTCAACAAAGCTGGAGTTTCGTTAGTTGGAGTGCCAGAATTTAATAATAAATAGAAAGGGGTACCTACGTCCTATCAAAGTGGGAAGATTTGTGGTTGAGGCTAGTGGACTTTAATGGTACCGTAACAATTTAGGATGCATGAGAGTATAAAACTAGTAAGTTTTTATTAAATTAACATCAACATGTTGAAACATACATATTTTTTAAAAACATATCTCTGTCTATTCAATCAAGGGGGGTACAACTGAAAAAAGATGGCAGTACCAGTTCACCCTGTTTCAGTTAAATTGGCATGCTCGACACGTTTCGAGGATGTTCACTGCTTCCTCAGGAACTTTTGTTTGCATACTAAGATGTTATAAGAACAATATGTATGTTTTAACATGTTGATGGTAAATAAAAACGTACTTGTTTTATACTCTCGTGTATCTTAAATTGTGTATCTTAAATTGTTACGGTACCATTAAAGTCCACTAGCCTCAACCAGAAATCTTCCCAAAGCTGGAGTTTCACTTTTAGGTGCCATGGGGCCATCACACCTATATGAGCATGTTGGACATCCCAAACCATGGCCATGGAGTTGCCCAGCCCCCCACACACACCTTTTCCAGCTTAACAGTCTCCAAGCTTCCAAGAAGGTTTTAACAAAGTTTAGGAGAGCATTTGAGGGAATTTGTGTCACTTCAGGTGAAAGAGTGTTTGTGAGGCCATGTACTGATGTTGGAAGAGAAGATCTCAAAGTCGGTGTTCCAGTTCATCCTAAATGTACTCAGTCAGGGCCCTGGGCAGGCTGTAGGTTATTCAGGATAGAACTCATAAAGCCATGAACCTCTAGCAGGAGCAGAGGAGGGCTGTCCCAACAAGGTTGGAAGCTCACCATTCTCTAAATGTCTTGGTATGCAGTAGCATTAAGAGTACCCTTGACTAACAACACCCAAACTCAATAATTTGGAGAGGTGTCCAGTACTTTTGGCCATAAAGTAGGTTTGATGGTCAGGTGTTCACAAATGTTTGGCCTTATAGTGTATACTCTATATTAGGGTTTCACCGATACCAATACTAATATCGGTATCGGTGGCGATACCGAGCATTTGTACGAGTACTTGTACTCATGCAATTGCTCCTATGCCTAATCCGATACCTGGGTAGTCAGGGATGATCGGTGCAGCGGTGGGGGAGTTACAAGCACCAATCTCCCTGTATAGATTTCAATAAAGCAGCTGACAGCCGCTTCTCCTTTCCCCCCCTCCATCGCAGCTCTCAGCAGCTTTATTGAAATCTATACAGGGAGATCAGTGCTTGTAACTCCCTCCACCGTTGCACCGATCACCCCCGACTGTCCCCTGTGTCCCCCTCTGTGTACCCCTCGATCCCCCTCTGTGCTCTTCCTCCGGTTCCCCCTCTGTGCTCTTCCTCCGGTCCCCCTCTCTTTCCTCCCCATGCTGCTCCGGTCCCCCTCCATGCTCCTCCTTCGGCCCCCCTCAGTGTCCTTCTCTGTGCTCCTCCGGTCCCCCCTGTCCTCCTCCGGTCCCCCTATGTCCCGGATCTTTCAGGATAGAGTACGAAGGAAGGACCGGTAAATCTTTCATTCACCATGGACAGAGTCAGTGATCACTGACCATTCATAACTAAAAAAAATTGTAACCTTTCAGAATATTTCCATGATAGAGTCCAGTCTCAAGGTCATTACCAGGTGGTACCTTTCCCCGGACAGAATAGCCAAAATGTTCACCTTGGCAGACCCCAAGTGCTATAGGGGATGTTTACTTAGGGGCTCTCTGGCCCACATATTTTGGGAATGCCCGAGATTGAGGACATTCTGGAACAGGATATTCTTCCTGATCAGAAAAATCACTAATGTCCAAATTCCAAAGACCCCAGCATTGGCGCTCCTAAATGATAATTTGCCCAAGGCTCCAAAACTTTCCCGTAAACTAATTAATTTTATTTTTTTGGGTGCTAAGCTCACCATTGCCAAGGCCTGGAAACAACCCAAAGTGTCTTTTAAGGCGGCGATCCGCAAAATTTCCTGGATCATGGCCCAAGAGAAGCTCGCCAGTATTCTTAACAACTCCAAAGAACAATTTGAAGCTATATGGGAGCCTTGGGCAAAATTCATTGGTGTTTCCTTGATTCCTGGAATGCAGACATAATACTTCTGACTGTCTTGGGGGTAATGGGGTTCCCTCCCGTGGGAGGGCTCTCGTCTCTATACCCCTCTCCTCTTTTCTACTCCCCCCCCTCTCAACTTCTCTTTCTCACCTACTTGTTTGTCTATTTTGCTTCAACACGCAGATAGTTTGTTGGTTTTAATTGCAATTGGGACCCCAGAGGGTAGGTTTCCTCAGGGATTTATATTACTTAGGTATTGGCTCCCTCTTATGAATACCTACGCTTCCAATTATAATTTTTGGGGGCGTTAGGGGGGGCTGGTTGAGAGTTTGCCATTGGGGTCCGTCTATATTTGATATGTCTAAACTATCTTTATGACTCATGTTTTGTTTAACCCCCTTTTTTTTTTGAAAATCAATAAATATTTTGAAAAGAAAAAAATTGTAACCTGTGTTTACACTGTCTCAGTTTATGAATGGAGAGGAGCCTCTATCTCCTCTCCATTCATCTTCAGTGCAGCTGAGGCTGCAGAGAAAGGGTCTGGGGAATCTATGTCCTCAGTCCCATTCCGTGTCTCAAAGGTAAGATTTCAGGGGTCTGACCCCTGATATCTCTCCAAAATAATAAATAAATATTTAAAAGTAAAATTGAAAAAATAATAAAAAATAAAATGAAAAAAAAACACTGACACCGCCATCACCAGAAAAAAAAAAAAAAAACGTAAAAAAAAAAAAAAAAAAAAATGAACTAAAAAATATATATTTTTTAAATAACAAAAATATACATTGTAAAAAATAAAAAACTACTGACAAAGTCCACGCATCATCAGTGCTGCATATTAGTGCCATTGTCACGTGACATTAAGAAAAAGTATTGGTAATCAGTATCGGCGAGTACTTAAAAAATAGTATCAGTACTTGGACTTAAAAAAGTGGTATCGGTGCAACTCTGTTCTATATTTTTATGACCTGCAATGTATTTGTAGATAAATAACATAGTGTAACCACTAGGTGGCAGGTGCTTCTCAGTCATTTCTGTTTGTCTTCAAATAACTATTTCAAGCAGTTCTTCATTCTTTAGGAAAAAAAAAAGTACCGTAGTTGCCGACAATTAACATAAGCTTAGCTGTCCAGGGATCCAGCGATGTCCTCACCCGAGCTAGTTCTTTGCCGGTCTTTTTGGGTCCCCCACCAGCGCTCCTCTCTGTCCAGTGCCCCTATGGGAAGCCACTTCCCATGGGGGCACTCGTGCGTGCTCGTACCCGAGTCCTTCTGCTGTGTCCATTGACACAGACAAAGGGACTCGGCCCCGCCCCTCACTCCGTCATCACTGGCTTTGATTTACAGCACTGGGAGCCAAAGGCTCCCGGTGCCCCAGCAAAGCCCGCGAGACCCGGAAGTGAGGGAAGAGAAGAGCTGCAGAAGTGCACAGCACTGGATCGCATGAGGGCTCAGGTAAGTAATAAGGTATGAGGAGGCGATGCTGACGCCTAAACATTTTTTACCTTAACCCCTTCCCGACCAGCGCATGATAATGTACTTCAGCACAATGGCACAGCTGGGCAAATGGGCGTACAGGTAAATTGCGGCATTGTCGGCGCGCACCCGCGGCGTACTCCGTGCCTGCGGGCTCGATGTCCGCCGGGGGCCCGCGATCGTGTCACGGAGCGGCAGAACAGGGAGATGCCTTTGTAAACAAGGCATTTCCCTGTTCTGCCTAGTGACATAACAGAGATCTACAGCTCCATGTCATCGGGAGTGTCATGTTGTAGTGAAACTGAAAATTGTCCTGGGCAGGAAGGGGCAAAAGTGCCTGGTATTGAAGTGGTCAACATGTTTCACAAATAGAATCGCTTAATCATAATTCGCTTAAAGGGGTTGTAAACCTTCGTGGTTTTTCACCTCAATGCATTCTATGCATTGCGGTGAAAAAATTCTTGCAGTGCAGCAGCCCCCCCAGTGCCCCCGTTTTACTTACCTGAACCCTCTTTTTCTCTCTTTTTCTCGCTCTAGCCGGTGTCTCGTGTCCTGATTGGCTAGATTGATACCAGTGCAGCCATTTGCTCCCGCTGCTGTCAATCAAATTCAATGACGCGGGGGGGGCGGTGCCGAGTCCGGCATTCGTGTCTATGGACGCAAATGCTGCACTCGGGAGCGTGCCCACAAGGTAACCCTCTCGGGGAAGGGCTTCTCCGAGGGGGTTATCTGATGTGGGGAGGAGCCGCGAGAGCTGTCGGGGGACCCCAGAAGAGCAGGGTCACGAGCTGCACAGTGGAGGTAAGTATGATATGTTTGTTTTTTTAAACAAAACAAAAAAACGAACCCTTACAATCACTTTGAGAGGGTTATGATTAAGCAATTCTATTTGTGAGAAACATGTTAACCACGCTGTTATTGTCCTCTTGTATCGTGTTTATCTGATTTCTATCTGATGTCTGTCTGATGCTGGACGTGGATTTTATGGAATAAAGCATTCAAGATTGTCTGAACATTGATGTGCAGTCATCTCTTTTATATATATTTGCAAATGCAGTCTGCCTAGGAACACCAACTCCTCCAGACTGACAGCCACCCATTAATACATCTTATTGTTTGCATTACTCCTCCTAAGAGCCAATCCACTAATTGCATCAGAGCCAAGGGCTCTCAAGTACTGTGGCAGGGTGCTGTGATGTTTTCAGGAAGTTAAGTACAGCACCCTGCTGGCCCCTCCAACCAGCCATGATCTGCCTGCATTGCAAAGAGAAGCACAACCTAGGACCTGAATGGTTTATTGTTTCCCTTTTTGGTTGTACAAGTAGTCCCTAATTGATTCTGTAACCGATCTGACTATTTGTGTTTCACATTGTTTTCCAGTCTTGTATCTGACCTGGGCTTTTGTTCCTGAATCATGGTTACACTCTTTAGGACTGACCTATTGGCCTCAAAAGTGAGTACTAATTTAAAGTGTTTAGTATGTTTATAAAAATTGAGGGAGACAAAATGGTTAGTTCAGAATATGAAAATGACATTACAGTGGAACCTTGGATTACGAGCATAATCTGTTCCAGGAAAATGCTTGTAATCCAAAGCACTCGCATATCAAAGCGAGTTTCCCCATAGAAGTCAATGGAAACAAAGATAATTTGTTCCGCATTGACTTCTATTGCATGCAATACCGTATGTGGCCAGAGGTGGGGAGGCGCCGGAGAGCCTCAGAAATACTCGGGGAAAGCTCGGCTGAACTCGAAAAGGCTCGGAAACACTCGCGAACGGAGTGATTCCGAGTATTTTCGAACGGCTCTGAACCGTTCCGAGTGTCACCGGCGCCCCCGCACCTCTGGCCAAATGTCGTATTGCACACCACATTAGCTTGAATTCTGCTTGTTTTGCAAGACAACACTCGCAATCCGAGTCAGGATTTTTTTAAAAAAAGTTGCTCGTCTTTCAAAGCTCTCGTTAACTGCGTTACTCGTTAACCAACGTTCCACTGTATTTCTCACTCTGAAATAGGACTCAGGGTTGGTTGCATGAACACGTCAGGTCAGGTCGCAGAGATCGTAGGTCTGGAGACAACGGGGTCTCCTGGCTCTGGCACGCCCTCGACACCAACGGGCCCCAGATAGCTTCCCCTTTAGCTCATAAAGCTAAAGCAGCCTTGTCGTAATGCATAAAATGATTATTTTCTAAATTAAGGGTACTATTATTAATATTAGGAGTTGTATGGGGTTGTATAATATATTTTGGGCTTCATGTAATATTAATAATAATAAAAAATAAAAGTTAGTAACAATACTAGTACCTATTGTTTCAATTGACCCTGTCGCCAGGCCATTCATTTCAACAACAATCTTCCCATAAGATTGTATGTGTATCTAACATGTTTTATGTATGTTATTTACCTGTAAAAACCTCCGTTGTGTAGACATCCAAAAGCCCTGAGACTGCTGCTAGTTGCCACCATCTTGGATGTGATGTCAGCAGCCCCAGTAAGACTCAGAACTGTCATTCAAGCCAGCACAGAAAGTCATTTAACCGTTTGCCAACCAGCAGCCTCAGTTGTACTGCGGCAACATGGCTCGGCTGCGTGAATCGCCGTTGTGTTACATCGCTTTCATATTCAGCCACTGGGGGCGTGCGCGCGACCCCCTGCTCGCCCACGGACTTGATGAGAGTGCCCGGCGGTCGCGATCACCACCGGCCTCCCGCGATCACTCGGGGCACACGAGAAACGGGATCTGTGTGTGTAAACACACAGTTTCCGGTTCTCTGAGGGGAGAAGAGACAGATCATCTGTTCATACAGAGTATGAACAGCGATCTCTAATCTCCCCTACACAGTCCCCTCCCCCCTTCAGTTAGAACACACACTAGGGAACACATTTAACCCCTTGATCGCCCCCATAGTGTTAACCCCTTCCCTGCCAGTGACATTTTTACAGTAATCAATGCATTTTTATAGCACTGATCTTTGTATTAATGCCATTGGTCCCAAAAATGTGTAAAAAGTGTCCGATGTGTCCGCCATAATGTCGCAGTCCCGATAAAAATCACAGATCGCCACCATTACTAGTAAAAAAAAAATAATAATAAAAATGCCATAAAACTATCCCCTATTTTGTAGACGCTATAGCTTTTGCACAAACCAATCAATATACGCTTATTGGGATTTTTTTTACCAAAAATATGTAGAAGAATACATATCGGCCTAAACTGAGAAAAAAAAAAGTTTTTTATATATTTTTGGGGGATATTCATTATAGCAAAAAGTAAAAAATATTGCGTTTTTTTTTTTTTCAAAATTGTCACTCTTTTTTTGTTTATAGCGCAAAAAATAAAAACCGCAGAGGTGATCAAATACCACCAAAAGAAAGCTCTATTTGTGGGAAAAAAAGGACGTCAATTTTGTTTGGGTGCAACGTCACACGACCGCGCAATTGTCAGTTATAGCGACGCAGTGGTCAGGAAGGGGGTAAAATCTCCTGGGGCTGAAGCAGTTAAAGGTTTTGTAAAGGGAGAACCAATAGCAAGCTGCTTGCTGTGAGGGCGCTCAACCGGAGAGGCCAGGAGAACTGAAGAGGGACCTGAGAAGAGGAGGATCTGGGCTGCTCTATGCAAAACCACTGCGCAGAGCAGGTACGTATAACATGTTTGTTATTTTCAAAGAAAAAAAAACAAAGGTTTAGTATCACTTTACGACTCCCAGAATATTATTATTATTATATATACATGATTTATATAATGCCAACAGTTTGCACGGCACTTTACAACATGAGGGCAGACAGTACAGTTACAAAACAATTCAATACAGGAGGAATCAGAGGGCCTTGCTCGTTAGAGCTTACAATCTATATAGTGAGGCCTGGTTCACACCTATGCAGGTTGCAGTTTGCATATTCCAGGTGCATTTTGAAATACACATTTTTGATCCATTGAAGTTTATAGAACCAAAACCAGAAAAAAGTCCCTGCCCCTTTCCATAAAATGCACAGATCTGAACATGACCCATAGGCAACCATGTTTAATGGACTGTAGTGTGTTTCTGCAAAGCTGAAAACGCATTAAAAAATGCCTAGGTGTGAACCAGGCTTGAGGCTGCATTCACACCTGAGTGTAGCGTCTTTGTGCATTTTTCTGGCATTTGTGTGGAGCGTTTTTGGGCTTTGGTGTTTTTTTTATTAGCCAATAGAGATAACTGTTATCTGTTGCATCATTATTTGCTACATATTTCAGCTTCTTTAGCTTTTCCATTAGCTTTTATTTCTTCTTTTATTAATTTATTATTATTATTATTATTCATTATAATGTTTTTTCGTTGAGGTAAGGGGTTTGAGTTCACTTTAGGTTAGGATTAGGAGTTGGGGTTAGGGTTATTTATTATTATTTTATTTATTATTATATGAAGAATAATAAATGAATAAATAGATGTAAAATAAATACACAACTAAATATAAAAAAAATTCAATAAATTAATACTAAGTAACAATAAAAAAATAACCCTTAACTTTAACCCTTACCCCTTAAAAAAAAAAAATAATAATAAATAAACACCCTAACACAAAATAAAGTATTATTATTATTATTATTATTATTATTAATAATGTATTTTTTTGTTTGAGTTTGGGTGTTTATTTTTTTTTATTATCATTATTATTATTATTATTATTAATAATAATAATGTATTTAATATTTTTTAAGGTTAGAGGTTAATTATTATTAATGTATTATTAATTTATTTTACCTATTTATGATGATTTTTAGTTAATTGTGTATTTATTTATTCATATATTATTACTATTTTATTTTAACATTTTTCATTTGAACAGAAAATCGTGCAAAAACGTGCGACGAAACGTGCGAATACGCACAAAAACGAGCGAAAGGTGCGCTTCCATTCATTTCTATGGGAATAGAAATGTGCCAAAAACGCCCAAATCTGCCCAATTTAAGAGACAAAAAAAGCTCCAGAACTTGTTTGAGCTTCAGGCGTTCGGCTTCAGGCGACATGAAGTGGAGATGTGACATAGAGAATTAATGATTTTTTTTCTCCTCCAGCATTTTTGAGCTTCAAGCTACAAAACGATGAGGTGTGAATGCAGCCTTAGAGAGGGCTATGACATGCAAGGAAGGAGTGCTAAATAATTGACTCTTCCTGGAGTATCCAGCAAGTTTAAAGGCATATTGCCAGCCAATAAAGAATAATTTATGTAAAGCAAAAATACTGAAAAAATGCACTTAAAATACTTGATTTTTCTGTACTTTTACCTGCAATTTTTATTAATGACTGTGTCTTTTTCATTTTTTTCCCTAAGGTATTGGGCTGTGGCTATTCCTGTGTACCTCCTGGTGGTTGTATGCATTGCCTATGTCTTTTTGTTTGGTGTGAATTTGATGAGTACGGCTCCCCTAGATTCCATAGAGACAGTCACAGGTAATATGTCTGTGCTCAGCATCACTCAGGCTCAAAGTAATTGGTGGCTCTGTATTATGTTTCTGTGGGGCCACCCATAGACAGTGCTCGAAAGATCTGGTAACATTTTTCCATAGACATCAGTATCCAAGTCCAATGAGAAAAGGTTGTTCTTTTGAAAAAAAATACAAATGAAGTCAAGTGTGTTAACTGAAAAGTGATGTTTGCAGGTAGAAAATGTGCATGCACACTGTGTACATTAACATGGAAAACTTGGGAAAAAATTCAAGGTCTACAGAAATATTTTTTTGGTGATGTTTAAAGGACCTTCTCAGGAGGACAAATCTTTGGTGCGAAATTTCCTGTGTTTTTAACCACTTGCCGCAAAATCATGTACCTGTACGTCATTCTGCTTCAGTTGGTTGTATTGAGGTGATGCCTGCAGCTGCACCGTTGTTTAGAGCCGAGGGTTGGCTTTCTTGTGATAACAACCGGCTAAGGCTTCACTGCCGGGTTCGCTTACCAGGAATGGCGGCAGCAGCACCCAGGAGTCGATCCGAAGATCGGCTGAGGTGCTGACATCGTGGGCTCCCTGGACAGGTAAGTGCCCTAATATTAACTACTTCAGATCCGTGCTATAGCCGAATTGCGGCTACAGCGCGGACCTACTTTGCCGGGAGTACATCAATAGACATCCTTCCGTGCTCGAGCTGCCTGTGCGCCCCCTGCTGGGGACGCGCGGCTCACTCTGTGATTAGCGAGTCTATGAGACCGACCCCTTACCACGTGATCAGCTGTCAGCCAATGACAGTTGATCATGTGATGTAAACCTAGCGGGTAATCGGCTATTTTTTCTCCTCAAGCTAGAAAAACAAAAAGCCGATCACCGGCTGCTCTCAGAGGAACATCAGTCCCGATCAAGGAGAGCTGCCGCCAGCTCATCTGTGCCCACCTGTGCCACCTGACCGTGCCACCTACCAGTGCACAACAGTGCCACCTACCAGTGCCACCCATCAATGTCACCAATCAGTGCCTCATCAACAGTGCTGCCCTTCAGTGTCACCTACCAGTGCCCATCAGTGTCACCTACCAGTGCTCATCAGTGTCACCTACCAGTGCCACCCCTCAGGGCCCATCAGTGCCATCTTATCAGTGGCCATCAGTGCCGCCTTATCTGTCCCCATCAGTGCCGCCTTATCTGTGCCTATCAGTGCCCATCAGTGCAGCCTGTCCATGCTCACCAGTGCAGCCTATCAGTGCCCACCAGTGCCGCCTCATCAGCGCATATCAATGAAGGAGAAAAATTACCTGTTTGCATCATTTTATAACAAACTATGAAACATTATTTTTTTTTCAAAATTTTACATCTTTTTTTGTTTGTTTAGCAAAAAAAAAAAAAACTCCAGCTGTGATTAAATACCACCAAAAGAAAGCTCTATTTGTGTGAAAAAAATTATAAAAATTTTCATTTGGGTACAGTGTTGTATGACCACGCAATTGACATTCAAAATGCGTCAGCCCTGAAAGATAAAAATTAGTCTGGGCAAGAGGGGGGTTTAAGTGCCCAGTAAGCAAGTGGTTAAAAGTTGTAGCTGCTGACTTTTAATTTTTTTTTACCCAGGCTGGACCTCCTCTTTAAGTGGTTAAACTACTGTGTTATGTCTATGAGGAACTTAAGGCTCTGTATTGAAGGGTTTCCATTTGCATCAGCAAAAATCCTCTTGACGAAGTTCAGAAGGAGGTCAACTGCAGGTCAAATGCAACTCAAACTGATGTTATTGACATAAGCCCAAAGCCCTTCAACACAGGCACTGACGTTGCCCTGTGCTGCAAAATTAGGTTTCACCTAGGGTGTCAAAAATCCTTACAGCAGCCCTATTTCTAAGACACAGGCGGGAGGGGTGGGCCTGTGACTTACAGAAATCTGCCCACACCATGGTATTTCCACAAAATAATAATGATTTCATTTCAATTATGTATATATGTGTGACAATTTAAAACTGTTTATTGATATTAATTATTTATTTGTACTCTGTATTCCAAAGGATGGGTTTTTTACTTTTTTCATTTTGAACATGTGACCAGCAGCAGAGGACTAGAAGCTCCTCCTGCTTATGTTTCCCTGCAGACAGGCTGGGAAAGAGCTCTGGGTCATGTGATATAGCTGTGTATCGATTAGGAAAAAGGTACTTAGATGTTTTTTATTAAAATAATTGCAGTGCAGTCATCCATATACAGAAAGAGAAGGGGTAATGTAAATTTAACAATGTATGTTTCGTATCACTTTAACTTTTTTTTTTTTAATACCATAGACTCGTATGCCAAAAAGCAGCAGATCAAAGAGAGTCAAGAAGATGCCATTCCGGCCCTGCGAGACATTCCGCTCAGTGAAGTTAATAGGATGTTTTTCCTTCCACACTGGAGACATAATGCAAGCACCCACCTGTCGTAGACCTGTCCATCTAGAGTTTATGGCCTTTTTTTTCTTCAGATAGGTCAGCTAATTCTGAAAACCAGGTGTAATGTTTATTTATTATTTAAAGAAGTGCACTGAAATTTCAGCAGCCGAAAATGGTGTTATTGGCAATTTGCCGATAAGAGAAAAGGGTGCCGATAATGGCACCGAAAATGCACATGACCGCTACTTTGTCCTGAATTTACTATGCTTATCGTGTCTTTTTCATAGGTCATGTGACTCAAAAACTGTATCAAATACTTAACACAGGTTCAATATTGATGCATTCTTGCTGCATTTTCAATGCATTTCAACAGGGAGGTGCGTTTTTGGTGCAGTTTTTTTAACTGACCAAAAATGCGGCAAGCAGGATTTTTAACACCACAATGGGAGTGCAATGGACCAGTGTGTAGACATACATAGAATTTAAAGGGATGCATTTTTCTTGCGCTAAAGGTGCCAATAATTCCCAACAATAAATCAATATTCTTTTAGATTCATATTTTTTTTTAACAGAAGGAATGTTTATTGAAAGTGTTGCACAGTACACTTGGAAATAGAAGATAAAAATATAACACTTACAGGCAACAAACACAGCATTTCTAGTTAGTACATAAATGCTTACAAAGCAGACAGTCTAACACAGTGGTTAAGAGTTTGAACTGGCTTCCAACCTCCCCTCACAGCCTGTGCAATGCACACTTGCAAGAAAAGACTATCAGCCTCCAATCTCCTCTCACAGCTGGTCCAACGAATGCCTGTCGAAAAAAAGCCTACCTACCTCCAACCTCTCCTTACAGCTGGTTCACTGTATGCTTACCCAAAAAAAAAAATACTACCAGCCTCCAACCTCCCCTCACAGCCAGTCCAACACACACCTATGAAAAAAGGTTACCGGCCTCCAACCTCCACTTACAGCCAGGCCAACACACGCCTCCAACCTTCCCTCAAAGCTGGTCCAACGCACTACTGGACTCCAACCACCCCTCACAGTCGTTGCAACGCACACCTGCAAAAAGAAAAACTACCAGCCTCCAACCTCCCCTCACAGCCGGTTCAACTCATGCCTGCGAATAAAGAATACCAGCCTCCAACGACCCCTCACAGTCAGTCCAACGCACGCCTGTGAAAAAAGACTACTGGCCTCCAACCTCCCTTCACAGCCGTTTCAATGCATGATTGCGAACAAAGACTATTGGCCTCCAACCTCCCCTCATAGTCGGTCCAAAGCACGCCTGCGAAAAAAGAATACTGGCCTCCAACCTCCCCTCACAACTGGTCCAATGTACACCTGCAAAAAAAAAGACTACCAGCCTCCAACCTCCCTTTACAGCTAGTCCAACTCACACCTGCAAAAAAGCCTACCAGCCTTCAACCTCCCCTCACAGCTGGTCCAACGCACACCTATAAAAAAAGACTACTGGCTTCCAACCTTCCCTCACAGCCTGTGCAATGCATGCCTGCAAGAAAAGACTATTAGCCTCCAACCTCCTCTCACAGCTGGTTCAACGAATGCCTGTCGAGAAAAAGCCTACCTGCCTCCAACCTCCCCTCACAGCTGGTCCACTGTATGCTTACCAAAAAAGTACTACCAGCCTCCAACCTCCCCTCGCAGCCAGTCCAACACACACCTGTGAAAAAAGGCTACCGGTCTTCAACCTTCCCTCAAAGCTGGTCCAATGCACGCCTGTGAAAAAAGATTACTGGCCTCCACCCACTCCTCACAGCTGGTGCAATGCAAACCTGCAAGAAAAAAATTCCAACCTCCCCTCATAGCCGGTTCAATGCATGCCTGAAAATAAAGATTACCAGCCTCCAACCTCCCCTCACAGTCGGTCCAACGCAAGCCTGTGAAAAAAGACTACTGGTCTCCAACCTCCTCTCATAGCTAGTCCAATGCACGCCTGCGAAAAAAGACTACTAGCCTACAGCCTCCCCTCACAACTGGTCCAATGCACGTCTGCAAAAAAAATATTACTGGCCTCAAACCTCCACTTAAAGCCGGTCCAATGCATGCCTGCAAGAAAAAGACTACTGCCCTCCAACCTCCCCTTACAGCCAGTCCAACGCCCCCCTATGAAAAAAGCCTACCACCTCCAACCTCCCCTCACAGCTTGTCCAAAGCACACCTGTGAAAAAAGACTACTGGCCTCCAACCTCCTCTCACAGCCGGTCCTACGAATGCCTGCGAATAAAGAATACCGGCCTTCAACCTACCCTACAGCCGGTCCAACGCGCTCCTGTGAAAAATGTCTACTGCATCCAACCTCCCTTCACAGCTAGTCCAACTCACGCCTGAAAAAAAGCCTACCATCTGAAATCTTCCCTCACAGTCAGTCCAACTCACACCTGCAAAAAAAGCCCACCAGCCGCCAACCTCCCCTCACAGCTGGTCCAACGCACGCCTATGAAAAAAGACTACTGGCGTCCAACTTCCCCTCACAGCCCGTGCAATGCTCACCTGCAAGAAAAGACTACCAGCTTCCAACCTCCCCTCATAACCGGTCCAATGCACTCCTGCGAAAAAAGCATAAAAAATATAAGTAATACAGCGCTGCGTAGAAAATTGGAAAGTAAATGGCAGCCAACACACCTATAGACCAAAGTGTTAAAAATTATATACAAAACAGTGTAGCGCTATAAACTTCTAAAATCAAGTAAATGGTGTTTAAACAAAATATAACGTGTATAACATACACTTAAGTGTTGGCATAGACAACTATGGTGTACTCTATAAAGTACAAATACTGTGTACATACTATAAAAGTGAAAAAAAACACAATACAATATTAGTGTAAACTAAATATGATACACTGTGTACATATATAAAAAGTGAAAGTAAAAATAAATATAATAAAGTCCAAATGGGATTGACACCACTCAGAACTCATATAACAAAAGTCCACCAATGTTGTTGGAAAAATTATAATAGAAGTGAAAAAGCCACCACCAAGGGTCTTCGGGGGCTTACCAAAGGTAAGTGGCTAGGAAGGACCTATGTCAACCAGGACACTAAAACTGAGATATTAACTGGTCAAGTGGGTAGGCAGAGGTTTGGAAGCAACAAAGGTGAGCAGGAAAGCTGTTGGTGGTTCAAAGGCCGTCACCAAAGGCATCAAGAGGCTTACCAGAGGTTGTTGACTTGAGAGGACTTACGTCATCCAAGTCAAAAAGGTTTAATGACCATCTGGTCAGAATGATACATCTCCTCAGATATCCTCAATGACTTCCAAAATCAAGATGGCGATTATATTTCCTCAGTTATCCACACGACATAAAAGTAAAATAGAAGGCCACAAACGAATAATCATATATCATGCGAGAAATAGATAAAAAAACTCACATAGCGTAATAACGTAAACACTGGTTTATTTTAAAAATTATCAAAAATAGACTCACATATTAGAAGATCATCAAAGGCACAAAATTCAAATAGCGGTAATTGTGAAGGGTCCACCCGACACGTTTTAGCTAAAGAGCCGTCATCTGTGATGTGTTTAACATGAAAACATGCACCCCTTTACAGGCATACTATAGACACCCCCCAGGTACGAAATTTAAAGGAATATTACACTTTTATTGTTTCACTTTAAGCATTATTAAAATCACTGCTCCCGAAAAAATGGCCATTTTTAAAACTTTTTTTTTGCATTGATACCTGGGTCCCCAAACACTTTTTATGACAATCCCATGCATATAATCCTTTAAAATTAGCACTTTTGATGTCTCCCATAGACTTTTAAAGGGTGTTCTGCGGCTTTCCAATTTGCCTCGAACACCCGAACATAAAGCCCATCCCTACCAACATGAGTGGTAGGCAATAAATGGATTGAAATACATGAGAATGTTTTAAATTTTTAACGTTAATAATTTTTTTATTAAAGATTTCTCTACGAGCCAGATGCAGCCATCAAAAGAGCCACATCTGGCTCGCAAGCCATAGGTTCCTGACCCCTGCCCAATGAGGTCCTGGAGGTCCATACTGAAGTCCATGGGAAAACTTGAATGCTGGTTGCAGATTGAGTTTTTGAGCTCCTTATTGAAGATGATGGTCGATGAGTCGGTGTCTAAGTCTGTGTATGAGCGGGTGATAGACTATAACTCCAAGGGAGAAATAGTTAATGGCAAATCCATATGGAAGGCCCAAGAAGATCTGTAGAAATATTAAAAAACAAAGAAAATTGTCATTACTGATTGTTCTACTGACAAGAAGACAGGAAAACAAAAATGATCCAGTACTCACCTTTGGTGCCATATACATTTCAGTGCTGTACCAGGTTGTCAGGGTGAGAGAATTGCCCACACGTGATTGTACAATCTCTCTTAATGTGTATGTAAGGCCAGAACAGAAAGTAATAAAGGAACTTCCCTACTCCATCCAAAACTACAAAAAAATGTGCCCTCATGTGTCCCCCATAATGTGCCCTCCTACCCCCATGTAATATGTCTTGCTGTGCCCCATAATGTGCCCATTTTTCCCTATGTAATATGCCCTGCTGTGCCCCATAATATGCCCTGCTGTGCTCCTATGTAATGTGCCCTACTCTGTCCCATAAGGTTCTCTACTGCCCCCTACCCCCATGTAATGTGCCTTACTGTGCCCCATAATGTGTCCTGCTGCCCCTCCCCATGTAAAGTACTTTGCTGTACCCCCTTTTTAATGTGCCCTGGTATGTTTCACTGTTCCCCCATGTAATGTGCCCTGTTGTGCCCCCCTGTAATGTGCCCTGCTTCCCCTATGTAATGTGCCCCACAGCCCCTATAGTGTACCCTCCTGTCCCCTGTACTCTACCCTCCTGTCACATTTTCTGGTCTCATAATACAGCTGCCACTCTACATAGAATTGAATGGAACTCTGGTGGTGGTGGAGATGGGGCCATTAGGTGCTGTTTGAAATGCTCGCTCATAAAGGAGAAGTTGCTGACATTCCTCTGCTCCTCCATCAAAGTCTCTGAATCTTCCCTGGACAAAAATTCAGCTATTTCTATTCTTCCATATTCCGGGTTCCTCAGGAATCTGCAAAGAGAAGAATACACTCATCAATTTTCTAATAATAATTTATTAGGAACAATAGTAGGTTAACCCCCAACCCCCCCCACCACCACCACCACCAACATTGTGCAGTGGATTACACCAAGAGGGCTCTTTCTTTCTAGAGGTCAGAAGCAGCATTACACTGCATGGACTAACCCTTCGTGTGTATCTAAACCCTGTCACCCCAGGACCGAATGTGTGTTATTGGTGGGATCCCCATGTCAAATAAAGCAGGTTTAAGCTGTGCCTCTGACACATACACAAAAATTATCACCAATAATAAACAGAATTCATTCACACAAGTTTCCAGACTATGTGATTGTCCAGTTATCACAACATCACAGACAAAAGTGAATATTCTGTACAAGAAATATCCCCTCCCACCAATGTACATAGACTCCTCTCTAATTCATATACAGTACTTGCAGTTCCCGATATCAGTGGTGAGGGTGACTTTCCTTCCTCCAACTCAGTCAAGTCGATGCCGGTGAAAAATTGGTGCAGTCTGATGTTCATTACAAGGCGCTTTCTCCTTTCCTTGTCTTTATATAAGAGCTGTAAAGAAGAATGAACTATAATAAGGAACACTGCAAGAACAATAACAATATGTGTACAACAGAACCCCCTATTTTAATATTACATTCTGACAGTTACATATTTCAGCTTCCTTAATTTTCCCTTTAAACTCGCTACCCAACACAAGGAAGCCTGGAAAGGATTTAGGGGCTTATTTAGGAAAGGCAAATCCACTTTGCACTACAAGTGCACTGAAAGTGCACTTGGAAGTGCAGTCGCTGTAGATCTGAGGGGGACATGCAAGAAAAAAAAAACAAAAAACAGCATTTTAGCTTGCACATGATTGGATGATAAAATCAGCAGAGATTCCCCTCATTTCAGATCTTCCTCTCAGATCTACAGCGACTGCACTTCCAAGTGCACTTGTAGTGCAAAGTGAATTTGCCTTTCGTAAATAACCACCTCAGTCCCTTAAGAGAATTTAAAGCTCTGTGTTTACTTACCCTTTTTAGGAAATCATATAGGTGGGCCTCAGTGGTCCCCGGGTAATTAGGAGACTTGTAAAGTACTCTCATCTCAAAATCGTTCATGTCCTTCGGGTTAACAAGGAATGGATGCCTGCTGAACGCTATCTCCTACACTATTACTCCCAAGGAGAAATAGTCAGCTGTGGTGAAGTACGGCAAAACTCTTGAAGCACCTGTAGAAACATAAGGGAGAAAAAAAAAGGATGAGGACCTCCTTAGGCCAGACAGAGGACAGAGATGATGTAACAAGGTGACACATCTTTTTTTTTTATAAAATTAAAAGGTAAAATAAATAAGAAAAAAAAATATGTTTTTAAACGCGCACTGTCTCGCCGAGCTCGCGTGCAGAAGTGAACGCATACATGAGCAGCGCCCGCATATGAAAACGGTGTTCAAACCACACATGTGAGGTATCGCCGTGATCGTTAGAGCGAGAGCAATAATTCTAGCCCTAGACCTCCTCTGTAACTCAAAACATGCAACCTGTAGAATTTTTTAAGCATCGCCTATGGAGATTTTTAAGGGTAAAAGTTTGTCGCCATTCCACGAGCGGGCGCAATTTTGAAGCATGACATGTTGGGTATCAATTTATGTGGTGTAACATTATCTTTCACAATATAAAAATAAAATTGGGCTAACTTTACTGCTGTCTTATTTTTTCATTCAAAAAAGTGTATTTTTTCCAAAAAAAGTACGCTTGTAAGAGCGCTGCCCAAATACGGTGTGACAGAAAGTATTGCAACGACCACCATTTTATTCTCTAGGGTGTTAGAACCCCCAAACATTATATATTTTTCTAGCAAAAAAAAAATGTTTTTAATTTGTAAACACTAAATCTCAGAAAGAGGCTGGGTCATTAAGTGGTTAAAATGGAGGGCCACCCTGAAAAAAAAAATTACACCAAAAATCCTAAAAAAAATTAAAAAAAAACATTTGAAAAAAAAAAAAAATTTAAACTTACCTAAACCCTTGTTGCTAGGCAGTCTTCCTAATCTGCCTCTTCCTTTTCCGCGGCGTCTTCTGCTCCTCGGTGAGCGGCCCTGTTGTCTTCTGGGAACTGTGTGTGTTCCCAGAACACCACGGGGCCATTCACAGAGCGCCGCACCGCTCGCGCGTGCGCAGTAGGAAACTGGCAGTGAAGCCGCAAGGCTCCACTGCCTGTTTCCCTTACCTAGGATGGCAGTGTGGGGATCCGAGGGACCGGTCAGCCTCGGGTGGCCGACATCGCGGGCACCCAGGACAGGTAAGTACTTATTTAAAGTCAGCAGCTACAGTGTTTGTAGCTGCTGACTTTTAATTTTTTTTTTTAGGCCGGAATCCCACTTTAAGGATGATCTTCACCGCTGGGCGGACCTTCCCTTAACTTGGTTTGGCAGAATCAACTCAATTAAAATGACATTCTTACCCAGATTACTTTATTATTTTAGGACTTTACCGATAGCAGTCCCGAGAGGAGAATCAGAAGTTCTTTATTTTTTTGGGGGCAATAACTGTCCTTGGATGAACAAAGACAGAGGGTCCACCATAGAGAAACAACATGCCAATTGGTAATGAAATAAAACAAAAAAAACCCCTATTTGAGTGCGATAATAAAAAATAATATATTTTTATTTTATACTGTATATATATAATCCCACTATACGTTACAAAACAATGAGCTGGGCTGGGCCTTCCTAATTTAGAGGCCTAAATTAGGAAGACCAACAACATATTGTAAAGCGCTGCGTAAACTGTTGGCGCTATATAAATCCTGTATAATAATAATAATAATAACATGAACAAAGACAGAGGTCCACCATTGAGAACCAACATGTGTTGCCACCATGCCAATTGGTAATGAAACAAAACAACAACAAAAAACCCTATTTGAGCGCGATAATAAAAAATAATATATTTTTATATTATACTGTATATTTATAATCCCACTATACATTACAAAACAATGTGGCGGGCTGGGCCTTCCTAATTTAGAGGCCTATTTTCAGGCTGCCCAATTAATTCTACTCTCCTATACCACAGCTAAGAGTTCTACACCTTTGTGGGTCTCTATTGAGGCTTTTTCTTGTTTTCCCTTCGCCATTGGATCCTCGATGTGGCTTCCCAGCCGTTTACATCCTCCTATACTATGTCCTACATTATCATATTCTCTAGCTGTTTGGGACAGAGCATGGCTGCGCAAACCCCTGTCTTCGCTGCACACTCCATTAGCTCCTATTTTTTGCAAGCCTGAGTTCACACCAGGGTTATTGCCAGCTCCCTTGGTGCTTCAATAAAGGCCCTCTACGAATTGAGGACTATCTTGATGGTGGCAAACCGTATTCCTTACAATATTTTAGGGAAAAAATGCAGGTGCCACCCACCGAAACCTTTCGGTACCACCAAATAATATCTTTTATAAGATCAAAATTTTGCTTAGGAACACGGATCTCTGTCTTCCCCCAGTCAAAGCACCCCCCACAGTTAGCAAGCACTCCCTGGGAGCACATTTACCCCCTTGATCGGCCCTGATGTTAACCCCTTTCCTGCCAGTGTCAGTACATTTTTTTTAGCACCGATTACTGTATTATTGTCACTGGTCCCCAAAAAGTGTCACTTAGTGTCAGATTTGTCACCGCTAAAAATCACTGATCGCCGCCATTACTAGTAAAAAAAAAAAATTCAATTAAGAATTCCATAAATCTATCCCATAGTTTGTAAACAGTATAACTTTTGCACAAACCAGTCAATATACGCTTACTGGGATTGTTTTTTACCAAAAATATATAGCAGAATACATATTGGTCTATATTGATGAAGACATTTTTTTTTTTTTACTTTTTTTATTGGATGTATTGGCAGCATAAAAAATATTGTCTTTTTTTCGAAAATTTTCAGTCTTTTTTTGTTTATAGCGTAAAAAATAAAAACCGCAGAGGTGATCAAATACCGGGTGATGAGGGAGAAAGGAGGCGCGTGACCTAACGCATAAATCAAGTTGATAAATAAAGTTTATTCTAAACAAATAAATGAATACAACGAAAATGACTACGTGTTCATAAAAACAGGTTACAATATTCTCATTCGATAAAATAGTGGAAATGATTAAAAAACACATGCAAGGGTATAGGCTGAATCAATGGCTACCACCAAAAGAATATGTGGGGGAAAAAAGGACATCAATTTCGTTTGGGTACAGTGTTGCGCGACCGCGCAATTGTCAGTTAAAGTAACGCAGTGCCATATCGCAAAAAATGGCCTGGTCATGAAGGTGGGGGGAGGGGTAAACCTTCCAGCGCTGAAGAGGTTAAAGTATAGTGGGGATTTTCAATTGTCAGCTGATATGACTGGTGCTATGAATGCAAGACCAACAACATGACAATATAGAAAATGAAGAATTTATTTATTGCCTTCTGTTGCTACAATAAGGCTCATGGTCCAGTTAACAGACCCAGGAAGACACAAATCAGAAGGACTGTTTACATCTACATTGCTATTATAAAGTTTGTGTTTTCCTGGATCTGTTCCCAATAATCACTCTTGTGGAGGTGACACTTGTTCCTGCTGTTTGATACCAGAAACTGCTGGGAAAGAAGTAGCCGGACCCTTGAGCGCACAGATGAAAGGGGCCCGAGTCACAGGCAGATCCTATCAATGATGAATCAGGCAGGATGTTTCAATGAAGACCAATTGCAGGTAATGCACTAAGGTGAGGGGACTTTGAAGTCACAGGTCCTTAAAGTAAGGTATATCTGTGTATTTATCCTTAGTAAACTGTTGTTTATTGGAAAACAAGCCGAAAAGGGAAATTGATGGGTTAAGTGATACCTTTAAACTTCAAATATGTTTGGATTGCTAGCTTTTCAGACCACGCCAGTCTTCTTATCAGCCATATCAATAAAAATAAGTTTGATTGTAGATAGGAAAGTGTAACATGGATTCAGCTTGCATTTGAGGTGCTTCCCATGCTCACCTCCAGGACTTCTCCAGAGCCTCTCCCATCCTCTGGAATGCTTTACCCCAATCTGTCCAACTATCTCCAACTTTGTCCACTTTGAGACGATCCCCGAAAACTCATCTCTTCAGAGAAGCCTATCTGTCCCCCACTTAACAACAATACATTTATTTTCTCCATCAGCCCTTCCCCCCACAGTTATTACCTCTTGTATCTCCTGACCCTCCCTCTTATGCCCCGTACACACGGTCGGATTTTGCGACGGAAAATGTGTTATAGGACCTTGTTGTCGGAAATTCCGACCGTGTGTAGGCTGCATCACACATTTTCCATCGGATTTTCCGACACACAAAGTTTGAGAGCTTGCTATAAAATTTTCCGACAACAAAATCCGTTATCTTAATTTCCGATCGTGTGTACACAAATCCGACGCACAAAGTGCCACGCATGCTCAGAATAAATAAAGAGATGAAAGCTATTGGCTACTGCCCCATTTATAGTCCCGACGTACATGTTTTACGTCACCGCGTTCAGAATGATTGGATTTTCCGACAACTTTGTGTGACCGTGTGTATGCAAGACAAGTTTGAGCCAACATCCGTCGGAAAAAACCCTAGGATTTTGTTGTCGGAATGTCCGATCAATGTCCGACCGTGTGTACGGGGCATTAGATTGTAAGCTCTAAAGAGCAGGACCCTCGAACCTGGGATCAGAGTTTGTCCTCTGATTCCTACTGTATTAAAGTGTATTGTAACTGCACTGTCTGCCCTCATGTTGAAAAAGCCCTGTGTAAACTGTCAGTGCTACATAAATCCTGTATAATTAATAATATCAATAATATATATATATATACATTGTGATATTGAGACCCTTGAACTTCCCTGTGTTCTTTTTCTCCCTCCCTGCGTCTCTCTCTAGTGAGCTTAGGGTATTTTAATATTATGGAAAGATTATGTTTTGCAATATAATGACATTGTAACAATTATTGTGAATGTTTCTAACATATACAATTTCTGATACTGTTTTAGTGACTAGTGAATGTTTAGTTTAGTGACTAGTGTTTTAGTGACAATCCCTGTTTCATATTGAGATCAAAGGTCCAGATGAAGCGGGATTCCTAGCGTAACGCGTCAACCTATATGCGTGATCTCTGAGGACTACACAACTTAAAGTGGTTGTAAAGCCACTTTTTTCCTTGTTATATTATAT
Source organism: Aquarana catesbeiana (assembly GCF_042186555.1). Classification (NCBI taxonomy): domain Eukaryota; kingdom Metazoa; phylum Chordata; class Amphibia; order Anura; family Ranidae; genus Aquarana; species Aquarana catesbeiana. The sequence continues at coordinate 758,939,921 of NC_133325.1, read as the reverse complement.
TTCTTGTTATATTCACCTGTGTTAGATTACATTATGTGCCCCATTGTATGTTATTTAAAAAAAATATGAGGAACAAGGAAAGGCAGCAGGATGACGGAGGCACATAAACTGACCACAGTGTCAGGGCTCAGCAGCCATGATAAACATGGTCAGTTTACAGAGGGAAGGGTATAGCCAGGCAGGATCAGCCAGGTATTTTAGGTGATAGAAAGGGACAAATTACACAGCACAAGCACTGTGCTGTATAACATGCTTTAACCGCTTGCCTACCGTATACTGCATGTATACGATTAAGGCAGCTCTCCTTGCTGACTCGCCTTGGGTGCAGCGTCGCACAACCGCGCAATTGTCAGTTAAAGTAACGCAGTGCCGTATCACAAAAAATGGCCTGGTCATGAAGGGGGGTAAACTTTCCAGAGCTCAAGTGGTTAAAGGAACAGGATCCTTTTTTTTTTTTAGGGTTACAACCACTTTAAAATAAGCAATAGCACTGGCATCAGTTTATATATGTAATCTATTTTATATTTGTATGACTCTTTTAAATGTACAAAAATAAAGATTTGTTATTTTAAATGATCTCTGTATCATTAACCTTTGGAGGTGTATTTAAAGTCCCATTACCTTATCTTTGGATTAGTTGCATTCACAAGGGATGATATCCTCTAATGGTATAATACTGTGTACAACACCACCTCCTCCATATAATTTGGCTATTTGCCTTTAGTAAATCAACCCCTCAATTCTCATAGACAGTATTGAATGTGACGCAACACACTGACACAGCAGCAAAGAACAGTGCCTTAAAGAGGAAAAAAACCCTGATGGGTTTTACTTCCTTTCTTTTACCCTGCAAAGTAAAAGCATAATGTGTTAGTATGCAATCGCATACTAGCACATTATGTACAATTTACCTGCAAACGAAGCCTGTGCCCTCACCCCGTGCTCTGGTGCCCTCCGCCGCTTACCAGAGCCATCAGTAGCGGCGGAGGCAATCGGATCCTTCTCCTGTCTTGGTATGGAGATGAGTGAGGGGAAGATGGCCCCCACCCGTCTCCATATCATTTCAGGGCAGAAGCAACGTCAAAATGTCACTTCCGCCCATAGCTCTTAATGGGTCATTTTTTTATTTTTTTTTAATGACATTTCATTATTTATTTATTTTATTGCATTTTAGTGTAAATATGAGATCTGAGGTCTTTTTGACCCCAGGTCTTATATTTAAGAGGTCCTGTCATGCTTTTTTTCTATTACAAGGGATGTTTATATTCCTTGTAATAGGAATAAAAGTGACACTTTTTTTTTTTTTTTTTAAAGAACAGTGTAAAAAAATAAAATAAAAGGTAAAATAAATAAGAAAATATATATTTTTTTAAGCTGGCCATACACCGGTAGAATATTTTTAGAAAATTTGAATTGTCAGATCTTTCGTATGAATTTCTAATGGTTAGTGGGGTCAAAGTGGGGGAGAATTCGAAGAAGCAGGATTGGACATTTTTTCTCGGTCAAACTAAATTCTAACTGTAAATGTGTTTTTGTTCAGGAAAAGTTGTACATGTTTTAAAGTAACCTAGTGGTTGTAAACCTGAAAAAAAACAAAAAAACAAAAAACAAACCCTGTAAGACAAAGGCATAATGAGCTAGTATGCATCGCATACTAGCTCATTATGAAACACTTACCTTAGATCGGAGCTTTTGCAGCGGTCCCCACACACCACTGTGACCGACGACATGTCTCCCGGAGTTATTTCTGGGTTCATGGGCCTGGGCGTTGTGATTGGCAAGAGCCGAGATGACGTCACTCCCACGCATGCACGCGGCTGCTGAAGAAACGGCACGAGCGGTCCGTTTCTTCAGTGCGCAAGTGCCGATGACGTCGGCGCAAGCGTATATGGTAAATATATAAAGAAATGGGGAAAACTAGTGCGCAAAACCACAATGCAAATGAAAATGGAAAGAAGCTGCCAAACATATATAAGTGATCCCGCACAACTTAAGGTAAATTTGAAATAAAATAATATGTGGTGCTAACTAACCTGTAAAGCAGTATAATGATCCTAATAAATATGTATCAAAAATGAATAATTGATGATACTAATAAATATAACAGCTTGATAATAATGATCAATTAATAATCCAGGATTTCTCCAGAGCCTCTCCCATCCTCTGGAACTCGCTACCTCCATCTATCCGGCTATCCCCTACTCTTGCTACCTTCAGGCGATTCCTGAAAACTCATCTCTTCAGGAAAGCCTATCACGTCTCCAACTAATCTCCTACCACTTCTATCAGCTCATTCCCCACAGTTACAACCTTTTGTACCACCTGCCCCACCCTATTAGATTGTAAGCTCTTCTGAGCAGGGCCCTCTTAATCCTCTTGTATTTTATTGTATTATAACTGTATTGTCTCCCTTTTATATTGTAAAGCGCTGCGTAAACTGTTGGCGCTATATAAATCCTGAATAATAATAATAATAATAATAATAAATAATACTCATCAATAAATAATAATAATAAATATAGCAGCTTAATATTAAAGTGCAATAGTGAGTAGACAAACACAGATAATCAATCTTCAAAAGTGCAATAATAAATAACCCTGCTGGGTACAAAAATCTTCAAAAGTGCAATATTAAGTGCAATGATGCGTGACACGGCTAGGTAAGTACATCCAGTGAATGTCTAAAAAAAAATCCAATACTGTGCAATTAATAAGTGAAACAAAGATCCAGTGAACCATGTAATAGAACTCCCAGCAACAGGGGTCAGATCTTCTTACAACAGTTCATATAAGGAAAAACAAAGTGCAAGTGCAAAAAACGATCGATGTGCAAAAAAGAAGAAACGAATAATGTCTACTCCATACAAACACAATCCGGACTGCGCTTCCTGTTTCCCCCAGCCTCTCACCTCTAGCAGCGCCCCCCCAACGGGCCAAGTCGAGCTTGGATCAGCAATGAATGCAAAATTCCTCAGTTTCCTCAAATTTTTTAAAGTACTACACAATGGAGCCATCCTTCTCTTTTACCATATACCCTCACTGCATCTGCTGAGTTTGGAGATCGAAGCTGTCTGCCGGATATCGTGTGTGTCCCATTGAGGTGACTACCGGAGGTCGATCGACTGAGGAAATTTCCATTCATTGATGATCCAAGCTCAACTTGGCCCATTGGGGGCCGCTGCTAGAGGTGAGAGGCTGGGGGAAACAGGTGGCGCACTCCGGATCGTGTTTGGATGGAGTAGACATTATTCGTTTCTTCTTTTTTGCACATTGATCGTTTTTTGCACTTGCACTTTGTTTTTCCTTATATGAACTGTTGTAAGAAGATCTGACCCCTGTTGCTGGGAGTTCTATTACATGGTTCACTGGATCTTTGTTTCACTTATTAATTGCACAGTATTGGATTTTTTTTTTTTTTGGACATTCACTGGATGTACTTACTCAGCTGTGTCACGCATCATTGCACTTAATATTGCACTTTTGAAGATTTTTGTACCCAGCAGGGTTATTTATTATTGCACTTTTGAAGATTGATTATCTGTCTTTGTCTATTCACTATTGCACTTTAATATTAAGCTGCTATATTTATTATTATTATTTATTGATGATTATTATTAATTGATTATTATTAATTGATCGTTATTATCAAGCTGTTATATTTATTAGTATCATCAATTGATCGTTTTTTGATACATATTTATTCAGATCATTATACTGCTTTACAGGTTAGTTAGCGCCACATATTATTTTATTTCGTATATGGTAAATATCTCCTAAACCGTCCAGGTTTAGGAGATATTTACAGTACCTACAGGTAAGCCTTATTAGGTACAAGTGGTATAACAGAGTTCACAACCACTTTAGTAGGTGTAGGATTCCATTCAGCAGGCCTGGATGAAATTTTAAGGCATTTCGAAACAAAATGAGTTGACCCGTTGTTGGCAAGAAAGATTGATCTGACAAATAATTTTTCTACAAATGAGAATGTACGACCATCTTTTAAAACCAGGCGAAAATTATTTCACGTACGTCGATACTTTAACAGTATCAGGCCGATGTGTGCAAAGCTTTCTTTTTGTTTCCTATTAACTGAGCTTTCATTGCTGCCATTCAGTGCACATCTGATGTGATGGAAGGTGAATTTCACCAGTTGACCATTCGTCTCTCATTACAACCCAATATTCGTCCCTGTCAACAGGTCCCATCCACAACACTGTACTGACAGCTGCCATGAGAGGCCAGTACAGGCAGAGGCGGTGTAATGATTACCCAGCTGGGATCAGATATGTAGGGAGATGGTCAGGGAACGCCTGGTAACACACTTGCCCTCGTTCTCACCCCGTGACCTCCCCATATCAGTTGTCCAAACTGATTACACAAATGTACCTGGAGACATGGGGGCCACATTTATCAATTCTGTTCAACAGCAGGACAATGCTAAACAGGAGCAGCAAACCAGATCATGAGACAAATATGCTATAAGATTGCAACTTGGTTCCTAAAGTGCTGCTCTAAAGTCCGATTTATGACCATATAAGACCTGCCCTTGTCCACTTTTTATGCTGGCCATACACCAGTAGAAATTTTTTTTTTTTTAAATTTTCTTTTTCATAATGTTTTAACAACTATCTAATGTTTACTGGGATTACTGGACATTATCTGTCATGCAGCAGACCCCCCACCCACCGAGTCCCAATTTTACTTACCTGAGCCCAGTGGCGTCGCTAGGGGGTGGCTTTTGGGGCTATAGCCCCGAATCTTGGGCCCATAGCCCCGAATCTCTGCAGGGGTCCCCAAGGGGAGGAGAGGTTCTCTGGGGACCCTGATGTAAGTGGGGGGGGGGCTCTCTGGGGACCCTGATGCAAGGGGAGGCTCTCTGGGGACCCTGATTTAAGGGGGAGGCTCTCTAGGGACCCTGATTAAGTCAGAGGCTCTCTGGGGACCCTGATTTAAGGGGAGGCTCTCTGGGAACCCTGATGCAAGGAGGAGGCTCTCTGGGAACCCTGATGCAAGGGGGAGGCTCTCTGGGAACCCTGATGCAAGGAGGAGGCTCTCTGGGAACCCTGATGCAAGGGGGAGGCTCTCTGGGGATCCTAATGTAAGGGGGGCTCTCTGGGGATCCTAATGTAAGGGGGGCCCTCTGGGGATCCTAATGTAAGGGGGGCTCTCTGGGGATATATACACACACACACACACATATATTATATATTTGTGTGTATGCCCGCTCAAGGCAGCGTATGACTTTCTTTACTACATTGCTATGGGCTCTAGCCCCAGATCTTTTGTAGACCTAGTAACGCCCCTGAGCCCCATAATTCCTGTGACGGGAACAAGCACACCAGCTCGGGCTGGTGTCTCGTGTCTTGATTGGATAGATTGAAAGCAGCGTAACCATTGGCTCCCGCTGCTGTCAATCAAATCCAATGACATGGGCGCCGGGGGGGGCGGGGCAGAGTCCTGCTGTCTGTGTCAATAGACGCAGAAGCAGGACTCGGGAGCGCGCCCGCAGGGGTGTCCCAAAGAAGAGCGCTTCTCCGATGGGGCACTCGAGAAGAGGAGGAGCCACCAGCGCCGCTGAGGGACCCCAGAAAAGGAGGATCGGGGGCCACACTGCGCAAAACAAACTGCACAGAGCAGGTAAGTATGGTATGTTTGTTATTTAAAAAAAAAAAAAAAACAAGGGTTTAGTAACCCTTTAACCACTTGCCGACTGCTGCACGCCGATATACGTTGGCACAATGGCAGCGGTGGGCAAATGGGCGTACCTGTACGTCCCCTTTAATTGGCGGGGTTAGCGGGCACGCACACGCACGTACAGCGTGAACGCGCTCGATGTCCACCGGTCTCCCGCCAATCGTGTCACAGAGCCACAGAGCGGGGAAGTGCCTATGTAAACAAGGCACTTCCCCGTTCTGCCTAGTGACATGACAAAGATCACCGCTCCCTGTCATCAGGAGCAGTGATCTCTGTCATGTAGAGTTGCCACCTTATCCCTTTAAACCCGAACACATATTAATTACACAGGTTCTGTGGCTGATTAAGGTGGTAATTAAACTCACTTGTTGCCTCATCTGCATTTAATTAGCCTCAGAACCTGTGTAATTCATATGTGTTCGGGTTTAAAGGGATAAGGTGGCAATCCTACTGTCATGTGAGTTGTAGCCCCTCCCCCCACCAGTTAGAATCACTCCCTAGGTGTTAGTACAAAGAGAATGTGGTACATGAATACTGTATATTGCATTGCACAAAGAACATTAACCGCTTCAGCCCCCCGGAAGATTTTACCCCCTTCCTGACCACTTTTTGCGATTCGGCACTGCGTCCCTTTAACTGACAATTGCGCAATTGCGCGGTCATGCGACGTGGCACCCAAACAAAGTTGACGTCCTTTTTTCCCCACAAATAGAGCTTTCTTTTGGTGGTATTTGATCACCTCTGCGGTTTTTATTTTTTTACGCTATAACCGAAAAAAGAGCGACAATTTTGAAAAAAACCCAATTTTTTTTTTTGCTATAATAAATATCCCCCAAAAAACAATTTTTTTCCTCAGTTTAGGCCGATATGTTTTCTTCTACATATCTACATTTTTGGTAAAAAAAATTGCAATAAGCGTATATTGACTGGTTTGCGCAAAAGTTATAGTGTCTACAAAATAGGGGCTAGATTTATGGCATTTTTATTATTATTATTTTTTAATTAGTAATGGCGGCGATCGGCAATTTTTATCGTGACTGCGACATTATGGCGGACACATCGGACACTTTTGACACCATTTTAGGACCATTGTCATTTATACAGCGATCAGTGCTATAAAAATGCACTGATTACCGTGTAAATGACACCGGCAGGGAAGGGGTTAAACACTAGGGGGCGATCAAGGGGTTAAGTGTGTCCTAGGGAGGTGTTCTAACTGTGGGGGGGATGGGCTTCCACTGACATGACAGCGATCACTGCTCCCGATCACAGGGAGCAGTAGATCCCTGTCATGTCACTAGGCAGAACGGGGAAATGCCTTGTTTACAAAGGCATCCCTCCATTCTTCTGCTCCGTGGGACCCGCGGGCACGGTCACGGAGCACGCAGGGGGGGGCGCGCGCACCCACAATGCCAAGTCTTAAAGGGGATGTATCTGTATGCCCATTTGCCCAGCTGTGCCATTGTGCCGACGTAAATCGACGTGCGCTGGTCGGCATGTGGTTAAGCTAGCCATCTACTAACAAGATGGATGGAGGAATTCCCCCTGCCAGGACATTATATTCTGACAAAGGCACCCATCGCTGTTAAGCTGGCCATAGATGGGTAGAATTTTGAACGTAAATTTCCTAGAAAAAAAATGTTCTACGAAAATTTGTTCCTTTTTCTAATCAATAGGGAGTCAGATTGTTCGTTTTAGACCCCAGTTAAAAATTCAAAGGAGCAGGATGGAAATTTTTGTTTTTGAACAAACAGATTTCTAGCAGTTTATTTAATTTTTGTTCGGTAAAGTCCAGTCATTACAGGATCAAATGTTAAAAAACAAACACAATCTTTCTAATGACAAAGGAATGGTTTGAGAATTTTCATAAAGTTTTTCCTAAGAGTTTTCACAAGAATTTTAGTTCAAAACTCTATTCATCTATTGCCAGCTTTAGAATACACTGCTCAGCAGCTGCAAGTGATTGCAGCCGCTGATCGTAAAAAATGTTCCACCATGTTGGATATGTACGACCACACACTGATCGAATATCATCCAGTCCCTGCTTAACCAGATGAATTTCAAGTGAGTTGGCTGCCCAGGATTCCAGGGATGCAAATACACAAGAAAACTTTGCTAAATGAGAGCCAACTTGATTTGCAATAGACATGTGTCACTATTTTAATCGATAAATGTCACTTATAGAGCTCAAGGGCCGAAGCACTAGAGCTGAAATTCTTTTAGCATCTCGGCAGAATGAGCCATCTAGATAGTATGTTTTATTATGAATTATTCCCCTTCTATTCCTGAACTTGCTCACTCACCCCTTCATTGACATTAATTTTCGCCACCACAAGAATACAGTGCTTCCTGATTGGCCGGAAGGAGAATCAGTGTGAAAATAGCAAATATTCATTTGCTATTGTCACACAACTGGGTGGACTCGGGGCACAGTGCTCTGCGCCCCAAGCCCTCCCCTTTTTGAAGCCTATTAGAGTCTCTGGCTCTAATCATGTGCTTCAAAAAAATAAAACCCCCATTGGAATCCATGTGTCCGGCGCCCCAAATATAGATTAGGGGACCGGACACATGGATGGGGGGGGGGGGGGGGCGGCACCTGTGCGCCCTGCATTATGGGCTGCCACTGCAAGAATATCACATTGTAACAGATCTTTGAGAGTGTAAGCTCCACGGGCACGGCCCTTGCAATCCTTCTTTACTGCATTATAATATAACCATACTGTCTCCCTTTATAAAGTATAAAGCGCTGCGCAAACTGTTGTCTCTATATAAATCCTGTATAATAATAGACTAATCTGAAATAACAAAACAAAAATTTGGATGAAATTCGAATTGGAATAGTTTTCCAATCGAATTGAATCAAATTTGAACCATTTTCAAAACAAATTAGAATTTCAGAAGAGAATGAAATAGAATAGAAAATAAAGGAATAGAATAGAAAAGAATATAATAGAATAGAAATAAATAGAATAGAATATAAAAGAATAGAATATAATAAAGTAAAACAGAACAGAATACAAAATAAAAAAAGAGAAAAAAAATGTAATACAAAATAAAGGGATAGAATAGAATATAAAAGAATAGAGTAAAACAGAACAAAATAGAACAGAAAACAAAAGAACAGAATAAAACAGAATAGAAAATACAGGAATAGAATAGAATTAAAAAAAGAATAGAATAGAATAAAATAGAAAGAATATAACCATCTTCTGAAATTCAAATTTCCAATACAATAAATTTGAATTCAAATAGAATAGAAAAGAATAGAATAGAAAAAAAGAATAGAATCGATTGGAATAGAATAGAAAAGAATAGAAAAAACAATAGAATAGAATAAAAGAGAAAGATTATAGACCTTCTTCCGAAACTCGAATTTTGAATAGAATACATTTGAATTAGAATAGAAAATAATAGAATGGAATAGAATAGAATAGAATAAATTAGAATATAACCATCTTCCGGAATTCAAATTTCAAATAGAATAAATTTGAATAGAATAGAAAAGAATAGAATAGAATAGAATAGAAAATAACAATAGAATGGAATAATATAAATTAGAAAGAATATACCCATCTTCCGGAATTCAAATTTCAAATGGAATAAATTTGAATAGAATAAATATGAATTAGAAAAGAATAGAAAAGAATAGAATAGAATAGAAAAAACAAAAGAATATAATAGAAAAGAATAGAACAGAAAAAAACAAAAGAATATAATAGAAAAGAATAGAATAGAAAAGAATAGAATAGAAAAAAAAAGAAAATAATAGAATAGAATAGAAAAAACAAAATAATATAATAGAAAAGAATAGAATAGAATAGAAAAAAAAAGAATAGAAAATAATAGAATAGAATAGGAAAAAACGATAGAATAGAATGGAACAGAAAGAATATAACCATCTTCCAAAATTCGAATTGCGAATAGAATACGGATGGCGGATTATCACCGTACCATAGAGGAGTGAGCGGTGTGTATTTCTTCTGCTGAGATACTTGGATGCTGTGCTGTGCTTGAAGTTAGAAACTCTGATTTCCTCCTTTACTAGATTGAGTGGATTTGTGATACCTTTATTACTTGAACTGACTGGTGTTCCTTTGATGGCTCATTCTCTGTGTAAGTTTTATGAGCCATGTCACTTATCTGTATGGAAGTCATATACAGGAGCCTGGTGATAATAAATAATAAATCTTCATAGGGAAGTGTCATCAGTCATATGACTGGAATACAACCACTTGCTCCCATCCTAATTTGTGATTGGGAAAGGTTTTCAGGGCTGTCAGTTTGGTCCAGTATTTTGCTTTCCCTGTGTAAAAACTCCTTCTCCCATTGTGTGTGGGCACACCGCTTCTGGCTTATAGGCTGCTTGGCTGGGTTCATAACATGTTCTCTTGTTACAAGTCAATAAATAGTTGGTTCTGAAGAAGCAGAAATGTGAAACGCGTCAACCATCCTTTTGATATCTGTTGTAACTATCATGCCCTGTACACACGATAGGATATTCGGACAACAAATGTTCGATGTGAGCTTGTTGTCGGAATTTCCGACCGTGTGTAGGCTCCATCGGACATTTGTTGTCGGAATTTCCGACAACAACAATTTGAGAGCCGGTTCTCAAATTTTCCGACAACAAAATCCGTTGTCGGAAATTCCGATCGTGTGTACACAATCCCGACGCACAAAATTCCACGCATGCTCGGAATCAAGGAGAAGAGCCACACTGGCTATTGAACTTGTTTTTCTCGGCTCGTCGTACGTGTTGTACGTCACCGCGTTCTTGACGTTCGGAATTTCCGACAAGATTTGTGCGACCGTGAGTATGCAAGACAAGTTTGAGACAACATCCGTCGGAAATAAATCCATGGTTTTGTTGTCAGAAAATCCTATCGTGTGTACGGGGCATTACTTTTGAACCTTATGAGAACAGCTCTATTGATTTTATAGTTTTTTGCTATGTATTAACTTTTGTAAAATAAATTGATTGAAAACTATTACGTGTATAAATTCCTCTATGGTACCGTGATAATCCGTCATGTTGGTTCTTTGTTTATAAATTCTATATAGGATGAGGTACCCCCATAGCCTATTCTGTTCACTTTATATATAATCGTAAAATCGTAAAAAGATGGCCTTGCCATTTCTAAAGTCCCCTGACCTGGCTCTACATGCCATTTGATATGGGCCTGCAAATCAAATCAGGGGATACAGAGTGGTGAGATCCATCAGGAAAAGGGACAAAAAGAGTTATGTAGGCCTGCAGAATGGCACGGCTGGGCACATGGGCGTACCCGTACGTCCCTTTAAGTTTGCCGCCTTGCCATTGCGTGCGTGCCGTCTGGGAGCTCTGTGAGTCGGGTCGTGGGTCCCGCGGACTCGATCGCCGCAGGGATACCTGCAATCGCCTCATGGGGAGGAAGAACGGGGAGATGCTAATGTAAATAAGCATCTCCCTATTCTGCCTAATGACAGTGTCACTGATCTCTGCTCCCTGTTGATGGGGAGCAGAGATCAGTGATGTGTCACACGTAGCCACGCCCCCCACAGTTAGAAACACTCCCCAGGACACACTTAACCCCTACACTGCCCCCTAGTGGTTAACCCCTTCACTGCCAGTGTCATTTACACAGTAATCAGTGCATTTGTATAGCACTGATTGCTGTATAAATGACAATGGTCCCAAAAATGTCCAATGTGTCCACCATAATTTCGCAGTCATGATAAAAATCACTGATCGCCACAATTACTAGTAAAAAAAAAATATCAATAAAAATGCCATAAAACTATCCCCTATTTTGTAGACACTATAACTTTTGCATAAACCAATCAATAAACGCTTATTGCGATTTTTTTTTACCAAAAATATGTAGAAGAATATGTACCAGCCTAAACTGAGGAATAAAATGTTTTTTTAATATTTTTGGGGGATATTTATTATAGCAAAAAGTAAAAAATAATGCGCTTTTTTTTTAATTGTCGCTATTTTTTTGTTTATAGCGCAAAAAATAAAAACCGCAGAGGTGATCAAATACCACCAAAAGAAAGCTCTATTTGTGGGGAAAAAAAAAAGGACGTCAATTTTGTTTGGGAGCCACATCGAACGACCGCGCAATTGTCAGTTAAAGCGACGCAGTGCCAAATCGCAAAAACTGCTCTGGTCAGGAAGGGGGTAAATTTCTCCGGGGCTGAAGTGGTTATTAAAATATGTATTGCAATCATAGTGGATATTTATATAAGACTTGCGTCGTCTGACCATCTGATGACAGCCGTGTGAACCATCAGGAAGGAGGCCCAGGTGACCACACCTGACCTTTGAGCCATCCATCACGGTGAGGAGGGGTCATGAGAAGCAGCACGACAGCCCCGTGTCTATAACACACAGGTCAGGGACATGTGAGGATAGGATTCCCCAGCACAGGATATGTTTACCTGCAGTGAAGGTGTTCCCATGGAAGGTGTGACTGTCCCAATAGCGCAGAGTGACAGCTATTGCTATGACGGGCGGATAACATGATTGATCACACACTGTTATAGGAAATACAATATTCCATCACTGCCTGCTCCTGTCTCCTGAAGACGTCATGTCGCCAAGTCCCATCTGGACAGTCTGTGCTTTTGGTGCCTGAAAGTTATTGAGAAGTTTTCCTTAGACATGTGCAATTCGTTTTGTTACGAATTTGTTTTTTTTAACAAATTTTGACAAACTAGTTTAATTCGAAAATATCTGAATTAACGAAAACCCGTTTCACAAATTTATTCCAAACATTCATAAATTTGAATATTCGAAAATTCGTAAATTTGAACATTCTTAATTTTGGAAATTCAAAGTTTGAAAATCCGAAACCCTGAAAATTCAAACATCTGAAATAATAACTAACTAATAATAACTTAACTATTACTAACAAATAAATTATAGGTATTGGAATTTCCTTTCAAATTTGGCTGTTAGTGAGCGTAACGAACAAATGGAACGTAACAAATTAATAATAAATAATAATAATAAAAAGTTTTTATTATTATTATTTTTTATTAATTTGTTCCATTCCATTTGTTTAGATGCAGCATTCATTATTTCGGATAACCAAAATAACGAATGCCGCATCTAAACGAATGGAACGAAACAAATTATTAATAAATAATAATATTAATAACAATAAAATGTTTTTATTATTACTATTTATTATTAATTAGTTCCATTCCATTTGTTTAGATGCAGCATTCATTATTTCGGATAACCAAAATAACAAATGCCACATCTAAACAAATGGAACAGAATGAATTAATAACAAATAACAATAATAATAATAATAATAATAAAAACATTTATTATTATTATTTATTATTAATTAGTTCCGTTGCATTTGTTTAGATGCAGCATTCCTTATTTTGGATAATGAAAGCTGCATCTAAACGAATGGAATGGAACAAATTAATAATAAATAATAATAAAAAAAAGTTTTTATTATTATTATTTATTATTAATTTGTTCCATTCGTTTAGATGCGGCATTCATTATTTTGGATATCTGAAATAACGAATGCCGCATCTAAACGAATGGAACGGGACCAATTAATAATAAATAATAATAATAAAAACATTTTATTATTATTATTATTTATTATTAATTTTGTTACGTTCCATTTGTTCTTTATTTCGGATAATTCGTAACTTTGGATAAATTTGTATTTGTTACGTTCACTAACAGCCAAATTTGAAAGGATATTCCAATACCTATAATTTAATAGTTAGTTATTATTAGTTAGTTAGATATTCTTTCGAGTTTTCGGTTTTTCTTTCTTATTTTCAGATTTTGAATTTTCGAATTTACAAACTTTCAAATTTACGAATTTTAGAATTTACGAATTGAGATCATAACGAATGACCCAAAAAAAAGAAAAAAAAAGAAAAAACGAATGAAACGAAAACAAGCAAATTTTTCGTCAGTGCACATGTCTAGCTTTCCTTCACTAAACTCTACACTTCTATAAAATGTATTTATACCTTTAACAATATAACTCCATGTACACTGAAGCTCATAAACGGCCGGTTTTGGGAGTTTGGGCGTTTTTTTTTAACAGCCCATAAACTTCCCTCTATGTTATCCTATGTGTTTATGCACACATAGATGTTTTTGGACATTTATCAGCAGTGGAGTTTATGGGCTGTTTTCTGAATGCCATAAAATCGCGTTCAGGAGTCAATTTTCTGACCACAAAAACTGCCAAACGCTCATAAATGCCGATAAACGCTCAAAAACTTGGCTCACCAGCATTTTTTAACGTTTTTGATCCATTGAAAAATAAAAACACAAACAGGAATGTGTACCTAAACTAAAGCAGACAGAATCTGGCAACCAATCAGCTTCTATTTTTAGATTTCAAACCTTAACTGAATAAGCCGAAGATAGAAGGTGATTGGTTGCCATGCACAGCTGCTCTAGATTCTGTCTGCTCCAGTTTTGATAAATTCTCCCCAAAGTCCCTATGTTCAGACCCTCCAACTACACCATTATACCTGTGAATTTGGGTTTTGATCAATCTTATTAGACCTTAATAACTTCATTGCATTCCTTCTTTCCTTAGCTATGTTTTTGCTTATTTAACCACTTCAGCCCTGGAAGGTTTTACCCCCTTCAGAACCAGGTAATTTTTTGCGATACGACACTGCGTTACTATAACAGATAATTTTGCGGTAGTGCGAAGCTGTACCTAAATAAAATTGATGTCCTTTTGTTCCCACAAATAGAGCTTTATTTTGGTGGTATTTGATCACCTTTGCGGTTTTTATTTTTTTTTTGCGCTATAAACAAAAAAAGACCAACAATTTTGAAAAAAAATATATATAATTTTGACTTTCTGCTATAATACATATCCAATACAAAAAGGTAAAAAATCTAAATCGGAGACTAAGTGACACTTTTTGGGGACCAGTGAGACCAATACAGTGGTCAATGTACTAATGACACTGGCAGGGAAGAGGTTAACACCAGGGGCGATCAAAGGGTTAAGTGTGTCCCTAGGGGGGGTGTGCTTTCTAACTGTATGGGGGATGGTTTGACTGGGGAAAGAAAGAGATTCGTGTTCCTGTTTACCAGAAACACAAGATCTCTCTCTTTCCCTCTGACAGAACGGCGATCTACCTTGTTTACATAGGCAGATCGCTGTTCTCAGTGGTGGCTGGTGCCCAGAATGTTTTGGGGGGCGCAAACAAACTGGAAAATGTAACTGCAGTTAGTAATTAGTAATGCAGGACTGTAAATAGCCATTTATCAGGTGGTTATGTATCATTACTGCTAGATAAAACTGTGCCCATCAAATACAGCCTCACTGTGCCCATCAATTGCAGCCTCACTGTGCCCATCACAGTAGGACAATCACATCCACATTTCAAGTAAAAGAAAATAAAACCACTTAACATAAGGTGTCCTCATCAGAGCCCCCTTTTACATCTGATGTCCCAATCAGGTCCCCCTTTTCAGCAGGTGCTCCCCTTTACATCAGGTGTCCCAATCAGAGTCCCCCTTTACAACAGGTGTCCCCATCAGCATGCCCCTATACATCAGGTGTCCTCATCAGAGTCTCCTTTTACATCAGGTTTCCCAATCAGAGTCCCCCTTTATAGCGGGTGTCCCCCTTTACAACAGTTGTCCCCATCAGCATCCCCTATAAATCATGTATCCTCATCAGAGTCCCTCTTTACATCAGGTGTTCCAATCAGAGTCCTCCTCTAGATCAGATGTTCCCATCAGAGTCCCCATTTACATCAGACTGCTCCTATCAGAGTCCCCCTTTACATCAGATGTCCCCATCAGAGTCCTCCTTTACATCAAGTGTCCCCATCAGAGTAGTCCTTTACATTAGATGTCTGTATCAGAGACCCCCTTTACATCAGATGTCCCCATCAGAGTCCTCCTCTACATCAGATGTCCCCATCAGAGTCCTCCTCTACATCAGATGTCCCCATCAGAGTCCCCCTTCACATCAGATGTCCCCATCAGAGTCCTCCTTTACATCAGGTGTCCCCATCAGAGTCCCCCTTTACATCAGATGTCCCCATCAGAGTCCCCCTTTACATCAGATGTCAACATCAGAGTCCCCCTTTACATCAGATGTCCCCATCAGAGTCTCCCTTTATATTAGATGTCCCCATCATAGTCACCCTTTACATCAGATGTCCCCACCAGAGTCCTCCTTTACATTAGATGTCCCCATCAGAATCCTCATTTACATCAGATGTCACCATCAGAGTCCTCCTTCACATTAGATGTCCCCATCAGAATCACCCTTTACATTAGATGTCCCCATTAGAGTCCCCCTTTACATTAGATGTCCCCATTAGAGTCCCCCTTTACATTAGATGTCCACATTAGAGTCCCCCTTTACATTAGATGTCCCCATCAGAGTCCCCCTTTACATCAGATGTCAACATCAGAATTCTCTTTTACATTAGATGTGGCCATCAGAGTCCCCCTTTACATCAGATGCCCCCATCAGAGTCCTCCTTCACATCAGATGTGCCCATCAGAGTCCCCCTTTACATCAGATGTCCCCATCAGAGTCCCCCTTTACATCAAATGTCCCCACCAGAGTCCCCCTTTGCATTAGATGTCCCCATCAGAGTCCTCCTTCACATTAGATGTCCCCCGAGTCCCCCTTTACATTAGATGTGGCCATCAGAGTCCCCCTTTACATCAGATGTCAACATCAGAATTCTCTTTTACATTAGATGTGGCCACCAGAGTCCCCCTTTACATCAGATGTCCCCATCAGAGTCCCCCTTTACATCAAATGTCCCCACCAAAGTCCCCCTTTACATCAGATGCCCCCATCAGAGTCACCCTTTACATCAGATGTCCCCACCAGAGTCCTCCTTTACATTAAATGTCCCCATCAGAGTCCTCCTTTACATCAGGTGTCCCCATCAGAGTCCCCCTTTACATCAGATGTCCCCATCAGAGTCCCCCTTTACATCAGATGTCCCCATCAGAGTCCCCCTTTACATCAGATGTCCCCATCAGAGTCCCCCTTTACATTAGATGTCCCCATCATAGTCACCCTCTACATTAGATGTCCCCATTAGAGTCGCCCTTTACATTAGATGTCCCCATTAGAGTCCCCCTTTACATCAAATGTCCCCACCAGAGTCCCCTTTTACATCAGATGCCCCCATCAGAGTCCTCCTTCACATCAGATGTGCCCATCAGAGTCCCCCTTTACATCAGATGTCCCCATCAGAATCCTCCATTACATCAGATGTCCCCATCAGAATCCCCCTTTACATTAGATGTCCCCATAAGATACCCACTTTACATTAGATGTCCCCATCAGAGACCCCCTTTACATTAGATGTCCCCATCAGAGTCCTCCTTTACATCAGATGTCCCCACTCCCTCCCCCCCCTCGTACTCACAGCTCTCACAGAAAGTTGCCTATCATCCACCTTCGGACCGGCCAGGAAGAGTCAGAGAAACCAGAAGTGAAGGCACAGGACCCGCCAATCACACACCACAGCATGGAACAATGCTATAGGGGGAGTGTTCAGGGTGCAGAGCTCTGCGCCCCGGGGACTTTCTAAAGGAAGCCAATAGAGCTTCTTATTTGCAATCACATGATTACAAACACGTCATGCTTCCCATAGCAGCTGTTTGTCCGGCACCCTGCAAACACTCAAAGGGCCATTATTTTATCATTTTTCAGTGATTGCAGCACGTCATGCTTCCCATACACCTGTGTGTCTGACATCCCACACACGCTTAAAGGGCCATTATTTTTTTATTTTTCTTTATGATGAGTAGCTTTGGGGGTGGCGGCGCCCCTGCGCCCCTATGGGCGGGCCGCCACTTATTGTTCTGCCTCTTCCGGGAACGATCATGGGTGGCCGGCAGGCTTCGGGCCCGCCGGACTCGCTGATTGGCTTTCCCTCTGGCCAGTCAGCATGCGATCGCACCTCCGGCAGCGTGTGTGTGCCCCCAGAACTTCTGCACGGAATGACATACAGGTACGTCATTTCACGCAGCAGGTCCACCTTGTCACAGTAAATGTGCGGAATAAACTCCCTTGGTTGATTTTTACCTATAGGTAAGCCTATAATAAGACTTACTTATAGGTACAATAAATATCTTCTAAATGTGCTTCATTTTAAGGTAAGTTTCACATAATGTGCTAACTAGTTGGTGCAATGCATACTAGCACATTATAAAATTGCCTTGCAGGGTTTTCCTTTTTTTTTTAATCCGGTGGTTTACTACCGCTTTAACTATTTGGTTTGCTTTCAAACATTTTGATAGGTAGAAATTCTTATATTTTATGGCCGATATAATATTTATTTCTGGTTGTCCATTTCTCCTTTGTCCCCCCATAGGCCCAGGTAGCCCCATTCTGGCTTTTTTGAAAAGACCCCATAAATAATAGAATTCCAGATTGTTAGCACATCAGATTGACGCATATTGAGATACAATCTCTTCCTCAGGATCCAAACTAAATTAAGTCTAAATATAAAAAGTCCAATCTGGAAAAAGAAATATCATGTTCAAAATATTGAAAAATGTTCATATATCATACAGGACAACAAACTAAATAATACATAAAAATACCAATAACAACTTACTTAACCACTTCAGCCCCGGGAGATTTGGCTGCTGAATGACCGGGCCATTTTTTGCAATCCGGCACTATGTCACTTTAACTAACAATTGCGCGGTCGTGCTATGTTGCACCCAAACAAAATTGAGGTCCTTTTTTCCCACAAATAGAGCTTTCTTTTGGTGGTATTTGATCATCACTGCGGTTTTTATTTTTTGCGCTATAAACAAGAAAAGAGCGTAAATTTTGAAAAAAACACATTTTGTACTTTTTGCTATAATAAATATCCCCATTTTTTTTTTTTTTTAAATATTTTTTTCTCAGTTTAGGCCAATATGTATTCTTCTACATATTTTTGGTAAAAAAAAATCACAATAAGCGTATATTGTAGGAATTATTTGTAATGATGTATCTACAAAACACCGTAAAAGTCATTAGAAATCACTGTGCCTTTTCGCTTTAAACTCAAATCAGCAAAATACAGTATATTCCAGATGCATCAAAACTAAAGAAGTGCAAGGTAATACAGTTTCTTCAAGAAGCAACCACAGCCTGATAGAAAATGCTGTTCCCTGCCACCATGCTGTAGCAAAAGATTCTTGCTCTGTGTGGAAGCAGTGGTCTTTCTGCAGAGGTCTCACACACTCTGTGGTTAAGGCTGGCCATATGTGGATTGTTGTTGTTTTTTTTTTTAATCGAAAAAATCGAAAAAAAAAAAAAGTGGTTTCCCTCATTCATACAGACGAGGTTACTACAGGAATCCTCCTCGCTGTGCTGTTGTATTCTGACAATGGGGACTCCTCTGCACGTGCTAACCAAACAAGAATTTTTTTACAATCCCGTTCAAGAGAAGTCAACCATTAGATCGATTTCTCTCGAACGGGAATGGTGGCCATTAACTACTTGACGCCCGGGCTATAGCCGAAAGACAGCTACAGCGTGGGCTTAAAATGCCAGGAGGGTGTCCATGTACGTCCTTCCGTGCTTGCGCTGCCTGTGTGCCCCCTGCGTGAGGAGAAAAAAATAAAGCCGATTACCGGCTTCTGTAAGAGGAACATCGGTCCCACACTGTGACCACTAGTGCTGCTGTTTAGTGCCCAACAAAGCTGCTACCAGTGGTCATCAGCACTGATAATCAGTGCCCACCAGTGCCACCTGTCAGTGGCACCAATAAGTGCCCATCGGTGCCTCATCATCAGTGCTACCTATCAGTGCCACCTACCAGTGTTTATCAGTGCCGCCCATCAGTGCCACCTATCAGTGCCGCCTATTAGTGGCCTTCAGTGTCGCCTGTCAGTGCCCATCAGTGCCCATCAGTGCCACATATCAGTGCGACCTCATCAGTGCATCCTGTTCAGTGCCCACCAGTGCCGCCTCATCAGTGCCACCTACAGTATCAGTGCCAATAAATGTCACCTATCAGTGCCGTCTCATCAGTGCCTATCAGTTCCCATCAGTGCAGCCTCATCAGCACACATCAATGAAGGAGAAAAATTACCCATTTGGAAAATGTTATAACAAACTATGGATACTGCTTTTTTTCCCCAACATTTTCTGGCTTTTTTGTTTGTTTTGCAAACAAAAAATCCAGTGGTGATTAAATACCACCACAAGAAATCTCTATTTGTTTGAAAAAAATGATAAAAATGTCATATGGGTACAGTGTAGCATGACCGCGCAATTGTCATTCAAAGTGTGACAGCGCTGAAGGCTTTCAATTGGCCTGGGCAGGAAGAGGATATATGTGCCCAGTAACCAAGTGGTTAATAGATTGAAATTCATCCGGTTCCTGCTGAACCGTCAACATTTCGAACCATCCATGGCCAGCTTTAGTTTGAGCTAGAGCTCTTTTTTTTAATCAAGGCACCCTTTAAAATTATGCACAATCTCAAGACACCCTATTCTAAATTGTAGAAAACTAAACTAAACATAATGCAGCAACATCCACACATGTAGGACACCCAACATTAGAGGTGATTTATTTTTCCAAAGCAAATACAGCTTTGCACACTGATACTGACTAATATTCCAATATTTCTCTTCTCCCTCAATTTCTCATCCTTACTCGGCTAATGTTACCCCATTGCTGACAGAGAGGGGAAAACGAGGATGCTGTGCAGGCATCTGACTTCCTTCTTATCAACCGTGAAGTCATTGGTTGTTAAGACGCTGGTGGCTAGAAGGTTCCAATGGTGCACAATGAAAACCCATGGCTTTCTGAAACTAAAAGGCAGGCTTCATCCACCTGCTGGCTTGTATACAATTTTTGGGCAATTTTTAAGCATTTCGCCAAGGCACCCCTGAAGAAATCTGAAGGCACACTGGTTGAAAAAGGCTGCTCTAATCAGTAAAGCTCATGCTCCTTGCTGATTAGAGATTAAAAAAAAAATGGAATAAAACAAAAACACAAAGCTCCCAAAATAAACTTACAGTGATATGGGAAGAACATAAAATTCCCTATGTACAGCCACCATGCTGACTTGTATTTGTACAATGTATGTTCAGTGTGTGGTCCTATAACTATTTCCTTTCTCATGAGACCATAAGACCTTCATAACCATCTCATGTTTCATAAAGGGACATGGGTACCCAACACATCCTGTGTGGATTAGGATGGCACCACATACGTTGTCTCCAAATACACACACAACACGCCCAAACACACATACATCCACTCACATCTTGCACTTGTTCTGCTCCGGTGAATTCCACTTCAGACTTCCAAAACCTCTTCCTTTCCCATACTGTGTAAACAGGTTCCTGCCTCTACTTCAAGTGCCACCAGCAGCCACTTGTACTCCACATCCTCCAAGAGCCTTTAACTCTTTCTTATACCTTTAAAAAAATTGTAAACCCAATCACTAAAATCTCATACCATTTTTATCGGGTTATTGTCATTTTAACATCTTTTTACATTTGCATCTTATATTAAAATATAACTGCCTTGAAGGTCCCTATTATAGGGCGACAATGCTCCATTCCTGTTTTACAGCACACTTTGGATGTTGTTGCAAAGTCCAAATCTTTTGTTCAAAAGGTTTGTTTTTGTTTGTTTTTTTTAAATTAGAACATCTTACATTGATTTTATATTCAAACAATACAAAACACACAAACATCCCATGTACATATTTTACAACCAGCATATATTCCAAAATCAGGCAAACTAAAGCAAAACAAAACCTATGTAGAAATATGTATTCCTCTTTGAAAAGGTTTTGATTACGTTTTCCTAAAAAATGTATACAGCCTCAAAGATATCGAATGATGAGGCATGGTAGATACAAGTGCATAGAGAATCAAGTAAAAATGGACAATATCGCAAGGCTGTGGTTACAATTATAATAATTACAACAAATACAATTATAATAAACAACTTGAGAATAAGGAAGGTGAGGGTTTGGTAGGTAGGGTGGGGGAGAAGGGGATTTCTGGGAGTCCTGGATGGGTTAATGGCCCATCTCAGTTTCGTCAGGGTTGTAGGTCATATAGTCTTGGTGGATGTACTGGTTATGGTTCAAGGAGTGTGGTGTTGAAGCCTGTTGGTAGGTATTTATCGATCCAGGGTTGCCAAATCTGGGTGTTTAATGGATTTGTGCCAGGTAGTGTTGCTTCAGTTTTTTTTTTTATGAATCGTGGCTTGGGTGACCCTATATTTTAGTTTCAGTCAAACAGAGAATCAGTTTCTTCCATGGTCTAGCTATGGTTTGGTTTGCTGCCGTAAGCAGTTTGAATTGTGTAGTGGTGATGTCTGGGGGACATTTATTCAGGAATGCTAAGGTAGGATCAATTTGAATTAGACGTCTGATGAGGTCCATTAGTGTATTGAATATTTTGATCCATAAGGCCTATGTATATAATAAAGTGCAGCGCTATGGTGATATCAGTGAGATGAACCCCAACCAAATTATCTACTGGCAAACTGTCTACACCAAGCACTTATTTTGTAGTCACTTCATTATTGTGATCACCTGTTCATGGACTTTTATATGCACCTATGAATGCACATTTACCTTATATATCATTTCACTCAATTTTTGTTTCACAACATTATTTGTTTACTATGTTTTAACCAACCTCTTATTATTGTTCATACAAAGTATTGAGATTATACCTAAAAACATAGTTTCATATGATTTTTTATATACTTAGCAGGTTCTTGTACTGAGTATATGGTCGTTTGGTTGGGGTTCATCTCACTGATATCACCATAGCGCTGCACTTTATTATATACATAGTCTACTTACTTCACAAACTGATTCTTTGTTGTGCTGGCTGCTACTACATATCATTTAACCACTTGACCACTGGGCACTTAAACCCCCTTCCTTAACCAGACCAATTTTCAGCTTTCGGTGCTCTCACAGTTTGAATGACAATTACTCAGTCATGCAACACTGTATCTATATGAAATGTTTGTCCTTTTTTCATACAAATAGAGCTTTCTTTTGGTGGTATTTAATCACTGCTGGGTTTTTATTTTTTGCGCTATAAATAAAAAAAGACAGAAAATTCGGTAAAAAAAAAAATCTTTGTGTCTGTTAAAATTTGTTGCAGAGTATTGGCGAGTATTGGCAGAGTATTGGCGAGTATTGGCAGAGTATTGGCGAGTATTGCAGGGTATTGCAGAGTATTGCAGGGTATTGCAGGGTATTGGCAGAGTATTGCACAGTATTGCAGAGTATTGGCAGAGTATTGCACATTATTGCAGAGTATTGCACAGTATTGCAGAGTATTGGCAGAGTATTGCACATTATTGCAGAGTATTGCACATTCTTGCAGAGTATTGGCAGAGTATTGCACGTTATTGCAGAGTACTGCAGAGTATTGCACATTATTGCAGAGTATTGCACATTATTGCAGAGTATTGCACAGTATGGGCACAGAGCAGCGCTGTGGGCACTACAGATCCAGCCCACAGCGCTGCTAAAAACGATCCCTCCCCCTCTCCCCTTGCACTGTACAGATCTGTACAGAGAGGGGTGGGAGGAACCGGCGTCATGACATGATGCCGGTTTGTTTACAAGTGATTGCTCCCTCATTTGACAGAGCGATCACGTGGTAAACGGCTGCTACAAGCGGACATTTACCGCGATCCGTGATGCGCCGGGTCTTCCGGACCCAGCGGTCATGGATGTTTGCGGGAGCGCGCCCCAGGGGGCTCGTGAGAGCAACATTCTGGGAGGACGTCCATGGACGCCCTCCCAGAATAAGCCGATCGCGCTGTAGCTGTCTTTCGGCTATGACCTGGTCGGCAAGTGGTTAAAGAGACAGCATGGTTTATTTATTCTTTATGATCCATAAGGCCTGAATTACCAGACAGCACCACAAGGTGTGGGCCTGGAAACCTACATTAGCACAGTTTTGGAAGAAGGTGTGAGAGTAACTGGGAGCAAACTTATGAATTTGAGTCAGGACTTAGTACCACCTTGAGAGAACCCCTATAGTTTGTTTATAGCACAGCATGAAGTCCAATTTGTATTGCATGATCACATCATTACGCAGTGTTTCAAGCTGTGCAGGAATATACTAACCAATGATTTGTCCCTGTCTCCCAGTTGTGTTTCTGCATTGTCAGCCTGTCACACAGGCTTCCAATAGAGACTAAAATTGATCCTGTCAACACACATTGCACAGGAATGGTCAACTGTTGTATCCATCACAAAAACTTCCCCGAGAAATGCTATGCAGCCAACGCTGGAGTGCACAGAGTCAGTAAGTGTCTGCAAAGTTGTACAGCGATCTCATGTAAGAAAGATTGTCTGGCAGCAGATTGAGCATGTATGGCCTGTGCCAACCAATGCCTAGATTGCTTTATGAAGATGAAAAAGCCAAATGCGCTCCATAAATGTCACTGTGTTGACTTGATTCTGCTAAGCATATACATTTTTTTTTTCAAATTCTTTATTTAGTAAAGGGTATAACAGGCAGCCAACAAATCGCCTCAAAATCAGAACAGCATAATTGTAGTCCTATAAAATAAGCGTCTTGAGGACACAAAATATCAAATCACAGAATAGACAGTGACAAAAAAAACACTACTATTTTGGCTAAAATGGGATTATGAAATAAACACAAGGTTGGCCACCCAGATTTTTAGTATAACAGATAGAAAGGAATGAATAGCAGAAAAGAAAAGGGTAGAACAGATGGGTGTAGGGTGGAGAGGGAAGATGGAGAGAAAAAAAAGAAAAAGAAAAAAAGAAGCGGGGATCGGGAGTTGGATAAAGCACAAACACACACACACTGGCCAAGGTGGTAACTTTAAGGCAGCTGTATGGGGCCATCCAGTAGGGACCTGCCCTCATCCAAATATATAAACATGTTCTAGAGTAGCCACGTTTTCTTATAACGTTCATGTTTATTTTGTGCTGTGAGATCTTCCATTTTGTTAATGTCCTCAATCTTTTTAAGCCACATTTGGATAGATGGCAGGTCAGACTCTTTCCATCACAATGCGATACAGTGTTTGGCAATGTTAAAGTGGTTGTACACCCTTATTTTTAATTTTTACCTACAGGTAAGCCTATATTAAGCAGATATTCACTTTACATCGGCGACGCATGTGCTGTGAATGCCCGGCTGAAGGTACGGCAGAAGCTGCCAGACCTTTCCGGGAAGAAGCGCGGGAGTGGCGACATCGTGGCTCTGGCCACTCACAGCGCCGGAGCCGTTAACCCGGACGAAACACTCAGGGAAAAATGTCAGCTCCCTCGGCGTGGACGGGGCTGCGATACGGGGACCTCGTTCTAAGGTAAGTATTTCATAATGAGTTAGTATGCGGTGCGTGCATACTAGCTCATTATGCCTTTACCTTACAGGGTTGTTTTTTTTTACAGTGCAGGTATACAACCACTTTAAGTAAATGACGTAGCACTGATTTTTTGTGCGTTGATGGAGGAATGTCAGAGCAATGCAGCAAAAAGAAGGCAGGATCCAGCATATAAATTTTATGTCAAGGGAGAGGGTAGCAGGGAAGATAATGTCCACTCTGGCTCATTGGGTTAGGGGAGGGGATAGCAAACATATACTGTAGACTTTTTAACCTGTATGGTCTCGCATACCCTCTTGACAGTGAACAACTGGTGGTGACTGCAGGCACACATAGAGAGGAGATCATTACCCTAACCAGGCCAACCAAAAACAGGGTTTGGTGATTTATGCCACATATATGAACCTCCTTATGTGTCCTGTAATAATGGTAATCCTACACATCTCTGGTCCCGGTCACATGATCAACGTCAATTCAAGAGTATCTTGCATCTTTTAAGCATAAACTAAATGAGAACCATTATTGGAACTGTTGGGTGCTTCCGTAGACAGAGGATAACAACAGTCAGCTGTCAGAGTCTGGACTGGAGTCTTAAGGCCAAACAGGTGGAAAGGAAACCGGCCATCATAGCTTTAACCACTTCAGCCCCGGAAGATTTGGCTGCTGAATGACCAGGCCATTTTTTGCGATTTGGCACTGCATCGCTTTAACTGACAATTGCGCAGTCGTACGACGCTGCACCCAAACAAAATTGATGTACTTTTTTCCCCACAAATAGAACTTTCTTTTGGTGGTATTTGATCACCTCTGCGGTTTTTATTTTTTGCACTATAAACAAAAAAAGAGCGACAATTTTGAAAAAACACAATATTTTGTACTTTTTGCTATAATAAATATCCCCTTTTTTTTAAAAAAAGCACATTTTTTTTTTTTAGTTTAGGCCGATATGTATTCTTCTATATATTTTTGGTAATAAAAATCGCAATAAGCGTATATTGATTGGTTTGTGCAAAAGTTATAGCGTCTACAAAATAGGGGATATATTTATAGCGTTTTTATTATTATTTTCTTTTTACTAGTAATGGTGGTGATCTGCGGTTTTTATCGGGACTACGGCATTATGGCGGACACATCGGACTCTTTTGACACATTTTTGGGACCATTGGCATTTATACAGCGATCAGTGCTATAACAATGCACTGATTACTGTAAAAATGTCACTGGCAGGGAAGGGGTTAACACCAGGGGGCGATCAAGGGGTTAACTGTGTTCCCTAGTGTATGTTTCTAACTGTAGGGGGAGGGGACTGATCTAGAGGAAGTGATGGATCGTGGTTCCTAGCTAATAGGAACTCACGATCTGTCACAGCTCAGAGAACAGAACAGGGATTTGTGTGTTTACATACACTCGTCCCTGTTCTGCCTCTCGTGCCTGCGATCGCTCGTGGCCGGCGGTCATCACGACTGTCGGCCACGAGCATCGGCACCCCCGCTGCAATCCCGATCCCACGAGCCGACGTATAGCTACGATGGCTTGCGGAATAGTGCCGACCTGCCGCCGTAAAATGACGGCGGCTGGTCGCTAAGCGGTTAACATTGTAGAGAGCACTATTTATGCCAGGGGTGTTCAACCTGCAACCCACGGGCCGTGGCTATGAATGTGTCCCAACACAAAATCAGAAACTTACCTACAAATATCGATTTTTTTTTTTAAAATGCATTTACAGTTAGTGAACACATGTGGCCGAAGAAAAATTTGACAGTGCCTCTTTTTTGGTATAGTATCGATAAGTTTTATCTTTCCAAAGAAAAACATCCCATTCTTCACCATCACGCCTTATTCATGTTATCAGTTTTCGGCAACACCTACAGTATATTTGTGAGCAAATATTTTCAAAGATGAAGAACACGAAGGGCAAAATTAGAACCAAAATATCTTGAGGATTCATTGCGAATTGCTACTACATCCATCAAGCCAGATGTTGATGCGTTATTTTATAAAAATACATTGTCAAATATTGCACTAGTTTTATGTTGCCCTTTTATGTTATCTATATTAGTGATTGTTAACTTGTGATCTGCCCGACTTTTTATAATAATCCATATTGTTAGTGTATTTTTTGTGTGACCCAAGACGATTCCTCTTCTTCCAATGTAGCCCAGGAAGGTCAGAAGGCTGGACACCCCTGATTTATCCCATCGTGATTGAGGTACTGGAAATTTGATATATAATTTGTAAATATAACATCAATCCAATTTTTTTCTTTTATTGATTTTAAACGCTTTCATGAAATGTTTACAATATAAAACAATTACATTATTTACACAGTCTGTACAAATAAAATTAAAAGAGTGCAAATTTGTTAAGGACCCACACCAATAGATTATAAAAAAAAAACATATTTACATTGTTCTACAAGTATACTACAGATGTTGGCTGTAGCGCTTGTTCAAAGAAAGGCGCGGACTGCTTTTCAAAGACATCCCTCATATATGTTAAAAATAAACCCATTATTAGAATCTTTTTTTTTTCCCTTCAGTTTTTCAGTTATGGGTAGAATATGGAAGTGTTAGAACATCCATCCGATGGGGAGATTTACCCTCACTATTTGCCTGGAGACCATTTTCTTTGAGAAAATAATGGGAAATCCAAAGATTTTGCCCCTGCAACAGGAGGTGAGGGGAAATCTCCCAACAGGAAATCTTGTTTTGGTGTCAGCAGTCTAAAAGGGGATATCCATCCACTAACCTTGGAGGGACTTCCTCTTACTTTCTGCTGGGTCTCAGGGACAAGAAGTAAATGAAAATCTCCCTAATGGGAGGCATTTAAAAAACTGGCAACTCAACCATTTCCTACTGTATCCAAATTTTGGGTTTACATACACTTTTAGGGAACTTTCACAGTGGTTTGCTTCAAAACTGCCAGTAAAACGCCTATGCGTTAATGGAACATTTTTGCTGTATTTTTGTATCATTTGCAGTGCGGTTTTTAAAGGACATCAAAAACTGCACCAAAAATGCTTAGCCGTGGCATTTTTGATACGGTTCCTATTCATTTCAATGGGGAGAAGCATTTTTTGTGCGTTTTTCTGACTGACTAAGCATGCTCCAAAAATGCGGCATGCAGGATTCTTTACACTGCAAAGGAAGCGCACCACCCCAGTGTAAACACATACATGAAAATTTAAAGGAAAGCATTTTTCTTGAGCTTTTCATGCGTTTTTTTTTTTTTTTACGCAAATGCGCTTCAAAAACTCCTTAGTGTGAAAGCGGCCTATGATCTAGGCCAGTGGTCTCCAAACTGCAGCCCAAGGGCCAGATGCGGCCCTTTGCTTGCCTTTATCCGGCCCTTGGGGCACTATACCATTGACTGATGCCAACAATGGGGCATAATTCCTGCCATGAACACCAACAATAGGGCACTATTCCTCCCACTGACACCAACAATGGGGCACCATTCCTCCCACTGTCACCAACAATGGGGCACTATTCCTCCCATTGACACCAACAATGGGGCACTATTCCTCCCACTGTCACCAACAATGGGGCACTTTTCCTCCCACTGATACCAATAATGGGGCACTATTCCTCCCACTGACACCAACAATGGGGCACTATTGCTCCCACTGACACCAACGAAGGGGCACTATTCCTCTCACTGATACCAATGAAGGGGCACTATTCCTTCCACTGTCACCAACGATGGCACTATTCCTCCCAATGATACCAGTGGTGGGTCACTATTCCATAGCTGCCAACTGTCCCGAATTTCCCGGGACATTCCCGGGACGTGGACTTCATTCCCGGATTTGTGGTGTCCCGGGAAATGTCCCGAAAAATTCGGTTCCGGTTTTTGAAACCGCCGCCGCCGCCGCCGCTAGAGGTCGGCGGCCGGCGGAGACATTGTCTCCGCCGGCCGCCATTTTGTTGAAGTTCAGGAAGACGGCTGGGGGGAGGCTAGACGAAGCTTCTGCGTCGCCGCCCACCCCCTGCCCCGCTCCGCCTCGGCCCGCCCCGCTCCGCCTCGCCCCGCTCCGCCTCGGCCCGCCTACCCCCCGCCCCGCTGCCAGTCTGATATGGAAAGGGGCGGGGGTTCTAGGTGGGGGGTGAGCGCGCGCACCGCTGTGGGACACGATGTGAGTGTGGGGGGGCACTGGGGACACCTGATGTGAGTGTGGGGGGGCACTGGGGACACCTGATGTGAGGGGGGGGCACTGGGGACACCTGATGTGAGTGGGGGGGGCACTGGGGACACCTGATGTGAGTGGGGGGGGCACTGGGGACACCTGATGTGAGTGGGGGGGCACTGGGGACACCTGATGTGAGTGGGGGGGCACTGGGGACACCTGATGTGAGTGGGGGGGCACTGGGGACACCTGATGTGAGTGGGGGGGGCACTGGGGACACCTGATGTGAGTGGGGGGGGGGCACTGGGGACACCTGATGTGAGTGTGGGGGGGCACTGGGGACACCTGATGTGAGTGGGGGGGGGGCACTGGGGACACCTGATGTGAGTGTGGGGGGGCACTGGGGACACCTGATGTGAGTGGGGGGGGGCACTGGGGACACCTGATGTGAGTGGGGGGGGCACTGGGGACACCTGATGTGAGTGTGGGGGGGCACTGGGGACACCTGATGTGAGTGGGGGGGACACTGGGGACACCTGATGTGAGTGGGGGGGCACTGGGGACACCTGATGTGAAGGGGGGGCACTGGGGACACCTGATGTGAGGGGGGGCTCCGCCGGGGACTCCTGGTGTGAGGGGGGCTCCCTTGGGGACTCCTGATGTGAGGGGGGCTCCCTTGGGGACTCCTGATGTGAGGGGGGCTCCGCCAGGGACACCTGATGTGAGGGGGAGCTCCGCCGGGGACTCCTGGTGTGAGGGGGGCTCCCTTGGGGACTCCTGATGTGAGGGGGGGCTCCGCCGGGGACACCTGATGTGAGGGGGAGCTCCGCCGGGGACTCCTGGTGTGAGGGGGGGCTCCCTTGGGGACTCCTGGTGTGAGGGGGGCTCCGCCGGGGACACCTGATGTGAGGGGGGCTCCGCCGGGGACTCCTGGTGTGAGGGGGGCTCCCTTGGGGACTCCTGGTGTGAGGGGGAGCTCCGCCAGGGACACCTGATGTGAGGGGGAGCTCCGCCGGGGACTCCTGGTGTGAGGGGGGCTCCCTTGGGGACTCCTGATGTGAGGGGGAGCTCCGCCAGGGACACCTGATGTGAGGGGGAGCTCCGCCGGGGACTCCTGGTGTGAGGGGGGCTCCCTTGGGGACTCCTGGTGTGAGGGGGGGCTCCGCCGGGGACACCTGATGTGAGGGGGGGCTCTGCCGGGGACTCCTGGTGTGAGGGGGGGCTCCGCCGGGGACACCTGATGTGAGGGGGGGCTCCGCCGGGGACTCCTGATGTGAGGGGGGCTCCGCTGGGGGCACCTGATGCAAGGACGGACTCTGCTCGGACATCTGAAGCAAGGACGGACGGCTGGTGGCAGGCGACGTGGCTGGTGACACGCTCAGGGATCCCACTGATTCTGCATTATGGTGAGTTGAATGATTTCATTTTATATTACAATATAATAATAGAAATAATGCGCTTCAATCATCCTGACACCATAACAACCATGGTGCCGGGATGATTGAAGCATTAACACCAGGTGTTTGGAGTATCTTTATCTGCTGATTGTTAAACTTTCTAGAATACACATATTTCTATTATGTAGGATCTGGGGCTGCTGTCCCGTCATTTCCCTCTCTCTCCCCCTCTCTCCCCCTCTCCATCCCTCTCTCCCCCTCTCCATCCCTCATTCATTTCAGACTCTAACCACACCCTCTAGAGCCACGCCCATTTAAGCCACGCCCACAATTTCACGTAAACCACGCCCATTTTTCGGCGCAGCGCGCTTCGCGCGCCGCACTTGTCTGTTTTTCCCAGGCCACGCCTACTGACGAATGCCCCGCCCCCTAATTATTGGACAGCTCCGCCTACAGCCACAAAAGTGTCCCACATTTTTTTTTTACAATGTTGGCAACTATGCTATTCCTCCAACTGACACCAAGAATGAGGCAATGCTTACTTCTACTGCCACCAGGGCATTTTCTTCTCGCATTGGCCACAGACCTGCCACCCCAAAGTCTGAAGGATAGTATACTGGTCCTTTGCTTAGAAAGTCTGGGGACCTCTGATTTAGGCCTTGGTGATCATAGAAAAAAAAATCCAAGCCCTTGCTAGATTTTGTAACCTAAAACATAACATCTGATGTGGCCATAACCCTCACTTTCACATTTGGCATGACCATCTACATCCAGGTCAGAGATGCCAGCCAACAGATGGTGCACTCAGCAATCTTCTATACTCACACATTGCACAGTCTTTAATGTCCTCCCTTCCAGGGCACTCTGCTTATGGATGGCCAGACCTATGCCATGGCAAAAGAGCAACCACAAATGGCTGTTTTACAGTTGAACCATACCATTAAAAAAAAAGGTTTATATTTTTCTTAACATAGGCAGACTAAATATCAAATGGCACCTGCTTTCTTCAAGAGTTTAGGTCCACTTTAAGAGCTCAAGTGTGATTAAACATGTCTTTTGCATACTTGTGTATTGTTTCTCCTTTGTATCATGATCTCATGTCTCTGTACAGTCATGTTGAAGAACTTTAGACCTTTCTTAGCAATCACTTAAGTGTCCATTGCTGTAATAATCCTTCTTAAAACAGAAGGTATTTACATACTGCTAAGAAAAAATGCCGGTGTTCCGCCTGGTAGGATGGAGTCCTTCAATCAACACACATCGAGAACCTCTGGATGTGCAAAGATACCGCCAGGGCTATACATAAGAATTAGGCTCTTTTTTTTTTTTGTCTTGCTAACTGGTTGGTCTATTTAGTGGCTGTTGCTGAGTAATTGGAAATGTCTTTTGTGACTTCTTCCATCTCCTTTCCTGGAAAACGCTCAGCGTTTTGATAGTAGTTATAAAATTCCATACTGTATTCATCTTCTTCCTCCTCTTCTTCAGAGTCAGTGTCGTCATTGTAGAAATGGATGGTGGCCTGGACTGGGAAATTGGCCAGGACTTTCTTTCCCATGTGTTGCAGATATTCCTCTGTTTTCGATTTGGGCATGTACAGCCTTTCAAAATACAAAGAAAAAGTAATTTAGAGACGTGCCTATAATCACCATAGTCTAAAACTGAACTCTAGGCTGGTATAAAAGAAACAAATTAAGGCAATTCTGTATTCATTTATTCAGGCAGATGCTGAGACCTGTCCCCCACAGACGCTGCAGAGTTGATTTACTAAAGGCAAAAATATTGCTCCAGAGCTTAGTAAATGAGCAGAAGCTCTGCTGACTTCCATCATCCAATCATGTGCAAGCAAAAATGCTGTTTTTTTTTTCTTGTTTTTTTTTTTTTTCCTTGCCTGGGTACTCTGTGCAAAGTGAAGCTTTACATCATTTACTAAACTCTGGAGCAACTGCACTTGTAGAGGGCAACTGCACTTTGATAAGTACACAGTCTATCTGCCTTTAGTAAATCATCCCCTATGAGTTTGAATCCGTTCACCCGCTCCAGCATGCATGTCAAATTTTGATATGTGACTGTGTCCATGCAGCCACTGCATCCATTTCTTTAGGCTGTATCTGCATCCATTTCTATGGGCTTCATCCATTTCTCCGGGCTGTATATGCATCCATTTCTATGGGCTGCATCTGCATTAATTTCTATGGGCTGCATCTGCATTAACTTCTATGGGCTGCATCTGCATTAACTTCTATGTGCTGCATCTGCATTAATTTCTATGTGCTGCATCTGCATTAACTTCTATGCGCTGCATCTGCATTAACTTCTATGGGCTGCATCTGCATTAATTTCTATGTGCTGCATCTGCATTAATTTCTATGTGCTGCATCTGCATTAACTTCTATAGGCTGCATCTGCATTAACTTCTATGGGCTGCATCTGCATTAACTTCTATAGGCTGCATCTGCAGTAATTTCTATGGGCTGCATCTGCATTCATTTCTATGGGATGCATCTGCATTAACTTCTATGGGCTGCTTCTGCATTAATTTCTATGGGCTGCATCTGCATTAATTTCTATGTGCTGCATCTGCATTAACTTCTATGGGCTGCATCTGCATTAACTTCTATGGGCTGCATCTGCAGTAATTTCTATGGGCTGCATCTGCATTAACTTCTATGGGCTGCATCTGCATTAACTTCTATGGGTTGCTTCTTCATTAATTTCTATGGGCTGCATCTGCATTAATTTCTATGGGCTGCATCTGCATTAATTTCTATGTGCTGCATCTGCATTAATTTCTATGTGCTGCATCTGCATTAACTTCTATGCGCTGCATCTGCATTAATTTCTATGGGCTGCATCTGCATTAATTTCTATGGGCTGCATCTGCATTAACTTCTATGCGCTGCATCTGCATTAATTTCTATGTGCTGCATCTGCATTAACTTCTATGCGCTGCATCTGCATTAACTTCTATGGGCTGCATCTGCATTAATTTCTATGTGCTGCATCTGCATTAATTTCTATGTGCTGCATCTGCATTAACTTCTATAGGCTGCATCTGCATTAACTTCTATGGGCTGCATCTGCATTAACTTCTATAGGCTGCATCTGCAGTAATTTCTATGGGCTGCATCTGCATTCATTTCTATGGGATGCATCTGCATTAACTTCTATGGGCTGCTTCTGCATTAATTTCTATGGGCTGCATCTGCATTAATTTCTATGTGCTGCATCTGCATTAACTTCTATGGGCTGCATCTGCAGTAATTTCTATGGGCTGCATCTGCATTAATTTCTATGGGCTGCATCTGCATTAACTTCTATGGGCTGCATCTGCATTAACTTCTATGTGCTGCATCTGCATTAATTTCTATGTGCTGCATCTGCATTAATTTCTATGTGCTGCATCTGCATTAACTTCTATGGGCTACTTCTGCAGTAATTTCTATGGGCTGCATCTGCATTAATTTCTATGGGCTGCATCTGCATCCATTTCTCTGGGCTGTATATGCATCCATTTCTCTGGTCTGCATCTGCATTAATTTCTCTGGGCTGCATCTGCATTAATTTCTATGGGCTGCATCTGCAGCCATTTCTCTGGGCTGTATATGCATCCATTTCTCTGGGCTGCATTAATTTCTATGAAGCTTCCCTCCAACCACTTTGCATATTATTTTATCTATACTGTGATTCTGTACTTGCCAAATATTCTGCAGAAATTCCCCTCCACTGAGTCTGGCTGCAGCCATTTTAACTGTGGGCAGCTGAAGCTGCTGCCTGTTCACTTCCTGGATTTACACAGACACGCAGACGCACACCTCCAGCTCTGCAGCTCTGATTGGCCCTCTTATGACTCAACCCCCCCCCCCCCCCCCTCCCTTCCTGGCAAACTCTCACAAGAATGAGAGAAAGAGCTGTGTATGATATCATAAGCCTAGGCTAATGACCAGACAAGAAACAGGAAGTGGGCTGTATAAGGTATTTACTGGCAGAAAAAAATGTTTTACTATCCAAAGTTAAAACAACAAGGGCAGAAGATTTAATAGATGGGAAGATAAAAAAAAAGACTGAAGGTTCGCTTTAAAACAAATGATCTTCATTAACTATTTTATGTTAAACAGAGGACACAAAACCAAAGCAAAACTTCACGCAAGCTCATTGACTGCTTTTTATTGATAAATGTAGAGATTTTTGGAAAAAAATGTTTCTGTTCATCGTGACATGTCAGGAATTTATTTACACTTGTAAATTTTCTGACACATCCATAGTAGGGAGTCTAAAAAATTGGGACTCTTAAAGTGTTACTAAACCCAGGAGCCTTCACTATATTTGGTCTCCCACAGTACACAGAACATGGAAATGCAATTATTTTAATAAATATTAACTGCTAAATACCTTTTCTCATCAGCAGTAAATAGCAGTCTTGTGACTTCTATCAGTGTCTGGTTAAAGTTTAGAGGAGTTTCTATTCTTCTCTGACTGTCCTATTAAGCCGCATGACCCCTGACCCTCTGCCTGGGCAGTGCTGATTGGCCCTGTGCTGATCACATGCGCCCTCTCAAAGAAAAAAAAACTCTCTAGCAATACACACCAAACTGAGAATGTGCAGAGTGCCCCCAAGGCTATGTACTATCAGGAGATGGATTGGGGACAGTGGAAGAAGATGAGAGGGGATCAGAGAAGTCAGGATCAATCTGCCTTTTTACACAATGCAGAGGATTAACCCCTTAGGTTCCACAGTGAGTATAACAAGCATGATTTACTGCATATACAGACTGATTTTACTTTTGTGGGTTTAGTAACACTTAGACGAGCTGGAACCTACCGTACTGGGTGTTGAAAGCCATGTGCCACTTTACTTGTAATAGGCTGATTATCATTGTTTGCTGTGGATTCCTGTAGAAAAGACAGACAAAAAAAAAAGAAAAAAAGAAAAGTTAATCCACAAATGTTCTAAAGAGTGTAATTTTCTTCAACTAGATTTTGGTACAGTGCTAATTTGAATTTTTAGCTATTTTTTTTTCAAATATAAATATAGCACCACACTGAATACCTCTTTGGTGGGTGGCGAATCCAAAGTCTTTACCAGTCGATACTTCAAGGAGTGTCAAAGGCCTGTTCCCTCCCCATTCCATACCTCCCAACATTTTGTGATGGGAATGAGGGACACCTACTTGCAAACGTATGTAGGCATAGGACACACCCCCTTAAAGG
The DNA here is from genome assembly GCF_042186555.1 of Aquarana catesbeiana. Taxonomy (NCBI): domain Eukaryota; kingdom Metazoa; phylum Chordata; class Amphibia; order Anura; family Ranidae; genus Aquarana; species Aquarana catesbeiana. The sequence goes on along the minus strand of NC_133325.1, from coordinate 758,904,152 downwards.
AGAATTAACCAAAAAAAGGTTAAATAAATCCACAAGGACTTTTTTTTACCACTACTATTCCTTTATATTGGATTTTAAATTTACAAATGCAGCAATTTAGAAATTAGATGAAAGTTTGAGCATTGGGAAACAATTTTGAAAGATAAAAAGTGCATTTTAGATGCGACTATATGGATCAGACCAAAATGAGGGACACAGAGGGGCAAAGAGGGACAGAGGGACATTGCTCCAAATCAGGACAGTCCCTCCAAATCAGGGACAGTTGGGAGCTATGCCATTCCCTCATGTTGCATAATGACTGGTGGGAAGAACCACTGACCGCAGTCATTACCAGTAATAATGAAGAGCCATGCTGGAGTCCTGGCTCAGATTTCCATGGAGGCAATGTGGAGTTTTGTTATACCTAGATGAAAGTCGAACAGGTTCTCTTTGTTCTAGTGAGCCTCTGCAGGAAAAAATACAGTAATTCCCCTAATATAAAGGGGGTTTAGTGTAATTCTAGCCCTAGCTGTGTGCTTTGAGCATTTTGGTACAAAAGCCGAGAGCAGGTTTTCTCACTTAAATGACTGCAGGCTCTATAGGGAAATCCTATTGTCTGTTAATCAACTGGACATCCCTTTCCTCTGTAATGCCTGCTGGAGGCTCACACATCAAACATGGCTTGTACTCTACTTCTCTATTCACAAATACAATGGAGCCTTCATTATCCCCACTGACAACACACTCACTTTTTAAATCCGTACAATGTAGACATCAATACACCTCAGCTTTAGCAGGATTCAGCTACGGTAGCCATAGGCGTTTGACGGCAGCTGGTTATACAAACTTTTCTGTCCACTAAACCATCTTTCAGTTCACAAAAGAGACACCTTTAGTGCGCCTAAATAAATGCATATGTAGTCAGCTCACGCCACAATTATCTGGGGAAACTTTATTATGTCAACCAACCATCTTCTAGGCAAAGGGCCAGTTTACTGTCCTTCAGACTTTAGGAGGGCCGGGTTGTGACCACTGAGAGTAGAAAATGCCTCAAACTTCAGAAGGGGTAAAACAATTACATAATGCCCCTTGTGGGCCGATAGGATGAGGAACAGTGCCTCATCACTGGCATTAGTGGGAAGAATATTTTCCGTTGTCAGTGTCACTGGGAGAAATGAGGCTCCACTGTTGGTATTAGTTGGAGGAATAGTACCCTATCGTTGTTATAAGTGGGAGGAATAGTACCCTATTATTGGTATTAGTCGGAGTGGTAGTGCCCTGTTATTGGTATTAATAGGAAGAATAGTGCCCCATCATTGGTATTGGTGGGAAAAATAATCCCCATCATTGGTGTCAGTGGGAAGAAAAGTGCCCCAACTATAATGTCAGTGGGATAAATAGTGCTCCATCTTTGGTGTCAGTGGAAGGAATAGTGCCCCATTGTTGTTGTCAGTGGCCTTGTATTAGTGGCAGGAATAGTGCCCCAAGGGCCAGGTAAAAGCAAGCAAAGGGCCACAGTTTGGAGACCGCTGCCCTAGTTGGATCAACTGAGGTTGCCTGTTGACAGGTGCCCATAGATAACCCAATCATGGCCCGATCCTTCAAACATTTTCAGATTCTGTTAATGGGTAGCTAGTGTCTGTGTGTCCATTCAAGGAACAGTCTACCCCAGGGGTAATCAACCTTGGCACTCCAGCTGTGTTGAAGCTATAAATCCCATCATGCTTCTGCGAGTCATGAATGTGGCTTTCAGTCTTGCAATGCCTTGTTGGACTTGTAGTTCCTAAACAGCTGGAGTGCTGAGTTTGATTACCCATCAAAACTTTGCAAGACTCAGACTGCCAAACCTGATATACCAATTTGGGTTAGATACAGATGGGTCGATTCAACCACCAGTTAAATGTATATGTAGTCAGCTCACCCCACAATTACCTGGGTGAACTCTATTAATCCAACCAACCATCTTCTTCCCCTAGATGGATCAACTGAGGTTGCCTTTGACAGGTGCCCATAGATAACCCCATCATGGCCCGATCCTACCAAAATTGTCAGATTCTGTTAATGGGTAGCTAGTGTCTGTGGGGTTGATTTACTAAAGGCAAATAGACTGTGCCCTCTGCAAGTGCAGTTGCTCAAGAGCTTAGTAAATGAGGTGAAGCTTCACTTTTCAAAGAATACCCATGGAAAATTAGAAAAAACAGCATTTTTGGTTGCACATGATTGGATGATGGAAGAAAGCAGAGCTTCTGCTCATTTACTAAGCTTGGGAGCAACTGCTCTTGGAGAGTGTTGCCTTAGGTAAAATCAACCTCTGTGTGTGCCTTCAAGGAACAGTCTACCCTAGGGGTAATCAACCTTGGCTCTCCAACTGTTGTGAAGCTATAAATCCCATCATGCTTCATGATGTGGCTGTGAGTCTTGCAAAGCCTTGTTCGACTTGTATTTCTGAAACAGCTGGAGTGCTGAAGTTGATTGCCCATCAAGACTTTGCAAGACTCAGACTGCCAAACCTGATATACCAGTTTGGGATAGATACATATGATAGATGCAACCACCAGAGTAAGCCTCTGGCATCTTAAGCAGCCCATACACAGAGCAAATTTGTGGCAGTGCTGAATTGTTAGTCTTGTTAACTTGCTGCCCAATTTCACTGGCAAGTTGTACACTTGCAGAGCACTGGAAGCACAAGTTCTAGTTGACACTTTTCCAATGTGTAGCAAATTTGCATGGCAAGTCTCTAGCAAGAGCAAAGTTGCAGTGGTGAGTCTACAGCAAGAGCTCTGCAAGTCTACAGGATGAAAATTCAGACACACTGACCCCTGTGGTGGGATGACACAACATAACTGAACCAGAACTTGCAGCAGACTTGCAGAATGTTCGCAAAGAAAGTTGATCTGGAGTCATGCAATGCGGACTTGCTGCAATTGTGCAACAAACTTGTGAAGCCTGGCAAGTCTAGCAATAGCTTAGCAAGTCAATTTCAAACTTGCAGCTCAATTGTTTGTCTGGGCACTGTCAGAAAACAGTGTTGACAGGGGAATCTCTCCCTTCGAGCAATTGTATTCTCCCAGTGGTGGGGGGGGGGAGGGGCGGTGGGGGAGGGGAGACTGTGATAATCGCAAGTAAAATCTGGCAGGCTGGTTGTACCCAAGTTGATCGATCAACTTGATACATTTAGCCTGCCCATACATGGTTTGAATCTAGGCCAGTTCAGCAGGAACCATCTATGGCCGGCCTTAGATGTCTTCAATACTCCTACAGTGAGATCTCTCTGACAAAATTCCATGCTCTTTTGCCTGTCTACCTAGGATTTTTGGGTATCTCTAACAATAATCAGATTGTGCAGACTTTTAAAATGTTATTTTTGTCTTTTGGATAGACTTAGGGATGTTTAAACCATTTTTTCTGTCTGTGTCCCATTGGTGGCATTTCCAATCACTTTCAGCCCAGGAGACACAGCCTGGATCTTTAAAAAGCGAGGAAATTCTCCTCTTAAGTCTAGTACACACTATCAGCTCAGGTTGGGGCATCTGTACTAACGATCCGATGTTAGCACAGCGATCTCCACCACTGAGCTATTGTGTTGGCCCCCTGGTCCGCTGCTGGTTTTCCAGCATGCTCGTCCGACAGACGGCGGCCGAACAGCTGGCTTCTGTGGAACTGGCTGCCATACACACGGGCCAAATGTCGGCTGTTTTTTATTGAACCATTCCAAGGTCAACTGGCATTCAGTCCTTGTGTACTAGGCTTTAGAGAGTTGTCATCAAAACAAGTATGCCTATTAGAATAATTCTCCTCGCCTATTATACCAGTGACCACCAAAAATACTGAATTTCTATTGCCTTAGGTCCCAGTAACAAATGGTCACCAGGACAAATGGAGAGGATGAATCTTTTCAGCCAGGACAAAGACAGCAATAAAAGCATGCCTAGGGTTTTAGCCATTTAAAAAGAAGATTTAGGCTTTAGATACTTTATTACATGATCAAGAATGAACATTTAGGTGGCACAAAAGCTCGTGGCACCAGTGATAGAATAACACATTTTGGACTTACCAGTCTTTGTTGAGCCTCTAATTCTCTATCTCTATTAGAAGACACCCAGGGCCTCCAGAGGGCAGAGCTGTGGGAAACATGAACATGAGACAATGAGAAATTACAAGTTTAAAGCAAGAGAGCAAAATAAATATACAGTATATAGAAATACGTTCAAGGTGAAGTATTAAGATCAAAATGATTACAGTATACCCCGTATAAAAAAAATGACAAATTTAAATATGTATTTTGTTTATGTGCTATATATTGATGGATGGATTTATTGATGGATAATTTATTATAGATGGTATATTATTTATGATTGTCAATGACATAGCTCCCAACTGTCCCTGATTTGGAGGGACTGTCCCTGATTTGGAGCAATGTCCCTCTGTCCCTCATTCCTCCTCATTTGTCCCTTATTGTGGTCTGATCTATATAGATGTATATAAAATGCACTTTTTATCTATCAAAAAGTGTTTTCCAGCGCTAAACCTTTCATCTGATTTCTAAATGGCTGCATTTGTAAATTTCAAAAGCCAATATAAAGGAATAGTAGTGGTAAAAAAAAAGCACTTGTGGGTTTAACCAATCTTGTTTTTTTGTACAATTCTCCTTTAAGGGGGCGTGGCAAGGGGTGTGTCCTATGCCTGCATACTTTTGTCCCTCATCCCCATCTCAAAAAGTTTGGAGGTATGCAATGACTAAATGATTCCATAACAGGTGCTTCCTTCATCTAAATTACCCATACAGTTTGAGATTAAAGCTGTACTCCAGGAAGACATAAGGAACACCATTAAGAAATCCCTAGAAGAATGAAAGCACAGTGGTCAGCCAAACAGCGCTTTCATCCAATCAAATGCAGCCGCTGTTTAAGTATCTCGACATCTGACTGCACCGGCTTTCAAAATACAAGCCGTAGCAGGAGATTCAACTGTTCTTGCTGTGTAGCATAGATGGAGGAACCTCTTTTCTCTTCAGCCTACAGGATGAATGGAAATAAGCTATGTGTGTTTGGCCAGCTTTAGTTTTATTAGGACATATGCCTTGCAGCACTGGGTTTGCAATTTTTCCTTGTGTTTGTGTTGGTTTTCTCTGGCTACCCCAGTTAGTCCCTACACTCCAAAGACAGGCTGGTAGGTTAATTGGCTTCTGTGTAAATTGGCAATAGCATGTGTGTAAAATTTGTAGCATGTGTGTAAAATTTGTCTATGCACAAGTGTCATCACATTCTGTATGCTCAAGCAATTAGGCTCCATTCACACTAGCGCGTTTTTTGATGCATTTTGCATTTTGCAGAAATGCACGGGAATTTTTTAACATGGGTTCCTATGGAACATGTTCACATCAATGCCTTTTTGTTTCTCTGCATTTTTGGAAAGGGTCAGGGACTTTTTTTCATGCAAAATGCAGCGTTTTGCATGTAATAGAATTCAATGGACAAGCATCAAAAACGCAAGTGCACCATTTTTGCAGCGTTTTTGCGGCGTTTTTGATGCGTTTTTGCCGTTTTTTTTTTTTTTTTTTTATTTTTTTTAGACTGTAAAAAAAAACTGTAAAAAAAAAACGCAAAACGCAAATTGCGGCAAAAACGCAGCAAAAACGCTGCTCAAAAACGTGGCAAGCATGAAAAAAAAACCTCCAAAAACGCCCAAAAGCAACATGCATAGGTGTGAATGGAGCCTTAGGCTCCATTCACACTAGCGCGTTTTTTGATGCATTTTGCATTTTGCAGAAATGCATGGGAATTTTTTAACATGGGTTCCTATGGAACATGTTCACATCAATGCTTTTTTGTATCTCTGCGTTTTTGGAAAGGGTCGGGGACTTTTTTTCATGCAAAAAGCAGCGTTTTGCATGTAATGGATTTCAATGGACAAGCATCAAAAACGCAAGTGCACCGTTTTTGCAGCGTTTTTGCAGCGTTTTTGCAGCGTTTTTGGTGCGTTTTTGCCGTTTTTTTTTTTTTTTTTATAATTTTTTTTTAAGACTGTAAAAAAAAATGAAAAAAAAAAAAAAAACGCAAAACGCAAATCGCGGCAAAAACGCGGCAAAAACGCGGCTCAAAAACGTGCCAAGCATGAAAAAAAAACCTCCAAAAACGCTCAAAAGCAACATGCATAGGTGTGAATCAAGCCTTAGGGAGGGTTGAGAAAAGACCTGGCCACATACCTTGCAAAACAAATTTACAAGAAAAGTCTATGGAAAAAAGCTTTTAGGCCTGATTCACACCTATGCATTTTTAGTGCTTTTTGCATTTTGCAGATCTGCACTACAGTCCATTTAACATGGTTTCCTATGGAACACGTTCTGTAGTGCAAATCTGCAAAATGCAAAAAGCACTAAAAATGCATAGGTGTGAATCAGGCCTTAAATGTATCAGACATGGCTCTCAGAGACTGGAAAGCAAAACGCAATCTTCCACTGCAGCCACAACTCTTCCACAAGCCCCGACTCAGGGAGCTGACTTCCAGCAGTTGCTGGCCACTTTCAGGCCGGTGTAACAACATATTCGGCGGCCCATCGCAGTTTGCTACGGAAGTGACGTTCCGTCACCGCCATCTTGCTACACCCGTCCGCAGTAAGGATACACTAAGAAGGGGGAAAGCGGACATGTTGTTACACCCACCGGAGTTTTGCATTTTACATGTATTTACAACAGTAAAGTCAGTTTATAAAGTGAAATACAGTACTTACAACTCCGTCTGACTACTTAGGTCTTGAATTTTAAAAGCAGCGGCAACCCTGCTCATCTCACAGGTTTGCTAATCTGACAGAATTCAACATCTAAGCAGTCAGACGTAGTTGTAAGTACTGTATTTCACTATAGAAACTCACTTTACTGTTATAAATACGTGTAAAATGCAAAACTCCGGTGGGTGTAACAACATGTCCGCTTTCCCCCTTCTTAATGTATCCTAACTATGGACGAGTGTGGGGTGTAGCAAGATGGCGGCAACTGCGATGGGTCGCCGGATATGTTGTTACACCGGGCCAACACTTGCTGCGGCAGCGGCTCCCAGCAGGGAGACCGGCGTGTCCCTGTTAACCGATTCAGGTGCGAATCAGGTCTGAATTTCTGCCTGAATTCGCACCTGATTCAGAGCCAAAGACGCACAGGACCCTTTCCAAATGCTGACCACGGCCGCCCCAGAGGTGTGTGAACCGAATCCATTGAGAGCCGGTCACACTCTCCTTTCATGTGAATTGGATGCGGGGAAACCCACATCCAATTCACATAAGTGTGAACCCAGCCTAAGGCAGGCCATACACGGTGAGAATTTCTTTTGCACAAAGAAATTTGCACGATTCCCCCCATCAACACAGACAGTGTTGACAGGGGAATCAGCAAGTGTTTTCTCCCGGCGAGGGGGGGGGGGGGGAGCCCTCAGGAGAAGACAGTGATACACTAGAACCTAAGTACTCTTCACCAGTGGTTCTCAACCCTGTCCTCAAGTACCCCCAACAGGCCATGATTGCAGGTATTCCTTTATCTTGCATAAAAAATAATAAAACACCAGGTTGGGTACCGTAGGATCAGGAGTGCTGGACCCATGCGTTGGCCAGCACTAATAGGTATGCCGTCCCACCGATTTAGCCTATGCCGTCAACTTCTGAACATGAAGGATTATGAAGACACAAAGTGGGGAAGATACCCCGAGGAGTTCAAAAGGGAGGAGGGGAATAAGTCGAACAGCGGTCTTACCTATAATTATGAACTTTATTATATATCAAAAATTGCACAGATACAGTAATGCGGACTGCGCAATGCACGTTAAAACATAGAACAACGTTGCCATAAAATGCACAGACCCGGGTTCACATGCAGACCACAATCGTGAATTATAATGAAGTGCAGGAAATACTGTAAATATATGTAGATAAGTGTGTGGGGGTTCAGTTCCACCCACTATCTCCCAACATTTGGAGGCTCACAGTCACCCCCAGTGAACCGCCAGACCTCTTTCACTGTACTCACCCTGCGAAACCCTGCTGTACATAGGTACCAACAAACTATCCACACACTGTTCTTTCTATGCGATCCTCCTACAAGGGAACACAAACTCTTTGGAATAATATGATAGCGATGACTATTTAAAAGTTTCGCCTTTTGGACATTTCTCCCTTCTCTGAAAGTGAAAAAATTACAGTGTAAATGAATGTTTGTTTCTGTATCTGCCTGTAGTCTATGCCAAAGACTCCCTGGGGATCTCAGACTTATCAGTGAGGACAGACGTCCATAGTGTGTATGTACTGCCAGAATCAAGGCTAACAACGCTAAGGTTTCCTGTTGTCTCATTGCAACCTGACCACCAACACTGACCAATGCTGCATGATAAGTAGATTTGAGGGGTGGATCTCAGATATCTATTTGAAATCAGACGTCCACAGTGTATCTGTACAGCCATATCAAGGCTAACAACACCCACACACTTATCTATATTATTTATTTATTTATTTCAGGTACTTATATAGCACCGTCAATTTACGCAGCGCTTTACATATATATATTATACATTCACATCAGTCCCTATACCCTCAAGGAGCTTACAATCTAAGGTCCCTAACTCACATTCATACCTATACTAGGGCCGATTTAGACAGGATCCAATTAACCTACCAGCATGTCTTTGGAGTGTGGGAGGAAACCGGAGTACCCGGAGGAAACCCACGCAGACACAGGGAGAACATGCAAACTCCAGGCAGGTAGTGTCGTGGTCGGGATTCGAACCAGCGACCCTTCTTACTGCTAGGCAAGAGTGCTACCCACTGCGCCACTGTGCGTATATCTATTTATACAGTATTGCCTGCACTTCATTATAATTCACGATTGTGGTCTGCATGTGAACCCGGGCGTGTGCTTTTTACGGCAACGCTGTTCTATGTTTTAACCTGTATTACGCATTACTGTATCTGTCCAATTTTTGATATATAATAAAGTTCATAATTATAGGTAAGACCGCCGTTCGCCTTATTCCCCTCCTCCCTTTTGAACTCCTCGGGGTATCTTCCCCACTTTGTGTCTTCATTTCCTTTTTCTTGCACAGGTGCTTTAAATCAGAGTCAATGGCTTGGTATTTTGGACAGCTATTTTATCTAATGCCGCGTACACACGAGCGGACTTCTCGTCCGCCTGAACTCCGACCAAAGTCCGATCGTTTCGAATGTGATGACGTACGACCGGACTAGAATAAGGAAGTTCATAGCCAGTAGCCAATAGCTGCCCTTGCGTCCTTTTTTGTTCGTCGGGCTAGCATACAGACGAACGGATTTTTCGATCAGACTCGAGTCCGCCGGAAAGATTTGAAACATGTTCTATTTCTAGGTCCGTCAGAATTTTCGACAGAAAAGGTCAGATGAAGGTCCAATGAAGCCCACACACGATCGGAATGTCCGACGGAATCGTTCCGTCTGACCTTTTCTGCCGGACAGTCCGCTCGTGTGTACGCGGCATAAGAGAAATTCCCAAAACATGGCCTGTTGGGCATACCTCCCAACATTTTGAGATGGGAATGAGGGACACCTACTAGCAACCGTATGTAGGCATAGGACACCTCCTGCCACACCCCCTTAAAGGAGAATTAACCAAAAAAAAATCTTAATTAAATGCACAAAGGCTTTTTTTTAAATCACTACTATTCCTTTATATTGGCTTTTAAAATTTACAAATTCTGCAAATTTAGAATTTGGATGAAAAGATTAGCACTGGGAAACACTTTTTGAAAGATAAAAAGTGCATTTTATATACAACTATATGGATCAGACCAAAATGAGGGACAAATGAGAAGGAATGAGGGACAGAGGGACATTGCTCCAAATCAGGGACAGTCCCTCGAAATCAGGGACAGTTGGAAAGTATGCTACTGTAGGGGAAAGACGGGAAGAGAAAAGGAAAAAAGAAAGGACAAGAGAAGGTGACAGTCACTTTTTACATGAATATTAAATTATGAAAAAAAACAAAACATTGAGGCTGGGTTCACACTAGTGCGAATTGTATGCGGGTTGCTCCAAATCAGGGACAGTCCCTCAAAATCAGGGACCTTTGGGAGCTATGCTGTTGGGGGTACTTGAGGACAGGGTTGAGAACCACTGCGCTTCACTCTTGCCTTCCAAAGGAAAAGGGAGCCACTCACCACCGTATAAAAGCCTTTATTTAAATTTATTTAAACTCTCCAATGAAGGCCGATACCTCCTGGTAGAGCACACGCCCTTCTACTTGAATTAGAACTTACTCATAGGGGCTCATAGAGCTAACCCCTATAAGCCAGCTCTGATATGAGTGAAATGAGTTAGACTTGCTCTCTCCAGGAGGAACTGTCTTTTTTTTTGGAGAGCCTAAATAAGTTGGAAAAAAGGCTTTTAGAGGATGAGCGACTTCATTTTTCTTTGGAAGGCAAGCGTGTGGAATATTGCCCAGAGAGCTGGCCCATAGAGTTGGATACGGCTGGACTGATAAATACATACAAACATACAATAGACATTGGGGGTTATTTACGAAAGGCAAATCCACTTTGCACTACAAGTGCAAACTACAAGTGCAAAGTGCACTTGAAATTGCACTGAAAGTGCACTTGGAAGTGCAGTCGCTGTAGATCCGAGGGGGACATGCAAGGAAAATAAAAAACATAATTTTAGCTTGCACATAATTGGATGATAAAATCAGCAGAGCTTCCCCTCGTTTCAGATCTACCCCTCAGATTTACAGTGACTGCACTTCCAAGTGCACTTTCAGTGCAATTTCAAGTGCACTTTGCACTTGTAGTGCAAAGTGGATTTGCCTTTCGTAAATAACTCCCATAGATAGATAGATAAGATATATAGGGGGTTATTTACTAAGAGTAAATCCACCTTGCACTACAATTGCACTGCAAGACCACTTGGAAGTGCAGTCATTGTAGATCTGAGGGGGACATGCAAGGAAAATAATAAACAGCATTTTTGCTTGCACATGATTGGATGATAAAATTGGCAGAGGTTCCCCCATTTCAGAGCTTCCCCTCAGATCTACAGCGATCTACAGCAACTACACTTCCAATCGCACTTCCAAGTGCACTTACAGTGCACTTGTAGTGCAAAGTGGATTTGCCTTTAGTAAATCAACCCATAGTTATTTGCCTTGTGCTCAGTTTTGAGCTATATTTGACCTTAATCTCTCTCTTTTTTTTTTCCTTCTCAATCTCTATTTTTGTCCATATTTGTCTATATTTTGTCCATATTTGTCTTCATTGACTTTCTATATTCCCTCTTGCTCTCTCTATAGACATAGTACATACAGCACACACGCAAACACACTTCTATGCTCCTGTGATTCTATACATCTCCATTGAATAACAAGCAAAACCCTTTCAGCCTCATTAATTACTCATACTTTTTATTCTCCAGCCACCGGTCACATTGTTACATACCTAAGAAGTTTGTTCTTACTTTACACAGCTCTTAGCTGAAGTTTCTCATTGAACAGCCCCAACTGTCCGTACAACAACTCCCTATAAAGTAAATACATCTAGAAGGCTGTATTATGAAGCCGTGGAAGAAGTGGAATATTAACCAGCTTTTATCTAACAGGTTTCAGGTCCAGTTCTTTACAATCCCGACATCAAAGGACCTGGCAGGAAACACCTCCAGGGTGCAACAATGACAGCTATAATCCCATAATTAACAGGTAGGGGAGAGAAGGCAAAGACAGGTCTATTAAATTTCAGGCAAAGCGTGAAGCTAAATTTCCTTAAAGGGCCACTATGCATTAAATAAAAAGTTGGCTTATATAAAAATGGATTTCAACACCAATGTTGGATAGTCATATAAAAGTTCTTGGTTTAAAGTGGATGTAAACCCTCACATATACCCAGTGAAGTGAATAGCCTCAGATGATACACAGAGATGAAACAAATCTCCCTACATAAGTTTTACATGTAAATCTGCTGTCTTCACCTTTATATATTCTTTAGAAAGTGAACATGGTGTTAGAATTTTTACTTCCTCTTTCAGCAGTGGGAGGGGAGTCTGGACTGTGTGAGAGCTGATTGGAGGAAAGGCACACCCCACTCTCCACATAGACAGAAGAACGAAGATACTTGCAGAGCTGTGCTGTGAATAGACAAGCTCTCTGCTAATCTATCTCACTCTATGTACCCACCCCGGCACAAATGATCAGCTGCTAATACGTAACTCGGCACTCCCGGGTAGGGGGGGGCGCACATGCCGCTGGCACGCTCCTCTGCTGTGATTTGTCACAGCAGAAGTCGATTAGTGGGTGCCGGCCATTGGATGTCCACCAGGACCCAACGATCGTTGGGGAAACACACAGAACAGAGCTCTGCCTATGTAAGAGCTCCATACTGACAGCGGGGAAGTAATGGATTTTCTTTCCCTGTAAAGCAGGGAATAAAATCTATCACTTACCTTAGTAAAAGCACCACACACAGTACACACAAACCTGGTTAGGCCGGCCATACACGGCGCAAATTTCTTTCCTGCAACCACAAGTTTCGCTCGATTCCCCCATCAACACAGACAGTGTTAATGCGGGAATCCCTCCTGTCGGGCCACTGTCTTCTCCCAGCGAGGGGGGGGGGGGGGGTAGCCATCCCTGCTGGGAGAAAACAGAGATTATCACTAGTGGCTATAGCAGCCGCTTGCAAGAATCGCAAGAGAATCCAGCAAGCTGTTTGTACCCAAGCTGATCCATCGATCAACTTGGTACATTCAGCCTGCCCATTAATGGTTTGAATATTGGCACGCATTTAACCATTTGATCGCCCTAGCTGTTTAACCTCTTCCCAGCCAGTGTCATTAGTACAGTGACAGTGCATATTTTTAGCACTGATCACTGTATTAGTGAAACTGGTTCCCAGAAAGTGTCAGAATGTCCGCTGCAATATTGCAGTCCCGCTATAAGTCGTTGATCTTGATCGCCGCCTTTATTAGTATAAAAAAAATTCCAGTATATATCCCTTAGTTTATAGACGCTATAACGTATGCGCAAACCAATATACGCCTTTTGGGATTTTTATTTTTACTAAAAATATGTAGCAGAATACTTTATTGGCTTAAATGTATGAAATTAGATTTTCTTTAGTTTTTTTTTTTTTTGTTTTTTTTTAATCCAAAATGGTCACTTTTTTTGTTTATAATGCAAAAAAATAAAAAACGCAGTGGTGCCCAAATACCACCAAAAGAAAGGAAAAAAAATTACATACATTTTATTTGGGTACAGCGTTGCATGACCGCGCAATTGTCAGTGCCGTATCGCAAAAAATGGCCTGGTCATGAAGGGAGGGTAAATCTTCCAGAGGGTTAAGATATGCTTTAAGCCCTCCTTGAGCCTAAAATGGCAGCAAACACCGAACACTAGACCGCGCAACAAAGTTTTATTAATGTCATCTCATTTTTTGTGTAGATGTAGCAACTTGATGTGAGTTTCTGTGCAATCTTTTTTTTATCATAAAACCCATTTTTTTTTTCTTTTTTCTTTTTTTTTTTTTGATAGCTGTCCTAGTGGAGTAATTCTAAATACTCATTGAACGCTGTACTAGAAAAGTCTTCTTTAGCTGAGGTAATACAAATCCTCACATGTATAAAGCTGGGCACAGATATGAGATGGCAGTTGCACAATGAGGTTGCATTGGCCAAAGATCTCATATGGCTGAAACAGATGCCATCTGACCACCCTTCGTAGGGTGGGAATGTCTCTAAAACAACCATGCCCAATGGCATTTATACCTGGTGAGATAAGCAGTGTTGGGGGTTGCTGCAGACTCCACCCCTCTTCATTTGCATATATGCAAAAGCAAGCCCAGCATTCATGTTTGGGTCCAAGCCAGCCATGTGATATACCTGACCGAGGTTGTATCACACCAGCCATTCCTGTCAATTTATTATGTAAGGGGTAGGGAAGAAGGGAGTTCCCAATATCCAAAGAAATGCAAAAAAAAAAAAAAGGGGTGTATTTTGTGGCCGTTTATTGGAAGAAGCCAAAAATGGTCAAGCCAACGCATTTCGGGGGAAAAGATTCCCCCTTCCTCAGGACTGCTGCTGTTTGTAGGTTGGTGAACTGGGAAAATCCCACACGGGTGTCGGTAATACTAGAATCAGAATTGATCTGGGATCGCTGTGTTGGCCAACAGAGTGATCCTAGATCACTGCCTCGTCTCCACTGAGCGGATCGGTACGGTACGCTATTTTGAGTGTTTCCATTATGAAAGTGGCCCATACAACCGAACCGCACCATTCAGGGTCCTGCTTCAGATGTGGGGCCATAGAAAATGGTACGGTACAGTTAGGGCGGAGTTACTGGCGTCACACGATACATTCCACTGATTGGCGGACAGAAAAACGTCTGCCAATCAGTGTGACGCCACGCATGGCATTTTTTCTAAACCCCGTATGACCCCTGGTGGTCTGACTTGCAGTGGAAACACTCAGCTGAATAGGCCAGACCATTCTAACCCTTCCAAACTGTACCAACCCGAACCGATCCCCTCAGTGGAAACGAGCCAAAAATATACCCCTTTTTTGCATTTGTTTGGATATTGGGCGCTCCCTCCTTCCCTACCCTGTACAGGACATGCGCAAATGACCTGAAGGTCCTACCCAAAGGCAATAGCCGGGCCCCCCAAAAAGGGCTCACATCTCCTTCCAGGTGTAGTGGAGCAAAAAGCATTGGAAGAGAACTCTTCCATCCTACCACTATCATACCTCCCAACTTTTTGAGATGGGAATGAGGGACACCTATCAGCAAAAGGCATAGGACACATCCATTGTCACACCCCCTTAAAGGAGAATTGTACAAAAAATAAAAGATTGGTTAAACCCACAAGTGCTTTTTTTTAACCACTACTATTCCTTTATATTGGCTTTTGGAATTTACAAATGCAGCAATTTAGAGATCAGATGAAAGGTTTAGCGCTGGGAAACAGGAGGAATGAGGGACAGAGGGACATTGCTCCAAATCAGGGACAGTTGGGAGCTATGTACATATCATCACCTCGTCATCGACTTACAATTGACTGAGTCAGCCCAGAGCGATCTCCAATCCTACAGATGCCACTTTATTATGGCTTTATAACCTACTATGGGGATTACTAGAGCAACAACAGATAACAAGCCATGCACTGCTCTTCACTATCACTGTGCATGCATGCCTTTGATGTTTAAATGATTTACTGTAATTATCACTTTGACTGTCAGACAGGCATGTGTTTTAACTACATTGTGCAGAGACTGCCAAATACTGGAACAGAGGCAGCCTAGGGCGAGATAGTGGTCAAAACAGAGAACTTGTTAGTCTATGAGCGTTCAGAACCCTCCACAGATATCTCCAGGTAAACTGACTAGTCTGGAGTGGCCTAGGTGATCACAGTAGTTTTAATTTTAAAGATTTATTCCAGGTATGGCTTTTTTTTACCTAGATAAAGCTTAGACCAATGTAAGTATGTCTGAGCCATACCTGTGAGATCATTGTGGTAGCTGGAAATCACTGGCTACTGCAGTAATCTCCCCTAACTTTTGGGTCCCATGCTGAGTGGTTGCTTTTCTGTATTGTATTCACAGGAGGTCACTTGCTCTGAACGGCACCATTCAGGGAACGCTTTGCTTTTTCTCAATAAATGCAAAGTATTCTCTGATTGGACGAGGTTGAGAGGCAATGTGTGGCCACCATAGGATTGATTCCGCATAGATTTGATCGAATTGAGTCAGTCAGCAAGAACAGCATAGTATAGATGGATCAATCAGCAGCACTGAAATACTTTGTTTATGGATATGATCATATTTTGATGGATCAGGTTTTGAAATGACATTTTGGAAACAGTGATGTCATAGGCATGTGCAGGGGGGTGTGCCTGGGCACACCCTAATCACCCTGTGTGGCGCAGATTCCCCCTGCTGATATTTCACCAAAGCCCCTCAAAGGGGATCCTAAAAAAAATAGAAAAAAATAAATAAAAATTGTAAAAAATAATATAAAAATAAAATTGTAAAAATGAATACAAAAATAAAATATTAAAAAAAAAAACTACTGACACCAACCTCTGCCCTACTGACACATCCACTGCTCTACTGACATCATCCACTGCCCTACTGGTTTTTACATTTATTTATAAGAGTGTGTTTGATACGCTTCTGTTGTAGCGTATTTGTATTGTCAAAAATTGATAATAAAAATTACGTGATTAAAAAAAAAAGAAAGAAGATATATATTTATATTTATTACACATACATACACATAAATGCACGCGTGTTGGAGCTTTGGGGTGCTCAGCCTAATACAATAGGCTGCGCACACCTATGAGAGATGTGATTGATAACTTACGATCATAAAGCCACCCAAAATTCAACAGAGACCAGGCTGAATTTTGATTAATCTATGGGCAGGCTGGTTGTGCAGAAGTCGATTTCTTGGTTGACTTCTGCACAACCAGCCTGTTGTTTGTTTTTTTTCGCTCGATCGGTGCTGCTGGCTATAGTCGGCCTTTATGGACACACACAGCACTGGAAACACTAAATAAACGAAGTAGCCGGGTACGGCAGGGATAGCAATCTCTGAAACGCAAAAAAACGCCCTAGGACTTCTGGGCAAAGGACTGACTCCCTGAACTGACCCTAGTGGTGATCATAAACGGTTCCATTTTTAAAAAAATCCGATTAATGTGCAATTTGATTAAAACGATCAAATCTGCAGACACTTAAAAAAGCCCATAACAACTTCCCTTCTGACCGATTAATGGCAGCCATGCACGCTTCAAAAAAAGATCGATTTATTTTCCGATCGATCTCTCCCAATTATTACTATTATATAGGATTTATATAACACTAGCAGCACTGAATGTATTCTGACGATAGGGAACTCCCCCCTGCTATCAGAATACAAAAGCTCCTTGGGAGAGACTCCACTTGGTGTTGATGGGGGAATCAAATCTTTTTTTTTTTTGTTCAACTCACTGGTCGAACAAAAAAAAAAACACTATGGCCTAAGGTACGATCCTATCTTGACTACTAATTTAAATCCACTCCCCTGTGTGTAGCATATTGATCAAATGGGTTCTTAACTATAGATTGATTCTTCCTATTAGATATTAGAGTGTAAGCTCTCAGGAACAGGGTCCTCCTAACCCTATCGTAATGAATTCTTTTTTTTTTTGGTGGAGAATGCGGGCAACAATCGTAATGAATTCTATTATAACTGTATTATAATGTAAAGCGCTGTGCAAACTAAATGTAAGAAATGCAGATCCTAGGTCTTCTATGCAAAGGTCTGACTGCCTGAACTGACCCTATTGGTGACCATACACGGTTCCAGTTTTTTTTTTAAATCCGATCAACGTGCAATTTTATCAAAACGATCAAATCTGCAGACACTTAAAAAGCCCATAATAACTTCCCTTCCGACCGATGAAATGGAAGCTGTGTGCGCTTCACAAAAAAAGGATTGATTTATTTTCCGATCAATCTCCCCCAATTATTATTATTACAGAGGATTTATAAAGCACAGATAGTTTGCAAAGTGTCATACATTATAAAGGGAGACAGTACAGGTACAATACAATTCATTACATAGGGTAATGGCCCGTACACACGATCCGAATATCGTATGAAAACTGTCGTCCGAAAATAAGAAGAAGGAAGAATCGTACGATTTTCGGATTGTGTGTACACCACTTTCGAGAGCCGATTACGACAGTTCATCCGATATTATATGATCGGACAATGTTCCTCATATGATACCAGATCGTACGATTTTCCTTTAGTCAGTACAGTTGTCGTCCGAAAATACAATACAAATACATTACAACACATGACATCACTTCCGATTTTTTTTTCCTGTCGTACGAGAATTTTCGTGACTCTATTTACCTATTCAATTTCTACTTAAGCGAAAAAAGGTCATACAATCCGTCGTACGATATTCGGATCGTGTGTACGGGCCATTAGGTGGACGCTGTTCCTGAGAGCTTACACTCTAATATCTAATAGGAAACTGTTGCTGAGATCACCCAACATCTAAGAAGGGTTTAGCATTCTACACACAGTTGTAGATTGCAGGAACTGTCTCTTGCATAAAAGCACTAAGATTTCCATCCAGGTGAATTTTCTGGGTTGCAGATCAAATCAATCCACTTACCTTTGTGCTTGGCCAAGGTGCACTGCGCCGGCGCTGCTGTTGGAGCACATGTGAGCCAGGGTGGCCTTCAGTATATAGTGTGTAGAATCCATAGTGAGAGCGGTGTGTCTGCTATGTCAGCTTGCTGAGCTCTGTGTGCTCCATGGAGCTCCCTGCTCCTTTATCTCACCGGCTCCCAGCTCTCACCTAAGGTAAACAAGTACTCAGGTAAAGGAGGAGGGGCCCTCCTGCAGGGCTGTGTAGAAAGTGCACACTTACAGCAGACCCCTAGAATCAGGAGAGGCAGCTGTCATTAGCTGATACATCACAATTTGTCACTAAACCAACACAGCCCTGCATCGGTGACCGCACTGTAAAAGCACCGCTCTACATACACTAAAAAAACTGTACAAAAAGACCTTGGCATCACTTCACTAAGGCCAGGTTCACATCTATCCACATCCACTTTTGTCCATTTTTTTTTTGTCCTTTTTTTTCAAAGTGCATTTTCATGCGTTTTTATTTAAAATCGCAGCACCTGAAAATGCACAGAAAATCCGGCATGCCTCATTTTTTACCAACGCTGTGCAATGCAGCACACAGATGGGAACAGCCTCATTGGGGTCAGTGTATTTTAATCGGAACATGCAATTTTGTGCATTCCAAAAATGCACATAAAAAGCAAAAGGTATGAACCCAGCCTAAGGACTCCTTTCACACTTATATGACTTCAAAGACGCGCGATTTTTACCGCGACTTTGTGGCCACTATTTTGCCGCGATTTGGGAGCAGTACTACTTTGTATGACTTTTCCACAACTTTGGCATTAACCATTCTCAGCTTGTGCTTACAAAGTAGTGCTGAAATCGTGTCTATATTATTTAGGTACGATTTGGTCTATGGAGTACAACTCGCATGGAAGTTGGACCAAAGTACTGCAGGGACTACTTTGAAGTCTGCAGGACTTAGTCGTGCCAATATGAATGGTAGTCATTGAAAATCATGGAGAATGACTTGCAGTACAAAATCGTGGGACAAGTCGTATAAGTTTGAAAGGGGCCTTAGGCTCTTGTCTTAGTAGAACGCACGCATTCCAAAACGCCTTTTTGTGGTTTTGACACCCCATTCATTTCAATGGGCTGCCAAAAGCATGGGAACTCACAAAAATTATTCTTTCTATTATTATTATTATTTTTTCAGGTACTTATATAGCGCAGTCAATTTATGCAGCGTTTTACATATACATTGTACATTCACATCAGTCCTTGCTCTCAAGGAGCTTACAACCTAAGTTTCCTAACACATTCATACATACTAGGGCCAATTTAGACAGGATCTGATTGGCCTACCAGCATGTCTTTGGATCGTGGGGAGAGGCCGGGGCGTCTGGGGGAGACCCATGCGGGCATGGGGAGAGCATGCAGGGTCCAGGCATATGGTGTCATGGTCAGGATTTGAATCAGCGACCCTTGTTGCTGTTAGGTGAGGGTGCTAACCACTACACCACTGTGCTGCCCTATATTATGGCGGGTATACTGTATATACCAGCATACCTCCCAATTTTTTGAGATGGGAATGAGGGACACCTATCAGCAAAAGTATGTAGGTATAGGACACACCCCTTGCCACGCCCCTTAAAGGAGAATTGTACAAAAAAAAATTGGTTAAACCCACAAGTGCTTTTTTTACCACTACTATTCCTTTATATTGGCTTTTGGAATGTACAAATACAGCAATTTAGAAATCAGATTAAAGGTTTAGCACTGGAAAACACTTTTTGATAGATAAAAAGTGCATTTTATATACATCTATATAGATCAGACCAAAATGAGGGACAAATGAGGAGGAAAGAGGGACAGAGGGACATTGCTCCAAATCAGGGACAGTCCCTCAAAATCAGGAACAGTTGGGAGCTATGTACCAGGGGTGTCAAACTCAATTTCATTGTGGGCCACATCAGCATTATGGTTGTCCTCAAAGGGCCGGTTGTATCTGTAAGACTATATAAATTTATGCAGGGCTTTTTTTCCTAAAAGAATAGGTGCGTGGAGGAATGCAACCAGCCCTCCACCCCCCCCCCCCCAACCGAACTGCATCGAACTATGGTTGTAGCCAAATTGCACAGTGGGAGGATCTTAAATAAGGTAATAAATACCAGGAGTGCGTTATGTGCGGAGTTCAGGAATGCACTACATACAGAGTGAAGATTCCAGGGGTGCAATACATACAGAGTTCAGTGTTGAGGAGTCTGCTACATACAGAGTGCAGGGTTTAGGGTTTGCTATGCACAGTGTGCAGGAATTAGCTCTCTTTCACAGGCTGTTCACAACTTACTTCCACCCCTCCCCCTGGGTGCGAGGGCACATGAAGAACTGGAGGGCCAGATTAGGCACCCGGGCCTTCTGTTTGACACATGTGGTATATACACTATATTAAACCTTGTGGACAGATTTCCCAGAAGAGTTGAAGCTGTTATAGCTGCAAAGGGTGGGCCAACTCAATATTGAACCCTACGGACTAAGACTGGGAAGCCATTAAAGCTCATGTGCGTGTAAAGGCAGGTGTCCCAATACTTTGGTAATATAGTGTACATATGGTGAAACCTTACATAAATTTTCTTTGAGTTTTGTATAGCTACCTGTTTAACCGGTTCCCAATCAGCTCACGTCTTTTTACGGGGGCAGAATTGCATGAAACCCTGTTCGGGTACGGGGTTCCATTTAAGACCTGCCAGAGGACGCGTGTGCCCGCCTGCTGCACAGCGGGGGACCGGATGGGCGTGGCCTCCTCACCTAGTCAGTCCAATCCCCATACAGAGGGAACACACATTTAACCCCTTGATCACCCCCTAGTGTTAACCCCTTCCCTGCGAGTGACATTTATACAGTAATCAGTGCATATCTATAGCACTGATCGCTGTATAAGCGTCAGTGGTCCAAAAATGTGTCAAAAGTGTCCGATCTGTCCGTCACAGTGTTACGATTAAGCAGTGGTGGTCCGTGCGCTGTGGGCGCACGGGCACCGCCCCCCCGTCCATGCGCCTGGCCCCTTTCAGGACGCCGGACGCATGGATTTCTATGGTAGTGTAAGGAGGGGGTGGTACTTTTTGAAGCACCTGATTAGAGCCAGAGGCTCTAATAGGCTTCAAAATAGGGTGGGCTTGGGGCGCAGAGAGTGCGCCCCCTAATCCCACCTAATTGTGTGACGATAATAAATTAATTTTCACTATTTTCACATTAACCTTCCTCCCCGCCAATCAGGAGGCAGGGCGTCAGACCTGTTTCCTGATTGGCCAAAGTGCCAGGCCACCCTATTGGATGTCTGGTGCTTAGGAAGAGGAGCAGAGGAGACACACGCTGGAGCAGAGGTTGCCGCCTCTCTGGTGCACTGAGAGGAGCTGCTGCCTGGTGCTAGGGGGCCCATCTGTCCATCTGTCAGAACCAGGCGCAGGGGGGGTTGGGGGTGCTGCCAGAGCCGCAAGCCCCGCGAGTGGGGGGGGTCTGTGGGCACAGTGGCTGCATATGATGGGCACAAGTGGCTGCATTTGACGGGGACAAGTGGCTGCATTTGATGGGCACAAGTGGCTGCATTTGATGGACACAGTGGCTGCATTTGATGGGCACAATGGCTGCATATGATGGGCACAAGTGGCTGCATTTGACGGGCACAAGTGGCTGCATTTGATGGGCACAAGTGGCTGCATATGATGGGGACAAGTGGCTGCATGTGATGGGCACAAGTGGCTGCATGTGATGGGCACAAGTTGCTGCATATACTGAGCACAATCGCTGCATATGATGGGCACAGGTGGCTGCATATGATGGGCACAAGTGGCTGCATTTGGTGGGCACAAGTGGCTGCATATGATGGGCACAAGTGGCTGCATATGATGGGCACAAGTGGCTACATTTGATGGGCACAAGTGGTTGCATATGATGGGCACAAGTGGCTGCATATGATGGGCACAAGTGGCTGCATAGACTGGGTACAGTGGCTGCATATGATGAGCACATGTGGCTGCATATGATGGGCACAAGTGGCTGCATATGATGGGCACAAGTGGCTGCATTTGATGGGCACAAGTGGCTGCTTTTGATGGGCAGAATGGCTGCAATTGATGGACACAGTGGCTGCATTTGATGGGCACAATGGCTGCATTTGATGGGCACAATGGCTGCATTTGATGGGCACAGTGAGGCTGCAATTGATGGGTGGGGTTCAGTATTTTTCAGTTTGTTTGCGCCCCCCCCCAAAATTTTGAGCACCAGCCGCCACTGCAATTAAGCATGACTGACATGATTAAGCAAAGCCCTGCCTCTACCAAGATGGCTGCCTCCACCTAGAGACACAGTGCAGAATAAGTCATGGTAAATCTGTAATAGGGAAATATTAACTGGATGAATGTTCCGAAAATTAAAGTTTCCTAATGAATTTCCACTGGTGTATGGCCAGCTTTACAAGCAATGAAAAAAATGGTGGTAGACCCTGACCACCAAGGTTTTCAAACATTTGGGTTTTGTGCATTTGGGTTGATTTACTAAATGCCAATGGACTGTGCAATTCCCGTTGCATTCTGCAAGGGCATTTGCTCCAGAGCTTGGTAAATGAGGCAGAGCTTCGGTTTCCTTGCCTTTAGTGAATGAACACCAAAATGTGAACAGAGGGAAAGGTCATCTACTTCTAAATTTGAAAGTCACTTTTTTTCCAATAATTTTATTGTTTTTTGAGACAAAAACAGTTATACAAAATACAAAGTATGTCATATGTGCTTTTGCACCTGACATTCTCCAGCAGATGTGACACAAGGTTTCCAATATGTTTGTGTTGTACATACTTAGGGTCATAACCATTTTAACAAACCATTATTCATGTACCCAAGATAAGATGGAATGGCAAAGTGGAGTAAAAAGATAACAATAATAGGAAAAACCTCTGTGTCAAGCCGGGTTCACACTAGCTGCCGCCGCGGCTCGCGCAGCAGGGGGTCTGGTGCAGTGGCGGCCGATGGTAATTTTCTTTGGGGGGGGTGGCAAACTGTTTTGCCCCCGTCCCTGTCGGTCTGTCCGTCAGCGGGTGGGTCTAGTAAACTTACCACATGTATGCAGCGCTTCTCCCAGTGGCAGCTCTCTCTTTCTCCTGCTCTTCACGGGCGACAGCTCTGGTTTCTGTTTCCTCCCTCCTTCTCTGCGGCCAATCGGGAGTCTTCTCTTTTCGGCCAATCAGAAAACGGGTCTTACACTTGCTTCTGATTGGCCTAATTGAGGATCAGTGTTACAACAGCGAATGTTCATTCGCTGTTATAACACCTGGGTCGGCTTATGGCGCAATGCTCTGCGCCACGAGCCCACATATTTTGAAGCCTAATAAAGCCTATGGCTCTAATCAGGTGCTTAAAAAAAAACACCCCCGCCGCTGTAATTGAGGCGCCCGGTGTCCTGAAAGGGGCCGGACCCCTAAATAGGGGGTGGCAGCGGCGGCCGTGGATAGATTTATGCTATGCATGAATCTATCCATTGGTCATATAGGTGGTGGCATGGAGAAGGCGGCGCCCGGACACCCCTAATGAACGGGCCGCCACTGGTCCGGTGTGGCCCTGTTCTCCGTTTCAAGTACAAATCAGGTCCGAATTTGTGCCTAAATTCGGACCTGAAACGGAGCCCAAGACGCATAGGACCCTTTCCTAATGTGGACTGAGGCCGCCCCGGAGGTGTGTGAACCGGCTCCATAGAGAGACGGTCACAATCTCCTGACATGCGAATTGGATGTGGGGAAACCCTCATCCAATTAGCACTGGTGTGAACCCAGCCTCAAAAAGGTTTATGACAAGCAGCACAGTGCTGGTGTAAACTGCAACCCACATGTGCAAATACCATAAACATAAAGAACTACTGCATACCTCCCAACTTTTTGAGATGGGAATGAGGGACACCTATCAGCAAAAGTATGCAGGCATAGGACACACCCCTTGCCACACCCCCTTAAAGGAGAATTGTACAAAAAAACAAGATTGGTTAAACCAACAAGTGCTTTTTTTAACCACTACTATTCCTTTATATTGGCTTTTGGAATTTACAAATGCAGCAATTTAGAATCCAGATGAAAGGTTTAGCACAGAAAAACACTTTTTTGATAGATAAAAAGTGCATTTTATATACAACTATATGGAACAGACCAAAATGAGGGACAAATGAGTAGGAATGAGGGACAGAGGGACTTTGCTCCGAATCAGGGACAGTCCCTCCAAATCAGGGACAGTTGGGAGGTAAACCAAACGAAAAGAAAGAAAGAGGGCGCACCAGCCTAGTGCATTATCCTTGAGTATATTTATTTAAAAACATGATAAAAATCTACTCACAAGGGTAGAAAGACGCGTTTCGAAGGTGTCCATTCTTCTTCAGAGGCTCTGAAGAAGGGACACCTTCGAAACGCGTCAACCAGCAGCGATTCCTACGTCCTCTCCCTAGGTCCTGGAAACTGCTACCAGTGGACTAACTGCCAAAAGATTGCTATAAGTGCGACTTTCTTTCTACCCTTGTGAGTAGATTTTTATCATGTTTTTAAATAAATATACTCAAGGATAATGCACTAGGCTGGTGCGCCCTATTTCTTTCTTTTCGTTTGACTTCTAGGATATCCCCGTCCTGGAGGGCAGCAAGGCCGAAACTCATTGTCCATTTTGGATTGAATTTCTTGGATCATTTAGCTCACACACCTGTGCGCAAGAGTATTTGCTTTTTTAGTACAGTTGGAAAGTATGCTACTGTAGGGGAAAGACAGGAAGAGAAAAGGTAAAAAGAAAGGACAAGAGAAGGTGACAGTCACTTTTTACATGAATATTACATTATGAAAAAAAAAACATTGAGGCTGGGTTCACACTAATGCGAATTGGATGTGGATTTCACCGCATCCAATTCCCATGACAGGAGACTGTGATTGGCTCTCTATGGAGACGATTCACATATCTCCGAGGCGGCTCCGAAGCGGCCTGCACAGGAGTCTTGTACGTCTTTGGCTCCGTTTCAGGGCCAAATTCAGGCAAAAATTCAGCCCTGATTCGTCCCTGAAACTGAAAAAATACAATAATATAACAATCACATCATTAGCTAATCAAGAAAAAAGAAAAGAGAGAAAAATATAAGTATAATAAATAATTATGTATTACCATACACTTATTAATAGAATTTTGGGAACTTCCTGAGGAACAGATGGGATGTTCTGTACTGATTTTATTTACTTTATTACGGAAGAAAAACATTTTCTAAGCACAACTGTTCCATTATTATGAAGAGAACAAAGACCATAATGGACAGAAAGGCTCTTGGGGGATGAGAGTAAACATTTATGATGTCGGCTGTTGTCTAGTCCGAAAAAATAGCTGTGACCATGTGTGGTGTACATTGACTATGAAGACAAAGGGATGGTTTATCCTGAATCAGGTGCATTATATTATATGTCTACCTATAGAAACGTATTAAAGAGACTTCTACTGTCTGGGGTAAAGGCTGTGCTTTGGAGGGGAAGAGCCAAATGCATAATACAGTACAGATGTACTCACGTTTATTTGACATGCAATTGTTGGATGCATTGCAAACACTGAAAGTCCTTTTTTTTGTTTTTTTTGTGTTATAAAATGTGTGCATTTGATTGGGTTGTAGCAATTTTGGCACCAACTATTTTATCAGAATAAGGAAAGGGATGGTCGGCACTCAGAATGACATCCAAAATGGTATTTTTCTATTAAATACATGTACAAAGCTGTAAAACAGCCTACGCGTTTCGGACGTTAGTCCTTAGTCATGACCCTGACTAAGGACTAACGTCCGAAATGCATAGGCTGTTTTACAGCTTTGTACATGTATTTAATAAAGAAATGCCATTTTTGGATGTCATCCTGAGTGCCAACCATCCCTTTCCTTATCCTGGTACATTGGAAGTGTCCGCAGCATCAAGGTCTGAGCACCAGGCGGAGCGTTTCTGTAGGAAGGTTGCAGCGCCTATACACCTGTTTTCCTTAACTATTTTATCACACCCAAAAAAATAATTTATTACGATCAAAAATCGGAATAGTATACCCTTAGGCCTTGTTTACACAGATGAAAAAGAGGCTGTAAAAACAGGTGGTTGATCTACTTTTTTACCCCCTCCTTACCACACGTCACAGTCCCGGGGCATGATAGGACTGTGACGTCATAAGGGGCAGGGTCACATCACCCGGTGACCACGCCCCATGCCTATATAAGTCGTTGCACACCGCGTACATGGCATTACAGAGGGAGAGAGCGTTGTGTCAACATCAGAAGAAGAGAAGAGGGAAGAAGACGATGGAGAAGACCGGGCCACCGCTAGCAAAAGAGCGGCAAAAGAGCAGAAGATAGAGGAGGAGCCCGGCAGAAGAACTGGAGAGCGGGAGAAGAACCGGACACCAGGAGAAGAGGCCGGAGAGAACGGAGAAGAGGCCGGAGAGAGCGGAGAAGTCGGAAGAGACCCATGAAGTCGGAAGAATACCCCCGGAGCTGCCTAATAAATTACTTTTAAAACCTGTGTAGTGTGTTTTTTTATTGACACTTTTTTCCCCCCAGGTGAATGGGTAGGGGTACGATGTACCCCATACTTATTCACATAGGGTGGGGGGCCGGGATTTGGGGGCCCCCTTATTAATGGGGGCTCCCGGATTCCGATAGGCCCCGCCTGCCGCCCGCAGACCCCGACAACCAACGGCCAGGGTTGTCGGGAAGAGGCCCTTGTCCTCATCAACATGGGGACAAGGTGCTTTGGGGTGGGGGGCCACAGGGCGCCCCCCTTCCCCAAAGCACCCACCCCCCATGTTGAGGGCATGCGGCCTGGCACGGTTCAGGAGGGGGGGGGGGCGCTCCCTCCCTTGATATCACTAGAAAAAAAAAGCCTTTGAAAATACGTTTGCAATAACTCCATCAGTATCACCAGCAAAGCAGCTTCATTATTATCCCATTAAAGAAGAAGAGAATTGTTCGCTGCATTTGGAGATGTCATAATTTGCCACGTCACGAATGTTAATTCTCCATTATGAACGCTAGTATACAAGACGACCGCTTCTGGCTCGTCCTTGCTTCTGAGCATGCGTGTTTGTATTTTGGACTTTTCTCCGACGGACTTGTGTACACACGCTCGGAAAATTCGACTTGTCCGTGGAAAATTTTAAAACCTGCCATCCAACATTTGTCCGTGGAAAATCCGCCAATAATTGTCCGATGGAGCGTACAAACGGTTGGGTTTTCCGCCAACAGCGTGTCATCACACATTTCCCGTCGGAAAGTCAGATCGTGTGTCCGAGGCTTTAGCGTTATTATGGGAAAAAGGTACCTCCACTGATGCTTTATCACCAATCCTTGTTTCCAAAACATCCCAAAAGTTTCAAAATCCAATTGACATTGGGACAGAAAGTGAGGTGAAATCTTCTGAACAGGGGCACAGACAACAAAACAAACATTACAGGGGTGATAACCCTTCCCTATGCTACCCATAAAGCTTAAAAATAGTTTTTTTGGGCTGGAGCTACACTTACAAAATGTACCTGTTCCGACTTACAAACAGATTCAACTTAAGAACAAACCTACAGACCCGATCTTGTTTGTAACCCGGGGACCGCCTGTATTGAACAGATACAAGAAAATACTATCAATGATATACTGTATTTAACAGATCAACAAGTCAAAAAACAAGAGAAGATCATTGTAAGTTTATATACTTTAACCACTTAAGGACTGTCCCACGTACATATACTGTGGCAGGCCGGCCCTTATGCGTAAAATCAGGTACCTGTACGTGATTTTCTTTTCCGACTCTAGATTTGTCCGCAAGAATGTTGCAGTGCCGCTAAAAATCGCCTATCGCTGCCATTACTAGTAAAAAATATAAAAAAAATAAAAAGTCCCTAAATCTATCCCATAGTTTGTAGACGCTATAACTTTTGCGCAAACCTATCAATATACGCTTATTGGGATTTTCTTTTGTACCAAAAACATGTAGCAGAATACATATTGGCCTAAATTTATGAAGAAATCAGATTTTTAAAAAAATTTTATTGGGTGTGTTTTATAGCAGAAAGTAAAAAATATATATATTTTTTTTCAAAAATGTTTTTTTTTGTTTATAGCGCAAAAAATAAAAACCGCAGAGGTGATCAAATACCACCAAAAGAAAGCTCTATTTGTGTGAAATTTTATTTGGGTACAGCGTCGCATGACTGCGCAATTGTCAGTTAAAGTAACGCAGTGGCGTATTGCAAAAAATGGCCTGGTCAGGAAGGGGGTAAAACCTTCCGGAGCTGAAGTGGTTAAAGAGGTTCTGCAGTCTGACATAAAAAAATTTAAATTCAGTAGCTACAAATACGGTAGCTGCTGACTTTTAACAAAAGGACATTTACCTGTCCAAGGATCCAGAGCTGTCCTCACCAGGGCCGGTTCTTCGCTGTTCTTCGGGTCCTTGGCCTGGCATGTTTACTGTGGGAATCCGGCTGTGACTCCTTAGGGCTTCACAGCCGGCTACCCACTGCACATGCGCTAGTTGCGCTGCAGTTTGTGAATGGACTGCAGCCTCCTGGGACCTGTGATGTGCTCCAAAAGGTTACGGGGGCATAGGGTGTGTGTGTGTGTGGGGGGGGGGACTTGCCACGGTGATTCCACCGGAAATGGGAGCAAGTACCTGACAAAACTAGGTATCTGCCCCCCCCCCCCCCCAAAAAAGAAAAGTTTGTAAAGGTGTTAGAGTAGGGGGGAGGAGAACATAAAGCAGAACTTCCCTTTTTCTAGGTGAAGTTCCACTTTCAGCCATTGTCAAGTATGCAGTAGATTATAATTAGCAACCTCCATAGCGCAATGCATGCATACAGAGCACAGTAGATGATTCTCCTCCATGGAAGGATCACCTGAGATGAACTCTTACTTTTATTAACCTCCGGGATTTCCAGACCACCCTGGATCCACCACAAATCCCAAACATCTACTCTAGCTGGGATGTTTTGCCATAAACACTAATGAAGTCCTCCAATGAAATAAGAGTTTCCTGTGCCTTGTTATCTTCAACACAACCTTATCTGTAAGACCAGAATACTGGAGAATCTCCTTACACTTCCATGTTTGTCAGTAAATATTCTCCAATATCTCGCAGAACTCCAATGTAATGAAATTAGTATATTCCCAGACACAAATGTTGCAATGTTACATAGGTTGAAAAAAGACACAAGTCTATCTTTTTCAACCAATAGAAATATGTATAGATGATGATACGGACATAATGTATCGAGGATGACGTGGACACAATGTATAGAGGATGATATGGATATAATCTATAGGGGATGACGTGGACACAATGTTGAATTGATGATAAGGACACAATGTATAGGGGATGACGTGGACACAGTGTATAGATGATGGTATGGACACAATGTATAGAGGATGATATGGACACAATGTATAGAGGATGATATGGACACAATGTATAGGAGATGACGTTGATAGGGTTGAAATAATGACTTAGAGTTCCACTTTAATTGTTTCTGTTTTTTCTTACCTGTGTACGTATCAATTGTTCTATTTAAATTGTTTGTGCTCCTTTCTTACCTGTGTACGTATCAATTGTTCTATCAATCTGTATCTAGATGGAATTTGGAACTGCTGAATAATCATTACATGTTCGCTGATGAGAAACTCTTTGTACCTTAACCTCATTTGGTAATGCCGAT
Source organism: Aquarana catesbeiana (assembly GCF_042186555.1). NCBI lineage: Eukaryota > Metazoa > Chordata > Amphibia > Anura > Ranidae > Aquarana > Aquarana catesbeiana. The sequence continues at coordinate 758,874,320 of NC_133325.1, read as the reverse complement.
AAGATTACTGCTTTTGGAACTGCCTATAAAAGAAGTAAAGGGAGCAGTCCTTTTTTGGATGCTCAGAACTGTGATACAGACATACCTGACTCCGTGTCATCTTTCTTATAGAAGCAATAATTTGGCAAAGCAATATAAACTATAAGCAACTTATTTAAAAGTTGAACCTAACATTTTGGCGCCCGAAACAGGGACTCACCGATGATACTACAAGAGGTGGACGAACGCGGCTGACGGAACAAAAAGACAGGCATTCCGGGAACCACAGATCAAAAAAAACCTGCGCAGGTAAGAAAAAGCTTTATTTTTCTTATATTCTGTGCTCCCCTGATTTGTGCCTATCCGTTCTGTCAGTTACGGTTCTCCTGGTTTTAAAACACCAGCCTCTGTAGTGGTGAGTCTAGAATTACTGCATATTTTAGTTTATATTGCTGGAATTATTTGTTTGTTTTGTTATCTGTGTTTGTCTTGTCTGTCTTGTTGAGAAAGTGAATGAGCCTTGTCAAGGATGGTATGAGTTAGAAGGGGATTGCCGAACTAAGCAACGGAATGCGCCTTACCTCACACGATTGGGAACCTGAGGGCTTGTGAGCTTGGGGGTCTGACGCTTATGCTTAACCTCACATCTAACTCATAAACCATAGACGGGTTGAGAGTATAAGCCCTGTCTGCTCCATAAAGCAGGGATAAGAGTGTATGAGAGGGATTCCCAGATACGGGGAGGGAATAAGGTCTCAACAAAGTCCCGAGATCTAGTCGGATACCTGGCCACTTAAAGGAATGCTTGTATATGTTGTAGCCGCATTTTTGTATATGTTGTAGCCGCATTCTGGTTTGTTATTGGGCTAGCATATAAAGTAATTATTTATTATTGGGCTAGCATATAAAGTAATTCGGTTTCAGAAATCTCATTCCGGAGAGGTTTCTAGAATTCTAGCACCCTAGGAGGAAGGCAACGAGGAACTAGTGTAACTTAGCTGGTTTGCTATTGGGCTAGCATATAAAGTAATTATTCATTCTTGTATATGTTGTAGCCGCATTATATTGTACACTAAGTGTCCCACACGCTACCTAGGCAGGACTGTTAGAATGGGCCAGAGGAACACAAAACCCCGTCAGGGAATTGTGGCGCACTATACGGTGCCACAGATAATTAAGAACATTTATGGGAAAACCGAAGCACAGGACTTAAAGGATGTCCTTCGTAAATTTAAGGTGAAAGGAGCAGCGGGCTTAGACCCGGATGTATGGAGTGAAATAAAAAGGGACAGACAAGGAGAGGTGTTAGAGAAGCAATGGATGCGTCAGGTTCAATGCTTAATTAAGGTCTCAAATAGAGCGAAAGAAGAGGGGTGGAAGTATAATCCAGATTGTGATGGTTGGGATATGAAAGATAGAAGAAAAAAAAATGTCGAGGCTCCCAGCTCAGCCATCCCACCCCCATACACTGACGTAGAACGCAAACCACACAAGATATATCCGGTACTTGAGGGGAGAGGATGGGTTTGTCAGGATTGTGGAGCACAAAACCCAGAATGGGCAGTAGAATGTGTGCATTGTGGGGCACAAAAACCTCATCCAGAAACTGTAGCTCCCGTACGCACTGATACACGCATTGTTCAGGTAAACAATCCAGAATTTGGACAAGCAGCCCATCCAAATGCCCCGCCTACTGTCACTCGTAGAATGCAAATAAGGACTTGGGCACCATGGTCGGCAGACACCCTTATGGCATTAATACAGAACGCCCCAGACCCGGTAGCAAAGCCAGCTGCTTTTTGTAGATTTGTGACACAGTTAATGAATACACATGAAGCGACCTGGCAGGATGGGGAGGATCTATGCAGACACAAAATGACTCTGACCCTGTTTAACCATTTTTTTGACAGAAATAGGTCCACACAGACCTGCAGGACAAGTTGATGGGGATGGCAATTTAGAGACAGGACATGTCAGACATATAGACTCAAGGGCCCCTTTTATTGCTAGATTAGAAGCTTTTTGTCAGGCAAAACAACAGGAGAGGGGGTCCATATCACCCATGAAGCAAATGCCAGGACAGACTGTATCGGAATTTTACTTATCTATGGAAAGTATGATGGCAGATGAGGGATTGGACTTGGCCCTGCCAATCACAATCCGAGCCTTCAATAGACAATTTATGGAGGGATTAATTCCACAGATAAGTGAGAGACTGAAAGCCTGCACACCAGAGTGGAGGGCAACTAGAGATAGAGGGACGTTGTTACAAAAAGCGCAAGGCATAGAGGCGGACTTAGCAGAAACCAAAGGGAGGAAATCTCATGCTATCAACGCACTCGGGGGTCCCCAAGAGCAAGGTAAAGGTTCCTTTCGCAAACCCCTTACCTGTCACTACTGTAACAAGATTGGTCACATCAGACGCAACTGTAAGAAAAGAATAAGGGATGAAGGAGAGGAAGGTGTTGATTCTCCAGTTAATCAGAGAAGGAACCAGCCCAGGGACAACAAAAATAGTCATATCAGGCAGCAGGGAGATGGTCCACGAGCATGACTCACCCCGGTTTTAGAAAAATCCAAAACAACAATGCTTAAGACAAATATAACGGTTGGTAATAAGAAAATCTCTTGTTTAGTCGATACAGGAGCTTCACGCTCATTACTTTCTGACTCTGAACTACTCCCTGGCCAAAAATCACCTGACACTTTACTAATAACTGGATATGATGGCATTTTAGCCGACGCCACGCTTACAAAACCTCTGAAAGTTAAAGTAGGAAACCACATGTTCCTTTCACGCTTTCTGGTATCCAGAGGAGCCCCCACTAATTTGTTAGGAGCTGACATTTTGCAGAAAATAGGAGCTAACATTACCTATCACCCAGATGGCACTGTCACCTTAGCTATAGGGGATAATCAAGAACACATGGAGATGTGTAACCTAATACAATACCTAGAGGAGGAATCGGAATTGTCCGGCCCACCTCCTTCAGACTTAGATCAGATTTTGTCGTCCCTTCCAGGAGAACTATGGGAAAAACATCCAGCTGATGTTGGACTTTTGCCCATACCTCCGGTTACCCTACAGCTGATTCCAGGAGCAGTGCTTCCCCAACAAAAGCAGTATCCACTTAGTGCACCCCAAGAGACGGCCATAGAAATGCAGGTCCAATCCTTCTTAAAAAGTGGAGTTCTAAAAGAGGTAAAATCACCGGCAAACACTCCCTTGTACCCGGTTAAAAAGAAATCAGTAGCCGGTAGTCCGGTTAAGTATAGAATGGTCCAAGACCTTAGAGCGGTCAACAAAATACTAGCCCCGATGACACCTTTAGTACCCAATCCACATACATTACTGTCACAAATACCATCAACCAGTATGTACTTTACGGTTATAGATTTAGCGAATGCTTTCTTTTCCGTCCCGCTTGCTGAAGAATGCCAACTTTGGTTCGCATTTTCAATAAAAAATCGGCAACTAACCTGGACACGCCTACCTCAGGGTATGGCGCATTCACCTACCTTGTATTCGCAAGCATTGCAAACGGTGTTGGGAGAATGGGTACCACCAGATTCCTGTGTATTGTTACAATATGTGGATGATTTATTGTTATGCTGCCCTGACAAAGAAACTTGTTTGGCCACCACCCTTAATTTGTTGCGATTTTTGGCAGAAAAAGGTTGCAAGGTTAATAAGAAAAAGTTACAAGTGTGTCAGGAAAAAGTTATCTTTTTGGGACATTGTATATCACAGGGTACGAGACATCTCACTGAGGAGAGGGTTCAAGGGATAAAGGGAATGTTACCCCCACGGAATTTCAAACAATTGCGTATGTTTTTAGGTATCGTGTCATATTGTAGACAGTGGATACCACATGCTAGCGCTTTGATGCAGCCATTATACGATTGTTTGAAAATTGTACCGTATGTGCTTACAGAAGTAGCTTATGAGTCGTTTATCACTTTGAAAAAGTTGTTGATTTCTGCCCCGGCTATTGGTATACCAGATTACACCAAGATATTTAATCTGTACATTGCTGAGATCACTGGACACGCCACAGGTGTTCTGACACAGGCACATGTAAAACAAAGACCAGTCGCTTACTTTTCAGCAGCATTAGATCCAGTATCTAGAGGTTCACCGTCTTGTGTACGGGCGGTAGCTGCAGTGTCAATTATCATAGATAAGTCATCAGAGATTGTTCTAGACAATCCAGTCGTAGTGCATACCACACATGACATACATGCAATCTTGTCTCAGGTACAGCCCAAACACATTTCAATGGCTAGGCAATTAAGATTACAGTGTACTTTACTCTTACCTCCAAATGTTACTTTTCAGCGCTGTACAACCTTAAATTTGGCCACCTTTTTGCCTCTTCAGTCACCAGATTTGGCAAGGGGGAATGATAGTACTAATAGTACTAGTGAGAAAAGAAATGAGGACACTGACACTCTTTTGTTTAAAGAAGTAGATCAGCACGATTGTTTTCAGCTCATGGAACAGGAGACAATGGGATTCCCACATGTTACAGATACACCGATTTTAAATGCTGAGCACACCTTGTATATAGATGGTAGTAGGTTTGCTGATGACAAGGGTAAATATCACACAGGGTATGCTGTAGTGACTGATACGCAGGTAATTGAAGCACAGGCCTTACCAGCCCACATGTCAGCACAGGAAGCAGAATTAAAAGCTTTAGAACAAGCCTTAGAATACTTAAAAGGACGAGAAGGGAATATTTACACTGACTCTGCCTACGCTTATGGTGTAGCGCACGATTATGGCCACATATGGAGGGCTAGAGGTTATCTGACAGCAGCAGGTACACCTGTAAAACATGGAGAAGGGATTAAGAGAGTCCTGAACAATCTTCAAAAGGTTAAACGAGTAGCCATCATGAAGATAGCGGCACACACGAGCGCAAAAACAATTGAGGCAAAAGGAAATGCATTTGCAGATTTGACTGCAAAACAGGCAGCTCTAGGGGAAGGAAGCCCTGAGACCTTAGCAGCGGTAGAGGTGAGTATCCCAGAACCAACATGGCAGCAGCTGAGTAAATTACAGGAGCAAGCAGGGGAGAGCGAGAAAGATAAGTGGGTCAGGATGGGAGCAGCACCAGACCTTGACAATGTATGGAGGGAAGGAGGCAAAATATGCCTGCCTGCCTCTCTGTACCCAGAAATGGCAGCGGCAGTTCACCTACCCACACACGTCAGTTCCAATTCCATGTATAGGATTGTGAACCAAGGATGGCTCGCCCCTGGATTCAGTAGCACTGCAAGAAACTACTGTGCAGCCTGCCAAATCTGTCTCCTGAATAACCCAGGACAGAGAGTAAAAACCCCACGAAAACACCAGGTCCGGGCCCAATACCCCTTCCAGAGACTGCAAATTGATTACATACAAATGCCTAAGAGCGGCCCTTTTGAATTTGTCCTCGTGTGTATCGATTTATTCTCAGGTTGGCCCGAAAGTTATCCAGTAAAATCGGCTACAGCTAAAGCCACAGCTAAGAAACTGATCACTGAGTTAATACCTAGGTTTGGTCTTCCTGAAACCATAGAATCAGATAGGGGGACACACTTTACAGGAGAAATCATGCAGAATGTGATGACCATGTTAGGGGTTCAACAAAGTTTTCACACCCCTTACCACCCACAGAGTTCAGGATCAGTGGAGAGAGTAAATGGGACAATAAAGTTAAAAATACAAAAAGCCATGCAAGAGTTAAACAAGCCTTGGCCAGAATGCCTGCCTTTGGCTTTGTTCTCTATAAGGTACACTCCAACAGGAAAGACAGGATTATCCCCATATGAGATACTTTTTGGGAATGCACCTAGATTGGGTTTATACTTTCCACAGAGTATGCAATTGCAATGTGATAGTTTGACTGCATATGTGATACAATTACAACAACGTCTAACTAAGATCCACAAAAGTGTGTATTCTTCTCTTCCAGACCCTAATTCAATAACAGGTACACATACTCTGCTACCAGGGGATTATGTATATGTGAAGAAACACACCAGAAAGACATTGGAACCCAGGTTTGAAGGTCCTTACCAAGTACTCTTGACCACAGCCACCTCAGTAAAGCTGGAAGGAAAACCTACCTGGATACACGCATCACATTGCAAGAAACAACCTGAGAAAACAACATGATGAAATATCTACTTACAGATTTTTTGTTGAAGATTGTTGTTTTACAAATATATGCATGGACTCCTGGTATTAATGTACTTGAAGTAGAGGAAACAACAACTTTCGAATGGGCTATAGATGATCCTAAAGTAGCAAATTATTATTGACAAAGGTAGACTAGTACATCTTTCCTCACAGATACAACAGGATACTGCACCACATTGGTGGGATATATTTAGTGGAATGTCTTCTACAGCAACCAATACCTTTCACTGGTTGTTAAGTCCAATGGTAATTATTATTCTAATATTAATATCACTTACAATCACGAATATATGTGTATACAGGAAAATAAATAGGAAAATTAGGAGAATAGACAGGGTATACTGATAAGTGTGTATTGACATCACCCTACTCCTATAAAACTCCTCTTCTTGAATTTTAAGATGTTGGTAATACCTAGGGGGATGGGTTCTACCCCTCTGACAACTCGCGGTCAGGGAAAGGACTCTGGGGAAAAACTGACTAGAACTTATTCATGAGGACCCAGGGGGAAGGAGAGGATGATGTCAAAGGGGGAAATTGATAGGGTTGAAATAATGACTTAGAGTTCCACTTTAATTGTTTCTGTTTTTTCTTACCTGTGTACGTATCAATTGTTCTATTTAAATTGTTTGTGCTCCTTTCTTACCTGTGTACGTATCAATTGTTCTTAATTATCTGTATCTAGATGGAATTTGGAACTGCTGAATAATCATTACATGTTCGCTGATGAGAAACTCTTTGTACCTTAACCTCATTTGGTAATGCCGATAAGATTATTGCTTTTGGAACTGCCTATAAAAGAAGTAAAGGGAGCAGTCCTTTTTTGGATGCTCAGAACTGTGATACAGACATACCTGACTCCGTGTCATCTTTCTTATAGAAGCAATAATTTGGCAAAGCAATATAAACTATAAGCAACTTATTTAAAAGTTGAACCTAACAACGTGGATACAATGTATAGATGATGATATGGATACAATGTATAGGGGATGACGTGCACACAATGATTAGATGATGAAATGGACGCAATGTTTAGGGGATGATGTGGACACAATGTATAGAGGATGATATGGACAGAATATATAGAGGATGATATGGACTCAATATATAGGGAATGACGTGGACACAATATATAGAGGATGATATGGACACAATATATAGGGAATGACGTGGACACAATGTATAGCGGATGATATGGATACAATCTATAGGGGATGACGTGGACACAATGTATAGAGGATTATATGGACACAATGTATAGGGGATGAGGTGGATACAATGTATATATGATGATATGGATACAATGTATAGGGGATGACATGCACACAATGTTTAGATGATGAAATGGACACAATGTTTGGAGGATGATGTGGACACAATGTATAGATGATGATATGGACACAATGTATAGGGGATGACGTGGACACAATATATAGAGGATGATATGGACACAATGTATAGAGGATGATTTAGACACACTATATAGAGGATGATATGGATACAATCTCTAGGGGATGATGTAGACACAATGTTTAGATGATGATATGGACACAATGTAGAGGAGATGATGTGGACACAATGGTACATGATAATATGGATACAAGCTATAGGGGATGACGTGGATACAATGTATAGAGGATGATATGGATACAATCTATAGGGGATGACATAGACACAATTAGACATGTGCAATTTGTTTAGTGCCGAATTTGTTTTATGACAAAATTCGACAAATTCATTTATTCGTAAATATTCGAATTAACGAAAACCCAGTTTAACTATTTTTTCTGAAATTCAAAAATTTTGACATTCTGAAATTTCAAAAATTTGAAAATTCTGAAATTCGAAGATTCGGAAATACGAAAATCCAAAATTCGAAAATAAGAATGAAAATCGGAAAATTCAAAAGAACGAAAATCCGGAAAACATACCACTTGGGCCCTTTTCCTGCTGCGTATATGCACCTCTGTCCTATTCATTTCTTTGAATGAACCATACTCAAGATGCCTTCCAGCCATCCAGTAGTGCACAGCTCATCCAAAAGAGTACCAATGGCCACTACTCCATGCCATTACTACTAGACCTCTCAACGGCCTTTGATACTGTTGACCACCCGGTCCTTCTCAATGAACTTCACTACCTAGGCCTCCAAGGTTCATCTCTTTCCTGGTTCTCCTCCTATCTATCACAACGCTCCTTAAGTGTTACCTATAAAAATTGTCTTCTCCTCTCCACTTCCTCTTTCTGTAGGGCTCCTTCACGGCTTTGTTCTTGGACCCCTTCTCTTCTCTATACCTTGGCCACTTGATAACCTCCTCTTGGCCACTTGATAACCTCCCACGGCTTCCTATACCATCTCCTATGCCAATAACACCCAAATCTATTGCTCTACTCCTCACCTCACTCTTTCAGTCTTCTCTCACATTACTAACCTACTAACTGACATATCAACATGGATGTTGCACCACTTCCTTAAACTAAATCTCTCTAAAACCGAGCTGGTAATATTCCCCCTCCCCCGCCCGTGCCCCCTTCCCCCGCCCGTGCCCCCCTCTATGACTTTTCCATCAAGATCAATAATACAACTATCAGTACCTCTTCTCACTCTAGGGAACCCGGTGTAATCCTAGACTCAGACCTCTCCTTTTAAGCCCCAAATTAAATTGCTGTCAAAAGCTTGTAGGTTTGTAGGCTCTGTAACTTCTCTAAAATTCGCTCCTTTTTAAAGCAATAATAAAGTCTTGTTTAAAAAAAAAAAACAAAAAAACCAAACATCTTATACTTAGCTGCTCTGTGCAGTGGTCTGTGCAGAGGGGATCCTCCTCTTCTCGGGTCCCATCTCCTGGCACTCCTGGATCCTCCCCAGCAAGCAGCTTGCTGTGGGGGGCAAACAACCATACGCGCTTCCGAGCCGTGGCTCTGTGTGTCCATTCACACGCGAAGCTGCGGCTCTGCCCCGACCCTTCCATCTCCTAAATGGTTCACAGGCTGTGATTGACAGCAGCGAGAGCCAATGCCTCCCACTGCGAGTCCCCAAAGAGGCAAGTTTCTCATGGACATTGCTGGATTGAGAAGGGGCTCAGATAAGTATTAGGGGGGCTGCTACACACAGAAGGTTTTTTACCTTCATGCTATCTATGTTTAGACTTCCGATATTCCCAGTAGGGCATTTTCAATATTTGGATCCTGTTGAGGCTATTTTTGCCAATGTTTTTTTAACTCCATTTTAATTGGTAGATAGGAGGTTTATGGAATTTTTAAGGTGCATATTAAATCAACTATATAAAAACGATTTAAAAAAATGTAAATGTTATTAATACATAAAAACAATGCAATTGCATTAAGGAAGGCTCGAACAGTATAGCCCTTTAAGGTACAGCACGATGGTGTGGTTCCCAACATGTTTCGCCCTATAATAGGGCTTCCTCAGGGCTGCTGTCCAGTAAATATCAGAGTGTATTACAATAGATAATGGTTTGGGGGTCGAGCAGACACCATGAGACAGAGCATCGGACTGCAGGCAATCATAGGAGGAATGAAAGGACCAGAGAGTCTAATTTGTAGAGAAGGTGACCACGAGGATGAGAAAACTTTTGTTGGGGACACTCAGCACAAAGTCTGAGGTTCCGTATGGAGTATGTGTCTCTCCTCGTGGTTTCCAGCTGCAACTCCATTTTCATGTTTGTAAATAAATACATTATGTTTTATATTTTGTTGTGTGGTCTCCCATTTTGAACTTATAAAGTCCAGTCCTTTTAGGCGATGCCTTAGTTAGCCAGCACGCATCTTTTTGTATTATAATTTCGATATGGCTTTGGAAAGCCAAAAACTTTTTCAAAATACTAGCCAGGAGGCAACCCCAATTCAATGAACATTGAAAAATGTCCACAAGCACAGATCTTATTGTAATATTGACATTATCGGATTGATTGGTTGGTTGGTGGGCACCATAATAATGATAATTATTGTAAGAAAGTTAATAGTGACAATGGGCACAATGGCTGAACTGTACCTGTCAGGGATAAGACAGATGTCACCTTCTGACTCAGGCAATGACAGTCTCATCACCACTGTATGTTTAACATCAGGCAGACCTCACCTTTTCACAGGCTACAGCCAGGGACCTCAGGCCTGAATCTGCCTTATCTCAGTCCTTATCACTTCTTGGTGAAGGCAATGTAGATAATTAACTCCCAGCACTGCCCAACCCCCAGCAGAGCTACTACAGGTTAATCCATCTGTCACTGCTGGACTGAGACCCCCAGGGTATCGATGGAGATATGGAACTTATTGTCATCATAGTAATGGTTATGGGGAGGAGAATAATATACAGAGCGCTAACAGGAAAACAAACATGAACTCCAACGGAGAACAGTCATTGATGGAGATTTACTGAAAGATTTTAGCAACTCAAGCACAGGTTATATGTATATGATAATGTATACCCTGGTGCAAGGGCTCCACAAATACAGGCATCAGCCAATGTCAGATATTTCGGGGGAGGTCAGGCTGTACACTCCACAACCACATCTCAGGTGCTGGCTCGGCTGGCCTCCACCAAAAGCAATCATATGTACCTAGAAACCTAGAATCCCCCAAGGGCATCCTGATAAACGGAGGGACTCAGATGGGGATCCTAATATAAGAGAAGGAGTCTGATGGGAACCCTGATGTAAGAGGGGGACTCTGATGGGGATCCTGATGTAAGAGAAGGACCCGGATGTGTTTCCTGATGTAAGAGGGGGAGTCTGATGGGGATTCTAATATAAGAGAAAGAGTCTGATGGGGAACCTAATATAAGAGAAGGAGTCTGATGGGGATCCTGATGTAAGAGGGGGAGTCTGATGGGGATCCTGATGTAAGAGGGGGAGTCTGATGGGGATCCTGATGTAAGAGGGGGAGACTGATGGGGATCCTAATATAAGAGAAGGAGTCTGATGGGAACCCTGATGTAAGAGGGGGACTCTGATGGGGATCCTGATGTAAGAGAAGGACCCGGATGTGTTTCCTGATGTAAGAGGGGGAGTCTGATGGGGATTCTAATATAAGAGAAAGAGTCTGATGGGGAACCTAATATAAGAGAAGGAGTCTGATGGGGATCCGAATATAAGAGAAGGAGTCTGATGGGGATCCTGATGTAAGAGGGGGAGTCTGATGGGGATCCTGATGTAAGAGGGGGAGTCTGATGGGGATCCTGATGTAAGAGGGGGAGACTGATGGGGATCCTGATGTAAGAGGGGGAGACTGATGGGGATCCTAATATAAGAGAAGGAGTCTGATGGGGAACCTAATATAAGAGAAGGAGTCTGATGGGGATCCTAATATAAGAGAAGTAGTCTGATGGGGATCCTGATGTAAGAGGGGGAGTCTGATGGGGATCCTGATGTAAGAGGGGGAGTCTGATGGGGATCCTAATATAAGAGAAGGAGTCTGATGGGGATCCTAATATAAGAGAAGGAGTCTGATGGGAACCCTGATGTAAGAGGGGGACTCTGATGGGGATCCTGATGTAAGAGAAGGACTCAGATGTCTTTCCTGATGTAAGAGGGGGAGTCTGATGGGGATCCTAATATAAGAGAAGGAGTCTGATGGGGATCCTAATATAAGAGAAGGAGTCTGATGGGGATCCTGTTGTAAGAGGGGGAGTCTGATGGGGATCCTAATATAAGAGAAGGAGTCTGATGGGGATCCTGATGTAAGAGGGGGAGTCTGATGGGGATCCTGATGTAAGAGGGGGAGTCTGATAGGGATCCTGATGTAAAAGGGGGGGTCTGATGGGGATCCTGATGTAAGAGAGGGAGTCTGATGGGGATCCTGATATAAAAGAAGGACTCAGATATGTTTCCTGATGTAAGAGGGGGAGTCTGATGGGGATCTTAATATAAGAGAAGGAGTCTGATGGGGATCCTGATTTAAGAGGGGGAGTCTGATGGGGATCCTGATGTAAGAGAGGCAAACCACACCGCAAAAAGCACTGCAGAAATGGATCGTGCGACTTAATCTGAAATTGCACGATTTCAAAGCTGCATTTCAATGCGACTTGGGGTCCGACTTGAAAGACATCTGTGCAGCTTCATGCACAGATGTGTACTGAAGTCGCACCCAAAGTCGGCAAAGTAGTGCAGAATCTACTTTTGAAAATCGGTGTGGCGCTGCAAAGTCAGCATCGCACCAATTGGAATGGTGCCATTGCAATAGGCTGCATATTGCCATGCGATTTGACTTCAATATGAACAAGGGCTTAAACCTACTTTCCATGTGTTTTTGATGCAAAAAAAAACGTACTGGACTGCATGCGGTGTGAACTGGCCCTTATTGACTGTAGTGCAATTCTGCAAAAAGCACTAAAAAACGCATAGGTGTGAACCAGGCCTTAGGCTGCTTTCACACTGATCCATTTATCGTCTGCTTTTGCTAGAAAAAAGTGAAAGAAGAACGTGTGAGCATGTAATCCTATGGAACTCTTCACAATGATCCATTGTCGGTCCGTTGCATTTAATAAAATCCTGCTTGCTGCATTTTTGGTGTAGTAAAATAAAAAATGCACCAAAAACGCACCTCCCTATTGAAATGCATAGAAAAAGCAGCTGTATTTTTGATGCGATTTTTTAAAATCACATGTCCTGTGAAAAACACACTGCAAATGCGGTAAAATCATGGGAAAATCCTGGTTAAAAACATGGCAAAACCGCACAGGCGTTTTTGCTGTTTTTTTTGCTAAGGATCAGTGTGAAAGTGCCCCAGTACAAATTATGTAGCCAAGAGACACACCTTCTGCCACAACCCCAGCGACACGAAGCATGAAGAATGACTATCTTCTCTCCAGGTTGAAGAGGTTATTCTTGCATAAAGTGTAAAATGAATTAGGAAAATACCAGTTTTTGGCCACTAGATGGAGTCAATGATCATAGGAAAAAAAAAATACAATTGTCAGCCCCATTTAGTGACTAGACATGTGCACTGCTGAAAAATTTGTTCGTTTTCGTTTCATTCCTTTTTTTTTTTTAACGTTTTTCCGGCCATTCGTTACAACCGCAATTCGTGAATTCAAAAATTCGAAAAATCATAAATTGAAAAATTCGAAAATTCGCCAATTTGGAAAAATCCAAAAATAAGAAAGAAAGTCCGAAAATTCGAAAGAATAACTAACTAATAATAACTATTAAATTATAGGTATTGGAATTTTCTTTAGAATTTGGCTGTTAGTGAACGTAACAAATATGAATTTATCCGAAGTTATGAATTATCCGAAATAACGAATGCTGCATCTAAACAAATGGAACGGAATTAGTAATAAATAATAATAACAATAAAAAGTTTTTATTATCATTATTGTTATTTATTATTATTAATTCATTATGTTCCATTTGTTTAGATACGGCATTCGTTATTTTGGATAATTCGTAACTGCTTAAAGGGAAGGAAGAAGGAAATGTAAAAATATATATATACACACACACACACACACACACACACAGTATGTCACAAAAGTGAGTACACCCCTCACATTTTTATGAATATTTTATTCTATCTTTTCATGTGACAACACTGAAGAAATGACACTTTGCTACAATGTAAAGTAGTGAGTGTACAGCTTGTATAACAGTGTAAATTTGCTGTCCCCTCAAAATAACGCAACACACAGCCATTAATGTCTAAACCGCTGGCAACAAAAGTGAGTACACCCCTAAGTGAAAATGTCCAAATTGGGCCCAAAGTGTCAATATTTTGTGTGGTCACCATTATTTTCCAGCACTGCCTTAACCCTCTTGGGCATGGAGTTCACCAGAGCTTCACTCTGGAGTTGCCACTGCAGTCCTCTTCCACTTCTCCATGATGACATCATGGCGCTGATGGATGTTAGAGACCTTGTGCTCCTCCACCTTCCGTTTGAGGATGCCCCACAGATGATCAATAGGGTTTAGGTCTGGAGACATGCTTGGCCAGTCCATCACCTTTACCCTCAGCTTTTTTAGCAAGGCAGTGGTCGTCTTGGAGGTGTGTTTGGGGTCATTATCATGTTGGAATACTGCCCTGCGGTCCAGTCTCCGAAGGGAGGGGATCATGCTCTGCTTCAGTGTGTCACAGTACATGTTGGCATTCATGGTTCCCTCAATGAACTGTAGCTCCCCAGTGCCGGTGTTCTGCCGAGAAAGTTCCCCTCGGCGGATCTGGACCCCCCACTACTGCGCAGGCGCAGCGCTTGCGCAGTAGGAACAACAAGGGAGCCGCCGAAAAGAGCAGAAGCTGAACACCTGAATCAGCTGTACACGGCGCCTGCGTGCGAAGACTATTTTAATAAAAAAGAGTTTGTAGCAGGCCCCTCGCGGGCTCGCTACGCACGCCACGCTTCGGGCATGGCCTCGTTGCGCTCGGCATATTATTGTTCTAACTCTATGTCCACTTGGATGGTGGGGCTTTAACGTGGACATAGGGTAGAATGTAGTGCGCAGGCGCCGTGTACAGCTGACTCAGGTGTTCAGCTTCGGCTCTTTTCAGCGGCTCCCTTGTTGCTCCTACTGCGCAAGTGCTGCACCTGCGCAGTAGAGGGGGGGTCCTTTCTCGGCAAGACACCGGCAGCACTCATGCAGCCCCAGACCATGACACTCCCACCACCATGCTTGACTGTAGGCAAGACACATTTGTCTTTGTACTCCTCACCTGGTTGCCACCACACACGCTTGACCATCTGAACCAAATAAGTTTATCTTGGTCTCATCAGACCACAGGACATGGTTCCAGTAATCCATGTCCTTAGTCTGCTTGTCTTCAGTAAAGTGTTTGCAGGCTTTCTTTTGCATCATCTTTAGAAGAGGCTCCCTTCTGGGATGACAGCCATGCAGACCAATTTGATGCAGTGTGCGGCGTATGGTCTAAACACTGACAGGCTGACCCCACACCCCTTCAACCTCTGCAGCAATGCTGGCAGCACTCACACGTCTATTTCCCAAAGACAACCTCTGGATATGATGCTGAGCACGTGCACTCAACCTCTTTGGTCGACCATGGCGAGTCCTGTTCTGATTGGAACCTGTCCTGTTAAACCGCTGTATGGTCTTATGAACTGCAGCTCAGTTTCAGGGTCTTGGCAATCTTCTTTTAGCCTAGGCAATCTTTATGTAGAGCAACAATTCTTTTTTTCAGATCCTCAGATAGTTCTTTGCCATGATAGGCCGTTTTCAACTTCCAGTGACCAGAATGAGAGAGTGAGAGCGATAACACCAAATTGAACACACCTGCTCCCCATTCACACCTGAGACCTTGTAACACTAACGAGTCACATGACACCGGGGAGGGAAAATGGCTAATTGCGCCCAATTTGGACATTTTCACTTAGGGGTGTACTCACTTTTGTTGCCAGCGGTTTAGGCATTAATGGCTGTGTGTTGAGTTATTTTGAGGTGACAGCAAATTTACACTGTTATACAAGCTGTAGACTCATTACTTTACATTGTAGCAAAGTGTCATTTCTTCAGTGTTGTCACATGAAAAGATAGAAGAAAATATTTACAAAAATGTAAGGGGTGTACTCACTTTTGTGAGATACTGTATACAGGCATACCCCACTTTAAGTACACTCACGAGTAAGGACATACCCGTGAGTGTGTGTAAAGTGGCTCTCAAGTTGCAGCTGAGTAATCTGTGCCTGGATAGTTCAGATTCCCCGCTACTTGGAAACACACTCCCTGACCCCCCCCCCCCCCCCACTACATTCCCTGACACCCCAGAAGTGAAAAAAGGTATTGCTTCACTTTAAGTACATTTTCGTTTTACATACATGCTCTGGTCCCATTGTGTACTTAAAAGTGGGGTTGTATATCTATCTATCTATCTATCTATCTATCTATCTATCTATCTATCTATCTATCTATCTATCTATCTATATATTTCTCCTTTCTTTTTTTTTATTGTTATTGTTTAATATTTGTTCTGTTTGTAATGTGTTATATTAAAATTTTCAAAAATAAAATCTGCTAAAAAAAAAAAATAACAGCCATATTTGAAAGGAAATTCCAATACCTGTAATTTAATTGTTAGTAATAGTTAAGTTATTATTAAGTAGTCATTATTTCAGATTTTCGAATTTTCGCGGTATTCGGATTTTCAAATTTCTAATTTCCGAATTTCTGAATTTACGAATTTACAAATTTTCGAATTTACAAATTTACTAATTTTCGAATTTTCGAATATCCGAATTTAAGAATATTTGGAAAAATTCGTTAAACGGGTCTTCGTTATTTCGGATATTTCCGTATTAACGAATTTGTTGAAAATTCGTTAAAAAACGAATTCGGAACGAAATGAATTGCACATGTCTATTAGTGACCATTATGCTGTATTTTCCAGATTCACTCTATTCATTGTGAATGAATAACATTGAACCCAGAGAAAAAAAAAAAGCTTAAAGTGGAGTTCCACCCACTTTTACAACTCTTCAGCATCCCTCACTAAACTGTGCACTGTAAACAAATTGGATATTTTTAATTTTTTTTTCTCAACACCTACTGTATATCTGCTGTATTCATTTTTCACTTCCTCCTCCCTGGCCGCGGCCCATCGCATCATTTCCTGTTTGCAATGCCTTCTGGGAAGGGGCGGCAACTTCCTCTGAAACTGCCGTTGCTATGGAAACCTGACTTGAAACCTATTACACTGCTTGTGCTGCACTGAGCATGTGCAAGATCTGCAAGAGATCCAGGAAGAAATACAGTCTGGCTTCAGATGCCCACACTTAAGATGGCCACGGCCTGCTCTAAGTTTATAAAATAACAAACTACTGCTATAAACTAACAAAACAGACCTTAGTTTACAAACTAACTTTACTAGAATACATTAAGCTTGTGTATTATAGGGGTATTTTTATTTAAAAAGTATAATTTCGGACGGAACACCACTTTAATAACAGATTTTTCCTCCAATCTCTAAGAATGAATGTACCTGCAGTTTCGCAGGATACTTTATTTTTTATTTGTATTAATACACCTCTATAGAGTATTTTTATTTTTATGGTAGAGGTCTATACCTCTGACTAGGGACATTTGAGAAGTAATGAGGGACAGAGAGGTTTGGTTCCAATATAGGGACTATCCCTCCAAATCCGGGACAGTCGGGAAGTATGCATCAGTTAAAACAACCTCAGAAATATAAAAAATATATTTTTTTCCTATGTGCCCTTGCAGTGATTGGTGCTGATCTGGTCATCAATGGGCCCTCAGAGAAGAGGCTTTAGGGGACCGGTCACACAGCATGGAGGAAGTCTGCAGGAGCAAAGGTCCAGGTATTAGATTAGCAGTTGGAGGGCAGTAAAAATAGGCAGTTAAACTGCATTTTTATTGTTCCCCCAGCCAACACTCTAAGGGCTCGTTCACATGTATAGCAGCTCCTCTGAAAAGTGATCTACGCTCAGATCGCTTTTCAGAGGTGTTTGACAGACGGTGAAGAAGC